>NC_142470.1:8366414-8675164 GCF_049115385.1 Moschus berezovskii
GTCGCAGCAAATGGCATTATTCTCTGCTTTATCAGTTCAGTTGCTCAGTTGTGACTCTTTGCGACCCCACGGACTGTAGCACACCAGGCTTACCTATCACCAACTCCTGGAGCTTGCTCAAACTCATGTCCGTCGAGTTGGCAATGCCATCCAACCATCTCATCTTCTGTTGTCCCCTTCTCCTTCTGCCTTCAATCTTTCCCAGCAACAGGGTCTTTTCCAATGAGTCAGTTCTTAACATCAGATGGCCAAAGTATTGGAGTTTCAGCTTCAGCATCGTCCTTCCAATGAATATTCAGGACTGATTTCCTTTAGGGTGGATCTCCTTATGGTTGACTAGTATTTCATTGTACATGTGTACCACATCTTCCTTATTCATTATCTGTTGATGGACATTAGGTTGTTTCCATGTCTTGGCTATTGAGCATAGGAGTGCATATCTTTTTGAATTATAATTTCATCTGGATATATGCCCAGGAGTGATCGCTGGATCATAGGGTAATTCTATTTTTAATTTTCTGAGGATACTCCGTACTTTTTTTTTTTTTAAATAATTGTATTTTTGGCTGTGCTGGGTCTTCGTTGCTACTGGGCTTTTCTCTAGCTGTGGTGAGTGGGGGCTCCTCTCTAGTTGCAATGTAACTTCTAGTTGCAGAGCAAGGTCTTCTCACTGCAATGGCTTCTCGTTGCACAGCGCATGCTCTAGGGCACATGGGCTTAGCAGTTGTGGCTCCCACACTTGAGAACACAGGCACAATAGTTGTGGCACAGAGGCTTAGCTGCTCCGCGGCATATGGGATCCTCCTCAATCAGGGATTGGATCTGTCTCCTGCACTGGCAGGCAGATTCATGACCATCAAGCCACCAGGGAAGCCCCATCATATTTTCCACTGTGTTCTTTTTAAATCAGACTGTGGGAATTCCCTGGTGGTCCAGTGGGTAAGACTCTGTATTCCCACTGCAGTGGGGCACAAGTTCTATCCCTGATCAGGAACCTAAGATTCTGACTAACATGCCGTGCTCTCAAAAAATTAAAAAAAAACTTGGATAATTTTTTAAATCACCAGATTGTGTTCCTCTCTGTACAGAGCTCTCTGAAGGCTTCCTAGGCTTGGGCTAGAATAGATTCTCCCTAAGCCTCCAGAAGGAACCAACCTTGCTGATGACAACTCCAGATTTCAGACTTTTCTCCTCCAGAACAGAGAGTAGGTTGGTTATTCTAAGCTGCCGAGTTTGGCAGCCCCAAGAATCGAATAGGCTAGTCACAGTTTTTTTTTCTTCCTTTCACTTGCCTTCTGTGAAGCTCTGACCCAGGTTAATACCTACCAGCAAAGGACAGCTCAGGTACAAGGTTTCGCCAACCTTGTTTTCGCAGGTCCCCTTTAAGAGATCTCCACTGGACAGAATGTAGAATGTCCTTCACATGTGCCTATCTCAGATTTCAGACTCACAGGAACTGTATCAAAGGTACTCCCCAGAATGTGCTGTTCCTGAGTGTCCCAGCTCTGAGCCCGCATGATCCAAGCTTCAGCTAACTGTTCCCTGTCCTACTGCCCGCCTGCCACCCTAACTCAAGCTACTGCCACCTCCGCAAGACCCTGGAGACCCTTCGGCTCTTCTGGTCATTTCCTCTCTTGCCACTCTCTGGTCAGCAGCCTGAGAACTCCTGCAGGTTACAGATCTGATGTCACTCCACTGACTAGAAGCCTTTCCAGACTCCTGCGTTTATAAGTCAAGTCTGAACACTGTCTCCCTGAAGGTATGTCAGGGGACATCAACTGGGACAAAGGAAAGTACCTCGTCCTGACAAATCAAATCTCAGTGGTCAGCTACAGGGTTAAGAACTGGCGGTCTGAACACAGAACACAGCACACAGCCATTTACTGAAAAAGAGTCAACTTTAATTGTAACTGACCAGCCTGTACCCAGGAATGTCTCTAACAATCAAACAAAATCAACGCGATAAAACTGTCCTATTGAAGAAACCAAGAGCTTCTGTCGGCCCCAGAGGTTCTGAGGGCTAGGCTGAGAGCAGCCCGTCCCCATTCCTGAGGCTGGTTCTGTGCCCCACAGAAGTTTCTCATCCCACAGGGAGGGCCAGAGTGGGTGAGGGACCAGTCTCCTCCTCCCAGCATGCTGGGGTCTCTCAGAGTCACCGGTGGGGCATGCCTCCCCCCCACCCCAGTCCTGTCCTTCGGTAAAGGGAGACCCTCTGGGCATCACCGCCAAAGCCAGGGAACAAGGTGAGGCAGCTCGGGTGCCTTCCTGGACTCTCCACCAAAGGTTCACTCCAGTCTGCTTGGTTGGTGCCCGATGCCCAGGATGCAGATTAAATAAGATATGTGCTAGAGGAAAAACTCACATGCCCCATAATCTCCACGGTGCAAGTCACAGAGCAGAAGAAAAAAAACCAAAACCACGGCCCTAACGAGAAGCAACAGCAGCCGGCCCTCAGAAGACGCGCTCAAACTCCGTCTGGTTGGTGGTGGCGGGATTCCGGCTCTGGTTGGTGGACTGCTGGGTGATCTGGCTGCCCTTCCGGCGGGGAGGTGCCAGGTACTCGAACATGGATGTCAGGTGGGTGGACAGCATGCCCTTCAGGTCCGAGGGCATGGGGTCAGACCAAAAGAAGTCGTGGTTGAGGGCGTCATCACTGTCGATGCGCTGGGCGGGATCCAGCACCAGCAGCTTGTCAATGAGGTCCAGCGCGTAGGGGTCTCGCACGTAGGCCTTCAGCCTGTCCTTCACCTTCCGCTTCTGGCCCTTGACCAGCTCCACTTTCTCAAACAGCTCGTACTTGTCCACATTTGGCCACACCTGGGGCAGGGGGGAGGCACGGAAAGAGGATAAGAGTAGTTAGGCAGGGTATGTGGCTGGTCCACTGGTCAAGTACGTATTCAGTGACTGGATGTGTCTCTGCTCAGGACTTCCCTGGTGATCCGATGGTTAAGAACTGCCTGCCAATGCAGGGGACACAGGTTCGATCCCTGGTCTGGCAAGATTCCACATGCCATGGAGCAACTAAGCCTGTGCGCCACAACGACTGAAGCCTGGGTCTAAAGCTAGTGCTCCGGAGCAAGACAAGCCCCTGCACTGCAACTAGAGAAAGCCCAGGCACAGCAGTGAAGATCCAGAGCGGCCAAAAGTAAATGAGTAAATACGGACACCTTTCTCAGATGCTTCCAGACCACCCCAGAGAGCAGTTCAGAGCCCTCTGCAGCCAAAGCAGCAGCAAGCACAGATGGAACGCAGGCACTGAGCACCAGACCCTTTGACGTGAACCGCTTGGGATTAGTGTGCCAAGCCTGACAGAACCACAGACATCTCATGGCACAGAGTAGCTCTGAGATGAGGCGCTCAAGACGCCTTGCCGGAAAACCCCAGGGACTAGAGACGCAGCCGAGACCTGACGTCTCTATGGCTCTGAACAGCAGACCCTGACCCTCAGTCCAGGTCAGAGCTTCGCCTCTGTTTCATGCCCCCCTCCTCCCCAGCCAGGGAGCCTCCCCAACCACCTTGGATGTGTGTGGCCTGAGGGGGGGCGGGGCCCAGGAGGCAGGCTGTGACGCACCTCGGGGGTGATGGAGCCGCAGAGCTGGCTGATGAGGGCGAGCTGGTGCTGCTCCGTGTTGCCCTGCATGATGGGGCTGCGGGTCCACATCTCCGCCATGATGCACCCAGCACCCCACAGATCAATGGGGGGGCCGTAGTCCCGCTCCCCTGGGAATAAGAGCACACCAGGGAGGGCCCCCTGAGCCCCACGGCCTCCTGAGAGGCCACGCCCCTGGGGCCGATGGCTCAAGAAGCCCTGGCAGTTGGGGTGCTGAGACCGAGCTGAGTGCCCAGCCCCTGCTCCCCTCTGCCAGCTCGGGAGAGTCCTCACCGAGCAACAGCTCTGGGGGCCGGTACCAGAGAGTCACCACACGGTTGGTGTAGCGGTTGGGCTGGCTGTTCTTGGCCAGGCTGAAGGCCCGGGCCAGCCCAAAGTCCGCCAGCTTCAGAACCCCATCGCGGGTGATGAGCACGTTGGCCGCCTTCATGTCCCGGTGCAGGATCTGCAGGAAGCACAAGGCGGAGGGTTCCCAGGGATCCCTTAGCCATGCCCACCCCGCAGTGAGCGCAAAGGCCAGCCCAAGCCTTGCTCTCTCCTCCCCGACTCCGACCCCCACCTTGTTCCTGTGGATGTAGTAGAGGCCATTAAGCAACATCTGCATGACCCTCTTGATCTCAGATAGTGTGAACTTGACTAAGACATTGCTCAGCAGCCCGGCAAGATCATGCTCGCAGAAGTCAAACACCAGGTATATACTGCCTTTGCAGCGGTTATAAGGGGAAGCTGAGGCAAGAAGAATGAGGAGGAGAGAGGGAGGCAAAGATAAAAAAAAAAATCAGAAACCTCATATGCAACTCATTTTCCCCAAACTAGCTCCCAACCCCTCCAACCCATGGCCACCCGAATATCCAGGTACGAATTCCTCCACAGGTAAAATATTTTCTGAGTGCCTTCTCTGGGTGCTGTGGCAGGCCCTGGGGAAGCACCTGCTCCGATGAAAGGACCAGAGAAAGCAGTCACAGTTGGAATGTCTGGGTTAAGAAGAGGCAGTGTAAATGTGTCCAGTTTCAACTCCGCAAACAAAGCCTCAGTTTCTCCATCTGAAAATGGGGACATGATCCAAACAACTTACCTTTGGTTCGACAGATCTCAATCAAGTTGACCACATTCTCGTGTTTCAGAAGCTGGAGGATCTTGATCTCCCGCAATGCTGTAATGGGGAACTGGGTGGGAGAAAAGACAGGAGGAAGTCAAAATGGATGAGCACACTACAGACCCAGGAACTGACCATAGGGTCCATGCGAAGGGTCAAAGGTTGGGGGACAGAATAAATGCACAGGCTCTGAAATTAGTTGTCTCAGATGCCACATATGTAAAATGGGAGTAACTATATACCCCTCATAAAGAACTGAATGAAAGGAATCAAAATAATTCAATGAATGAACTGAAACAGTGATACTTCACACAAAGGTTCTGTAACCAGTCATTAAACGCTCTGCAGTTTCTTCAACCTTATAAATTTTAGCCCTATGCCTGTTTGGCAGTTAACAAATATGTAATTAAAAAAGCAGGTCTCTGGAAAGCTGAACCAGAACTAACACAGGTGTGTGGCAGGAGAGACTGTTGCTTTTCAGCTGAACACCAATCACCTTTTTAAAGCCATTGCAAGCAATTATTATCATTATTATATATACACTTTTTGCGTTCAACAAACTTAAATTCTAAAGAAAAAGTGTTTAAAGACTTCCTAAATTCAAAACCCAGGGGCACTGGGTATAAGCATGGGCTCCCCCTCCTGGCACCAACCATATTTACCCAAGAATGAAGTATCAAAAACTCTAAAACATCTGAATTCAAAGATTGAACTGGGAAGTCAACTTCCTGGAATATGGACATTTCCAAACACCTAATCTGAATCTATTACGTGGAGAGTCCCCAAAGCACAAAGGTGGAAACGCAACCTCAGGCCCAAGGGAGCTGGCAGACCTGCCCACCCCACCCCACCCCATACTCACCCCCTCTTTCTCGTTCTCCATCAGTACCTTCTTCAAGGCCACCTTCTGGCCGGTCTTGCGGTGCTTTGCCTTAAACACCTCCCTGCAGGCGGAGAGGGGGGACCCAAGAGGGCTCTTAGAGGCCGTTTCCGCAGAGCCCGCCCCTCCCCCACCAGAAGAGGCCCGGAAAGGGAATCCCGGGCGGGGCCGGGCCGGGTTCCCCAGGGCACTCGGCTACCCCACCACGCGGTGCCTCGGGTCCCTTCTCGAGTCTCAGGCTCCTTCCCTCTGCTCCTTGCGCCTCACCCGGGAGTCTCGCGGAGAGATCCCGCTCCACTCACAGGCTCCTCTCTGCAACCTCTCCCTGCACCCCCCCCATCAAGGGCCTCAGGCTCCTCCCCGCCGGCCGACTCCTTCAGGCCCCGGCGGGGTTGCGGTGCGGCCTAGCGAGACCAGGGGATAAGTCTGCGACTAACTGGCTTCCCGACCAACCGGGCCCGGGTCTGGGCGTCCCGACGTCGGCCCGGAGGGGTGCAGGCTCAGGAGGCTCCCGGTCCCTGGGGGTTGGGGGGGGGGCCCAGCCTTACCCGAAGGTGCCTTGGCCGATTTTAGCGAGCTTCTCATATTTGGTCACCTCATCACAAAAAGGGCACTCCACCGAATCGTACTGCTTTGCCATGGCTGACTCCAGTGCGCCGCCGCCGCCACCACCAGCCACCACCGCCGCCGCCGCTGCCGCCGCCGCTCCCGCTCCGGGTCCCGCCGCCGTGCTCCAGGCCCCTCCGCGGCCGCGCCACTTCCGCCTCCACGGCCACTTCCGGCCTCGAGGCGCCGACCCCGCCTCTTCCGCCCGCCGCCCGCCGCCAGGCCCCCTGGGACTTGTAGTTCCCGGGAGGCCAGGAGGAGCCGAAGCTGCAGAGGCGCCTCCGCCGCCGCCGCTGCCCCCGCCTCCGCCGCCGCCGGCGCCGGCGGCGGCCCCGATCGGGGGCGCGGGGAGCCGGGGCGCCGGGGCTGGGGCTCGAGGTGGTGCGTCCCGCTGCATCGGCTCGGGCCGCCGCCGCCGCCGCTGCCGAAGCCGCTGCCGCTCTGGCGCCCGATCCGGGGCCAGCCGCAGTGCCCTGCTCCTCCTCCTCCTCCGACGGCGCCGCCTCCGCCGGGCTGCGCTGGGCGCCGGGCGCGGGGGGGGATGGGGGGCGGCCCCCGAGCCGCGGCCTGGGGGCTCCCTGGCCGGGCCCGGGCCCGGGGCAGCCGGGCGAGGGGGCCGGACGGAAACAGCCGATGAGGAGGCGGCCCGAGAGCCCGGGAGGGGGCGCGTTATAAAGGGGGAGGTGCCCGGGCCTCGCCCTCCCCTCCCCCTCCGCCCGCCCCCTCCCTCCTCCCTTCCACCCTCCGCGGCCGCACCTGCCGCCGCCGCCGCCTGCCTCCTGCCCGCCCGCCGCCCTCGGCGCGTCACCGCCCGCGGCCCCTCCTCCGCCTTCGGAGGTGGGGCCCCGCGCTCAACACCTGGCTTCGGGGCGCGACTTGCCGCGTGCCTCAGTTTACCCGCACAGGCCAGCCGCAGCGGGGAGTCCGTTCCTCCCCGGCTCGGGGTTTCCCCACCCGCCCCCCAACACCCCACTCTACGCAGGCGAAGACTAGAGGTGCCGAGGGAGCTGCCTCGGGTCCGGGGAGGGGAGAACGGGCCTCCCCACCGCCTCCCCGGGCCCCCGCCGACCCGCCGTTGATATGGCAACCGACAGCCGCCAGGGGGCGCGGCGACATTGAAGGTGGTGAGCCAGCAACGCCTGGGCCTTCCACGCCTGGATCCCCACCCGGTTCTCTGGGAGAGATGAGACCCACAGGACCTTGGTTCCCGCCGAGCTGCTCCCTAACTGGTCGCGCCCCGGGTTAGTAGTCACAAAGGTAGCCTGCATTTCGTTGGCCCCTCGTGTGCTGGGCATTCCTGCTGAATCCTGAATCCACCGCCCCATAGTCAGGATCACTAGCCAATTTTACAGAAGAGCACATTGAGGCTCGGAGAGGTGAGGTCATTTGCTCAAGGTCACACAGTAATAAAGCTGGGACTCGAACCTTGTCTATCTGAATCCAAAGAGGATTCTCTTGATTCAGGCTATTTACAGCCTGTCCAGCAGTATAGCAAGTGGTGATGTTTGAGGCCTGCTATTCTTATGCCAGGGTACCAAGCCCACCACTGTTCACCATCTCCTCTGATCCTCTGCCTGCTTCTCCTACCCCGGCCCTTCTTCCCCAGCAGCTTTCTGATACCTTCTGGCTCCAGGAGCCTCCTGTATCTCCCTCCAGCCTTTAACACCCAGCCCCCAACAAGGCTGCCTTCAGACCTCCTCTCCACCCCTCTTCAATCTGCACCCCCAACCCCAGTCCTCCACCAATGGTTCCTAAGACCTGTCCTCCCCAGTCTGTCCCCTCCATCTGTCCCCCTGCCAGCACCCATCAGATCATTCTGAAGTGATGTCTGTATGTATTTCCACTGTCATCAGGAAAAACCAAATTGTGACATTTGAGGCTCTTTCCATCTGCCCACCTAGGCTGTGGCCACACTGTTTCCTACACCCCAGGGTCCCTTGCCTTCAGGGACCCTTGTGCTCTCTGATTGCACCCCACTACCTTCTCTTCTGCCAGGAAGGTTCCTGGGTTGCTCTCCAACTCTTAGCTCACGTGGCTTGGCCTTGGAGCTTCTTTGTAGGAGGAGTCAGGAATGGGTCTGGTAGTCCTGGTGTCCCAAGAGACCCTGTTCTTCTGGGAGGCAGGGGGATTGCCAGGGAAGGTCTTGAGGATCAGGTGAGGAGCAGAGAGCCCTCTCCTGAAGGCATTGTGGACCAGCGAGGGTTGGGGCATGTCAGGGAGTGATCTGGGGTCAGTTTCTTGGGTACAGTATTAGAAGCAGGGTGGCCATTGGCTAAATTGGGGGTGGGGAGAGCAGGGAGGGAGAAAATAATAATAACTGTAGTAATTATAGTTTATGAAGGGAAAATAAATGGTCCAAGCTGTACACTTAGCACTTTATGGGAATTATCTCAATTCTCACTCAGCAATATTGTACTAAGATTACCTCTATCGTACATAGAGGAACACTGAAACTCAGGGGTGACATCACTTATTGTTCCTGTTCAGTTGCTAAATCGTGTCTGACTCTGCGACCCTGTGGACTGAAGCCCACCAGGCTCCTCTGTCCTCCAGTATCTCCTGGAGTGTGCTCAAATTCATGTCCACTGAGTTGGTTATACTATCTAACCAGCTTATCTTCTGGGGAAGGAAACAGCAAACCCACTCCAGTATTCTTGCCTGGAGAACCCCATGGACGGTGACATCATTGGCCAGGGTCAAACACCTGGCCAGTTGCCACACTGATATGTAAAGCCAACACCAGCCAAAGTCTGGTGCTAACCCCAAGCAGTTACCCATGTCAGGACCCCGCCCACCTGGGCTGAGGGTGGAGCAAGGACACAGTCATAGCACAGCATCGCCAGCTGGGTGGCCGGATGCCAGTGGGAGGTGTGGGAGGGGACAGTCGCATTGGGTGGGAGGGGGGAGGTCTGCGTGGGTTTGGGTGGCTTCCACCATCAGATTCTCAGGCTGGGGCCCCTGCTTGTTTCCCACGAGCCCTCCCTAAGTCACATCCTGTGGGCAGAGGCCTCAGCACAAGTTCCGGTGGTGTCATCACCTCCACACCCCCATCCCTGGCCTGAACCCTGACATTGCCAGTCACTTCCCCTCAGGGCCTCGGGCCCTCAGCCCTCCCTGTAGGATGATGGCAGGCAGGAGCAGTCAGAGCCCTTCAGAAGGCTGCCCAGTGAAAGGGAGAAGAAATTAGATCCTAGCCAGAAACAACTTCTCACCGACTGACTTCTTCGCTGGTTGGAGGGAAATGTTTCCTGTTTCCATGGATCAGTTAGGCTGGCAAGGCCAGGCCTGTGGCCAGTACTCAGGAAATGTTTGCTGAGAGAGAGCCTCTGGTCCTGCTGCCATTTAGCAGTTAGGGAAACTGAGGCACAGAGTAGGAAAGGGAGCCCCTGGCCAGCTGTTTGACCTGGACCTTCTGTTTTCTTCCCCTGACCAGGAGCAGCATGCAGGACATATGGAGGGAGGAAGAAAGGCTCCTGGGGGGCGGTTCTTGTTGCTGGTCTACCTGGGGAGACAAGGGGCCACCGGATAGGGGGACATAGAGTAGGGAATGCGTGGGTGATGTCCACAGCCATGCAATTCCATGGGCCTGCTGCCCACACCAGCTAGGTACTGACTGCATGCCTGGCCCCATGATATATGTCAGACCTCTGGAACTTTACAGCATCCATCTTAGAAAGCTGCTGTTAGGGGACTCAAGTTACAGAAGAGGAAACAGTTTCAGAGTGGTAAAAGTGGCCTGCCCAAGGCCACGCAGCCAGGGAGCTGTGGAGCTGGGATTCAAAGCCAGGTCTCTGGCCCCCCACAGAAGACAACTGAGGCAAGCTGTGAAAAGATATCTAGTGAGTCCTAGAGTTGGAGCAGGCCTGCGGCCAGTGTGGAAGCTGCAGGCCAGTGCCTCTGACGATGCATGAGGTCTGCTCAGGACGTGCACATAAAGACACAAGTGAGGGACTTCCCTGTGGTCCAGTGGCTAAGACTCAGCTCCCAATGCAGGGGGCCTGGGTTCGATCCCTGATCAGGGAACTAGATTCCATATGCCAAACTAAGTTTGCATGCCTCAACTAGAAGATTCTGAATGCCACAACTTAAAAGATCCCTTCTACAGGAACTAAAGATCCCGTGTCCTGCAACCAAGACCCAGGGTAGCCAAGTAAATAAATAAAAATATTTAAAAAATGAAGACACAAGTGAACGTAGTACAGATAGTATTCTGTGTAGACGTCTTTTTTCATGGCCACAGGATAGTGTGAGAGATATTGAGTTTGTCCCATTTTACTGATGGGAACAATGAAGAAGCTCAGAGAGTTGACGTGGCTTGCTTGAGGTCAGGCAGGTGCCCATCTGGACTCAGGTGTGCCTGGGTACAGTGACTATGACATTGAAAGGCTCCAGTCTCTAATCGTCCTTGGACAGATTGCTGATACCTCTGTCATAGATTGGGGAGGGGAGGACGGAGGGGCTAGAAATCAGAGCAGGGTTCCTGGGGCACTGTGGCTCAGTCTAGACCACAGGGACTCAGTGGAGACAAAGATGAGCCGGTGAAGGGGTGCATGCGTTCCAAGTGTGGGTCTAGCCCAAGCAAAGGCCTGAGGCTGGAAAGCGCTCATGTGTTCAGGGCTGCAGAGTGGAGTTGGGCTGGCCTCCAGCGGCGGCTGAGGAGGGCCCGGGGGACAGCCACCGGCCAGCAGGTCCCCAGCCGCACTCCCAACGGCCACTCGAGGCGGCACAAAGAGGGCTCTGAACTCAGCGGAGTCACCACATTGAGCAGTCACACTGAGCCCCATTCATTCTCCCAGGGATGCGGCAACTACCCCGGCGCCTGGGCCAACGGCAGGGCTAGCCTGGCGCAGGCGAGGCCCCTCCACCACGGCAGCACAGCCTCACCCTGGCCGTGGCTGGGACTCCCAAGTTTCACCCAGTGTGCCTGCCCCAGGGTTTTTCTGACCTGAGCCAGTTTGCCCCTAGCCTGAACCACCTCCATCCTTCAGCAAGAAGTGCCAGGTTGTACTGGCCCAGGCCATCATTTGCTCTTTTTGTCTTCCTAAAAACTCCAGGAAGAGGGGGAAAGGGGGGATTACTGTGACCCCATTTCACAGATGAGGAAACTGAGACTCAGAGAGGTAAAGTCTCTCATGGAGGGTCACACAGCAAGTCAGGACTGACCGATGCCACCACTTTAGCAGTGAGCCCAAATCCCTCCAACTGCCTCCTGAGAGAGAAGCTGGGGGAATCCACCCTCCAGCTCTCACCAGGAAGACCCCTCTAGCTACCACCAGGCCACCAGCCCCTCTTCCTCTTCCAACAACAACCAGAGACGGGAAGGAGTTAAAACACCTGGGTATCTGTCCAGCCTCTGCTCCTTGTTAGCCTCAGTTCCCTCATCTGAAATGGGAAAGTGCCAGGATCACCTCACAGATCTGTGAGGATCTGTGGGGGCTTCCAGATCCCTGCCTGGATCATGGTCAATGCTCAAGAGAGGGAGCTGGAGTTGTAGGCCCTTTTCCTCCCCAGTCCATGGTCCAGAAGCCCCATCCTTTCATCTGAACTTTGTCCCATCCAGGCCTGTTTGCTGCCTCCATCTCATGGGCTGTGTCCCTTTCACTTCCAGGGCCTCAGGTTCCCCCTTGTCCCATTGAGAAAGTTCGGCAGGCCCTTCTCCCACCAAGGTCTATCATCCAGCTGCCAGAGGGTGGCAGGCACTCTGAGTGTGCAGGTTAGGACCTCAGACTCCAGGGCTGGACAGGCAGGTCCCAATTCCAGGTCACTTGGTTTCGGGACAGGGCCTCAGTTTCCACATCTGTAGAACGAGGACAAGTAAAACAGTATTCGCCTCCTTAGGGCAGAAGAACTGAGGCCTTTGGCTGGCCCATACTAGGTGAGCAGAAAACGTTAGTCATTAGTAGTCATTATTTTTATGGAGGATGTACAAGGGGCCTCACCTGACCTTGAACTTCCCCTTTCACACCCAGTGGGTCAGCCCTGGGACCAGGATAATAATATCCGATCATGTGAGAGCCTCCGTGGGTTGACTGTGTACCTTACGCTCATGCCTATTCTAGAAATTAGGTGACCAAGTCTTCAGAGGCAGAAGTAACTCTGCATTCAGAGCCAGGATCTGAACCCCCTGGTCTTTCGGGTGCCCCCCAGCAGTTGCTGGAAGCGTCCGCAGATGTCAGGGACAACCTGTGTAGGGGAGGTTTCATTTCCTCATCTCTGTCCTGTCCACGTGAGCGTGCACACACACACACACACACACATGGGCTTGCAGGGCAGAAAAACACCAGGCTGTGGGTTAAGGGGCCTGAAAGGGCAAGTTGTCATTCAGTCTATGCTACCAACCCACTGTATGATCTGGGGTCCTTCTGCCTGCTGTGTCTCGGTTTTCCAATCCTATCCTTGTACAGTGGGGTGGTGGACTAAATTATCGCCATGTCCCTGCCAGCTTGAAAAGGAGTGGCCATGCCTTGAGGGCACTGATTCTGTGCCAGGATTTGCACCAAGCGCTGGACCCTGTGAGATGGGCATTGCAAATACCCCTCACTCACAGAGACAAAACTAAGGCCTGGGGAGGGACTTGTCCAGGATCACACGGTGACAGAGGGGGCAGCCAAGATTTGAATTTCGGTGACCTCAGGACCCACAGGCCAAACCATGGCACTCCCCTCACCACCACTGCCAGTACATCCCCCAGCACTGAGGCTTAGAATAAACCCCTCTGCCCGCAGGCCAGACCCCCCGACAGCAGTTGTCAGGTCCCTGGAGGCCCCCAGCCCAGTAGGCTCTGTTCCCAGAGCCTGCGGTTTCTTTCCCAGACCTTCTAGATCTCACGCGCTTGTGGTCTGCCCCCTGCCTCCCCCCCGCTGCCGAGGCCATGGAGGAGGCCCACAGGGGCTGGGACTTGAGGGGGGCGCCCTGCCTCCGCCCCCTGCGGAGAGGATGGGGAGGGTGGGGCTGTGAGAGTTTCACTGGTTTAAAAATACACAGAGGAAGCTAGTGAGAGGGCGCGAGAAAGGGGAAGGGGAGGTGAGGGAGGCATCCAGCATTGATGTCCAGAGCTTCGAGTGGCCACTTGCCTTCCGGCCAGGGGCTCTGCACGACTTGCCAAGATGACAGAGGGGACCAAGAAGGCCAGCAAGAAGTTCAGTGAGTGTGGGGCGCCGTTCGCACCGTCCTCCATCCCTGTCTGCCTGCCGCCTCAGCCTCTGCATCTGCTTCTTCTCTGTCTCGTTTCTGTTTCTCTTCCTGTCCACCTCTGGCTCTCTCTGGAGGACTCTGATTCCGAGTTTCCATGGCGCCGTCTCTCCACCCCTCTGGCCTGATCTCTGTCTGTCTCCTCCAGCTGGTTTGGCTCTCCATCCCTCCATCTCTCCATCCCTCTTGTCTGTCTCTGCCTGTCGCTGTTCCTCGGTCTCTCCCCACCCAGCTGTCAGTCTCTCCATTTGTCTGTGCGTCCTCTGGCTCCCTTTGACCTCCAGGCTGGGCCAGGGAAGACCTCCACGCATTCCATTGCCTGCCTCTGTGCTGGTTCACATGCGGGTCTCAGGTTGGGAGTTGCTGGGGCTGGGGGGGGGGAGGGGTGCATGCCGTGGGTTAATGTCCCATGACCCTACCAGCAGTGGCGCTGGGACCCAGAGCAGCTAAATGAGGGGCCACACCCACCCATCACTGTTCTTCCCCAGGTTGCTGATTCCTTCCAGGTCCCAGCAAACTTCAGCTCCCCCTGAGGCTTTTTTTTTCTTAAAGATTTAGATACGGATATAGCTGTGCTGGGTCTTCATTACGGCACTCGGCATCTTCAATCTTCACTGTGGCATGCAAGATCTTTTTAGTTACAGCATGTGGGATTTAGTTCGTTGACCAGGGATCGAATCCCAGGTCGCCTGTATTGAGAGCACAGAGTCTTAGCCACGGGACCACAGGGAAGGCCCCCTCTGATGCTTTGGATCTGATAGCACATGAGGGGAGTGTACAGGGCAAAGATAATGACTGTATCCCACAGACGAAAGACCCAGAGACTTGCCTGAGGTCATACAGGGCTACAGAGCAGGGCTCAGTCTCAAGTCCCTGGACCCTGGACTTCAGTTTCCCTCCCTGCCCCACTACTGCTTCCTGCAGACCCCCAGTGCCCAGGAGACAAAACAAGTGGTACCGAGAAAGGAGGCGATTCGCTCGTTGGCATAGCTTTCTAAGAGCAGAGCCTCCGCATCTGCTGAGGGTACTTGTCAGGAGGCAGAGGCTATAACTGAGGGGGAGGTGGGGGGGTAGGCAGGCCTGGGAGGAAAGCCCCAGAGCACTGACCCCAGCACTCCAGAGCCCTGGGCCCTCGGCCAGACTCCGCATGACTTTCTGACCCCGGGCAAATTCCTTCCCCTCTCTGGGCCTCAGTTTCCTCTCCGTCAAATGGGGCCATCCCACCTATGTTCCACCATGGTCAAGAGGATCTGGGAAGGTGGAGGATGCCAAGGAAGTGGGAAATGCCAGGGTGTTTTCGTTTTTGCTTATGGAGGGGCCGTAGTGAAGTCCGGCAGACGGTGGTGGCTAGGAGGAGGGGCAGCCCCACAGCTGGGAGCAGGCAGGAGGGCGCTCAGGCGCACCCCTGCGGAAACGCGGAGATGGTATCACCCGAGCACTGCCGCCTGAGTCCCGACCAGGGCTCAGCTGACAGGAAGGAGAGAACCGCAGGGAGTGGGACCCTCAGGGACCCGACAGCCCCCTTCTCATTTTATCCGCACCTCAGGGGCACACCCACTTCACCACCCCGCCCCCGATCCTGACACGCACATCACACACACACACATAAGTGCTCTTCAGGCAGGTCACGTCACTGCTCTGAACCTCAGTTTCTTCATCTGGAAAATGGGGGATTAAACTTGTGCCATGGGGTTGTGCTGAGAATTCAGAGAAGTAATTAATGAAGGTGGCATGCTTGACAAATGCAAAGGCGTTCACTGTGGTTGCCATCACCATCTTTCTGCATTACTTCTGACGGCTATGAAGCGTGTTATTTACATGCTGAGTTCATGCCTTTCTTCAGTTCTTCCATTGCCCAGAGGAGAGTGGTCCCCAAGCTTTATGGCAGCAGGGACCAATTTCGTGGAAGACAGTACTTCCACCATCTGGGGATGGTGGTGGGGGGATGGTTTGGGGATGATTCAGGTGCATTAGACTTATCGTGCACTTTATTTCTAGTCTAATGCCATTGCTGATCTGCCAGGAGGTACTGGTCCACAGCCCAGAGGTTGCCTCTGCCCCTGCCATGGGGGATGAATACTATAATCTCTTTCTTACTGATGTGGATGAATGGGGCTCAGAGAGGTCAAATGACTTGCCTAAGGTCACAAAGCCAGGATGTGGAATTCAAAGGTTATGGGATCCCAGTGGTGCCATATTATACCATAACTCTTAGAGGGGGGTGTCAGTGAAGCTCCCAACCCTCCTTGAACCTTCAGTGAGTGGAAATGCACAAATGTTTCATTGTTGTTATTCTTATTACTGCTGGCAGTGTCATTAACTCCTTTCACTCCCCTCCCCCTTTACAGAGTTCTTCAAGTTCAAGGGGTTTGGGAGTCTCTCCAACCTTCCTCGGTCCTTTACTCTGAGACGATCATTGGCCCCCAACAGCGTCCGGCCCCAGGTGGAGGCTGACACCTTCGATGCCACGCAGGATGACATGGTGACAGTTCCCAAGAGCCCCCCGGCCTATGCCCGCTCCAGCGACATGTACAGCCACATGGGCACCATGCCTCGCCCCAGCATCAAGAAGGCTCAGGGCAAACAGGCCACCCAGAAGGCCCAGGAAGTTGGCCCTGAGCCCCAGGTGGTACTCCGAAGCCTGCCTGACCCTCCAGGCTTGGAGGCAGCTGAGAAGGTGGTGCTGGAGACCAGGGAGGAAACCCCAACAGTGGGGCCCAACCCTTCAGCAGTGGAAGTGGACCCCACAAGAAAACCTGAGGATGCCAGGCCAGACACAGAAGAGGAGAGAGACCCCAATAATGTGCCCTCAGAAAGGTAGGTGCCCAGCAGGGGAGGGTAAGGGCAGGACCTGCAGGGATGGCATCTCCAGCCTCCTGCCAACAGAGTCTGGAGAGGACAGCCCAACACACACATCCATAGAAAGAAAACAAAATACACACACACACACCCCTACACATTAACTAAGTGCTTACTATAAACCAGGCTTCCCTAGTGGCTCAGATGGTAAAGAATCTGTCTGCAAAGCAGGAGACTCAGGTTCGATCTCTGGGTCGGAAAGATCCTCTGGAGAAGGGAATGGCAACCCACAGTATTCTTGCCTGGAGAATCTCATGGACAGAGGAGCCTGGTAGGCTATAGTCCATGGAGTCACAAAGAGTCAGACACAACTCACAACTAACACTTTCACTTCACTTTTTACTGCTGTAGACCAGGCAATGTACTTAGCCCTTCACGTGTAATTAATTCTCAGAAAAAAAAATCCAGGGAGAGGATACTGTTATTTCTATACCACAGATGAGGAAACTGAGATTCAGAGAAGAAATGCCATCTGCCCCAGTCAGATTACACATCTAGCAAATGACGAAGTTAGGACTTGACCTAAGACCCACCTGACTCCAAAGCCCTAGGCAGCCTCCAGCATGAGCCCTCAGCGCTGGGCCCAGCCCGACCACTGGATCCCTGCCCTGGGCCCCCAACTCTGAATCTCCGCCTTTAATTCTGCTGGACAACATTGCTCCCCTTAGTCTGGTAAAGCATTTGTTACCTAACTTGGGTACAGGGTGTGTTGAATTGATGCAAAAATACAAATAGTGATGTATGACCATAGCTCTCAATTAGTAAGTACCCGTTTTACTAGGTGTCAAAACAAATGTTACTCACTGAAAATTCTGTAAAAGATTATATCAATACTATAACCCTCCCCGAATCTGAGACTCAGCCAAGGTTGCAGGGGTGGGATTTGAGCAGGAATCTGCCTGTTTACAGTGGCTGCACACTCATCCATCACACGGTACCCACCATCTTCTAAGCCCTACAGCCCTTGGGAGAGCCCTCAGCCCCAGCCAAAGACGTCCCTGTCTTTTCAACTCTCAGAGACTTTGTCTAAACCACACTGGTTATTATAGATGTACTTACTGAAGTAAAGAGGGAAAAAGAAAATCTGAGCAAAAGTAAACTCTAGGGTAGGTTCTGGAGCTTCTCTTGAGTGATTTTGTCCTGAGACACCAAGCACAGCTTCTGTGTGCTGGGATAATTGGTCCTTCATGGGGGAGGAGGAGGACCTTGTAGAGCTGCAGAGTGAATCCAGACCAGACTGCCTCTTACTGACCTTGGACAAGTCTGTTCCCTTCTCGGAGCCTCGCTTTCTCATCTGACAAATGGGCACAAGGACACCACCTACCTTGTAGGGCTGTGGTGAGAATTCAAGTATAACGTATTTGTAAACATCTTAGCACAGTGCCTGGCACACAAAAAACAATGCAGTAAATGGGAAGTGCTTACATTTATGATTTAAAGAACGAATGCTTTTCCACCATCTCTACCTACTCCAGGCTGCCTTCTCTTGCCATCCTCTTAAATTCGGCCTCATTCGGGCGTGCAACAGGATTGTATGTAGGGGTCCGGTGAGGGGCGGGTAGCATTGTGAAGTAACCCAAAGCCTGAGATGAGCTTTGGGAGTTTGCGGAAGCGGGGCGGGCGGGGCGAAGGGGCGTGTCTTGGAGGCGTGGCCTTTCCTTGCTGCTCGGGGACTGTTGGGGAAGCTGGCATTGGGGAGGGGGCGGGGCGAGACGGAGGCGTGTGCTGGGGGCGTGACCCTGACGGACGGGAGAGGGCGGAGCAAGACAGGAGGCGAAGGGCGTGTCCGGGGCGGGGCACGTCCTTCCCAAAGGGCGGAGTAGACTGTGGAGAGCTCCCAGGGAGGGCGGAGGGGCGTGTCCGAGGCGTGGCCTACAGGCCAGGCTCCGCCCCTGGAGCCCTGCTGTGAGCTCCGCAGCTCCGTAGCCGGAGAAAGGCGGGAGCCTTGGAAACAGGAGGTCCTCGGGGTGCAGGCGGAGACGGCAGGGAACCATGACTGCAGTGGGCCGGAGGTGTCCCGCACTGGGATCCAGAGGGTGAGTGACCGAGCTGGGACCAAGGAGGGCCGCCGCCGGGGACCGAGAATCGTCTGTGGGGGAAATCTGTGCCCCTGGGGCAGCTGACAAACCTGGGTGCGAGTTTAGCATCTGGCACTTTTAAACTTTCTTTTGGTGCAACTCTGACCCCCGATTCAGGCCGAGCATCTGCTGGTCGCAACAGTCCCAGGAGAGAGACACTATCACTATCTCCAGTTTACAGATGAGGAAAGAGGTTTACTTGCCCAGTTTGACACAACTAATGAAAGTCAGAACTAGGGTTTAACTCCACCTTCCTGGATCAGACCCCTCAGCAGGTCTTGAGACACCTTGAGAATGCCAGCCATCCTCCCCTGTGGACAGAGATAGTCCTGGCAGTGCCTCGGGGTATCAGGCCTGGCTGACAGCTGACAGAGGAAATAGGGAGACTCTCCCTTCCTGCCTCTGATCACCTGGGATGTCCTGGGGTCCTGAGGAGGGTGGATTAGCAGATCAGATTGAGCCCCTTCCTGGTGCCCTGGGACCGAGTGTCCCACCTGCCCTAGGCCAAGTAGGAGGTGTGGAACTGTTGAACATTTCTTCTAAGAGCCTGTGAAGCTCAGCTCTATGCCAGAGACAGGAGAGCTGTGTTGCAGGTGTGATCTCAGGCTTGTCCGGCCCTGCTCTGGGCGTCCATCTCTCCAGCAGCCAAGACGGGCCTGGGATGGTCTCTGAGGATCCGTCCAGCTTGGGGATGAGGGCGTTTGAGAACTGCCACTGAGTAAGACCAGGGGCCTCGTTCCTGAGTGTCCCAAGGGGGTCATCCCAGTGGCTGTTCAGCCTAAACTGGGGAAGCCGTGTCCCTCCCCTCCACCCTGGGAAGCAGGGAGCACCTGGAGCAGAAGGAAGGGAGGGGAAGAGGTGAGGCTGCAGGAGTTTCCTGGCGCCCTATGCTCTGCTGAGACCATGGGGGATGAGAGGAAGGAGGGGGGAGGGGCCGGCCATATAGGACACAGGCAATGAAGGGCCCTTAGCTCCCGAAAAGGAGAGCGCTGCCCAGCCTCCTCCCAGCCCCCAGCCCCTCAGCTGCCTGCAGGGAAACAGTGGCTCTAGAGAGTCCCTTCAGTTCATGCTGGAGAGGAGGAAGCGGCTGCTTAGAGAGGGAAGGGAGGTCCCCCAAAGCTCCACGCCATAGCCACACCCACACAGAGCAATGGTCAGGCCAGGGTCCCACCAGAGAACAACTGCCGGTCCTGCCTGGAATACTCAGTGGATCCCCTCTACCGCATGGGCCCTGTGAGGTGGGAGCCTCTATTTCCTGCATTCTACCAGTGAGGAGACTGGGATTCAGAGAGAAAAAGGGACTTTCCTGGGGTCACAGAGAGATTAATTGTCAGAACCAAGGTTTGAGTCCGACCTGACCAGCTCCCAAGCCCAAACTCTTAACCACTAGGCTATGTATCACCTGCTGGAAGTAAAAATCTCAGAGTTGTCTCTCTCATTACTTCAAATGGCTTCCCATAACCCTGGAAAGGCAGTAGCAGGAGCCCATTTTACAGATGAAGACATCTAGGTTTTGTGAGGTTAACAACTTGCTCGAGATGGGACAGTGGAGCTGGAACTTCATTCATTTTAATAGTTACCGAGATGCAGCTATGCCCTAGACACCCCTCTAGATTCTGGGGAGAGAGCAGTGAGCACAGCAGAAAAACCCTACTCTCGTGGAGCCCCTAATCCAGTGTGGGGGAGACAGATGATAAACCAGATAACGAGTTACCTGGTCGGCTAGAAGAGAAAAGCACTAGAGAGAAAGATTTAAATCAAGTAGGGGAACTGGTCTTGGGGTAGTGGCTGAAAGTTATCTGGGGAAAAATTCTCAGTGAGAAACCGATATTTGAGCAAAGGAGATGAGGGAACAGACCCCCCTCCCCCGCTTTTTTTTTACTTGAAACATAGTCGATGTACAATATTATGTTAGTCTCAGGCATCCTGGGAACAGACCCTCTTGATGGCTGGGAAAGGGTATACTAGGTCAAAGGAACATAACTACGAAGGCCCTGAGGTGGGAGCATACTTGGTGTGTTGGAGGAGCAGCAGAAAGCAAGATGGGGGCTGGGGAGAGGAGGGGTGGAAATGAGGCCAGAGAGGAAATGGGTTCAGATAAGCAAGGCCTGGAAGGCCCGGCAAGGACCTGGCTTTGACTGTGAACAAGATGGCAGCCGTCGCTGGTCTTGAGCAGAGGACGGTCCCACTCTGACTTATGTTTGACAAGCACCTCTTCTTTGAGGAAGATTGGACCGAGTCTTACTCTTTTCTGAGGTGTCTCACCTGAGCACCCTTTCCTTCCTCCCAGAGAACCAGGCCCCTCCGCTCACTCTCAGGGCTGTTCTTCAGGAAACTTGAGACTTGGAGAAGGTAGCACTCCATAGGAGAGCCAGGGGCACCCTGAGCTGCCCGCGCCTCAGCCCTGGTGCCAGGCACTGAGAATAGGCCAAGACACCCCCCCACCCGCATTTCCTTTTGGAATGTTGATTCTGGTCCAAGAATTCCCAACACTCCCCCAAGTCCCACGACCCTCTCGGCCCTGCAAAGTGACGTCAGTTGCCGGGCATCTGGTAGTGATTACCCACCAGGGGAGGGGGCTGTGGTGGGCCCAGCCTGTTCAGTCTCCTCAGGCTCTGGGCGGCTGGTCCTTGTCTTCCGAAGGGGCCCAGCTGCTCCTGGCTCTCATTTCCTGTGGAGACTTTCTCACAGCCCTCGAGACCCCCAGACGCCTCGGGCTGTGGGAATTGCGCTGGCTCGGGATAGATGGACGGTTCCCCCATCCCCAGCTGGAGCCACATCCCCTCAAACCCTCAGGGGACCCTGTTTACAGAATGCTGGACGTTTGGGGCGTGAGAGCTGGGGAGGATGGGGAGGGGTGGGGGGTGGGATACACCAGCTGCTCAGAGGCCCGCTGACTGTCTTTATAACATTGAGAGACCCCCCCTCCCCTCTCTGACCCTCAGTTTCCCCATCTGCTTCTCCAAAAACAGCACATGTTTCACAGGGTCATTGTGAAGAGTAGAGAGAGTAGAGCATTTTTCCTAGACATGGCCCGAGCAAGTACCAGCATACAGGATGCTCAGCTATCAGCACACTTGTATACAGAAGAGGAAAATGAGACCCGACGAGGGCAACTCACCCAGCATCACACAGCCTCTTCCATCCCAGCTCAGTGCCCTCTCCAGAGCCCCCAAGTGTCCTCCTCTGTTCATGCCCACTCCATTTCCTCTTCCTGATGTCAAGTCGGGGCTCCTGGTCTGGTCGAAATATTGGTTTTCATTGCTTTCCCCTCCCCAGTGTCTCCCTGTCTCCATCCGGGGGCATCCTCATCTTCTGGGACCTGCCTAGGGCAAGGAGAAAAGCAGAACCAACGTGAGTCTCCTCTGAGTAACCGCGTGCCCTGTTGTGAAGCGGGGCTTCCACACAGGCCCTCAGTCAGCGCTCAGCACTTCCCTTCCCCCTTTGCCCTTGGCCAGCAGCTGTTGAGTCTCAGCAACTCCCAGGACCCAGACCCCTCAGCTCTGCCCTGGGAAGAGTGGCCGCTGCTCTGGCCTCTCCCCACAGGTCTGGTGCCCTCCCTGAGCTCTGCTGGGGAGCTCACCCCTGTCCAGAACACTGAGAGCACAGGTTAGGGGAGGGGAGCAAGGCTGTCTCCAGGACAGTGGTGGCTCCTTGTTCGGGTGAGGGGGTGGGGCAGGAGCTAACGTCAAGGGTCTTCCTGGCAGGGAATCCCAAAAACCCACGGCTGGGTGTCCCCAGAGAGATGGGGCTTTCCACCCCCAGCTCTGTCTGCTCAGAGCCTTGAAGGACTAAGGAGCACAGAGCAGGGATGTTGCTCTGCTTGGGTGAGGGAAGAAGGGAGAGAATCTTTCCAGCCTCCCAGGAAGGGCAGGACGGGAGCTCTCTGGGGTCAGAGTGGGGTGGCAGAGGGAGGAGCCCCAGGGGTTAAGGAACCTTGTACCTTTTCTTCTCATAGGATCCTTGCAGTCTCTCTATGAAGACAGTTAAAATATGCCCATTTCACATATGGGGAAGTCGAAGCTCACAGAGGGGAGGGCAGGGGCGAGCTGAGAAGCAGGAGGCAGAGGCTGGGAAGTGTCCACTTAAGGCCATATGACCATGCCCCAGGAGCAAACTGGGGTACAGATAGAGGGCAGGAAGACCCCATGGCTCTGCAGGGCAAGGCTGCCCGTGGCGAGGAAGAGCCAAGGTGGAAGAGGACAGCAGCCTCTTCTCCAGAGTCCCTGGGAGAGCCTCACCCTTTCTCTCAGGCCAGGATGGAGACCCTGAAGGTAAAGCTCGGACTGAAACCTGCATTGGGGAAATAAAGGGTAATGGACTGTAATTGCTGGTCATTAATTCAATTAATTAAGCTAATGTATGCAATAAGTGGTATCAGTTATTAGAACAAATCAGCTAATACAGGCGATTAAAGGGGTTGGTTATTTAAATAATTAATGCAGCTGATTAATGGAACTGATTTAGCTCAATTGTCACTATTATTTATTAATTGATTTCACCACTAATATTAGAGGGGAAATAAAATAAGAATTAATCAATGAATTAATTAATGGAGCTGAGTTTTTAAACATGGACGCTTTGATTCCTGGATTTAATCATTACAAAAGGAGGGAGAACTTTCTTGGGAAATCTCCAAGCAAACTGAGATCTGCAGGCTGAGTAGAAATCCCTCTGACTCTAAGGGAGAGAATTCCTCTGGGCAGAAGGTATATCATGTGCAACGGTCCTGAGGCTGGAGGCAGTAGTGCTCTTTGGAGGAAAGCTGAGGCCAGAGTGCACGGAGGGCCCTGAGGAAGAGCGGAGGGGTGGCCGGCAGGGGCCTGGTCACAGAGGGCCCACCAACCAGAACTAGAGCTTGTCCTCAGGATTGCAGGGACTGCTGTGACATTCGTTCATTCAGAAACATCTTCATGGGGTGCCTGGCACCATTCCAGGCAGAACCCAACGCCTACCCTGTGGAGCTGATGTTCTGAAGAGAGGAGACAGCACAGGGCAAGTCAGATGAAGCCCTACAGAGAACGATGAAGCAGCGCGGGGAGGTGGGGAGCCTTGAGTGGGCTCCCTTAACTTCCAGGTGGCCGGCCAGGGAAGTCCTCACTGAGAAGGGGATGCTTTAGTAAAGACCTGAAGGAGGGAAGGGCAGGAGCTCAGTGGATATCTGGAGGGAAAGTATTCTAGCAGAGGGAACAGGAAGTGCAAAGGCCCTGAGGTCGGACAAAAGGCAGTGAGAACCTCAGCTTGGCTGGGGTAGCATGAATGAGGGAGTGTTGTTGGAGAGTGGCAGGAGAGGCGGTGAGGAGCCAGTGTGCAGAGGCCACTGTGAGCACTTCAGCTCTTACTCTGAGTGGAGCTGGGGCCACTCCAGTGGGTTGGAGCCGAGGAAAGGTGTGATCTGATTCATTTTAGCAGGACCACCCTGGCTGCTGGGGTAGGAACGAGTCACAGGGGCACAGATGCAGGCGGGGAGGAAGTGGCGAGGTGGTGGCCATAGTCTGGGCAGGTGATGGCCACGGGTGGTAAGCAGACATGGTCACCTTAGAAATCCTGGAGTGTTGCAGAGGGGCAGGGAGGGACCATGGGGAGTTCCCGGGCCTGGGCCTTGACCCAAGCACCCCACTGGCTCTGGCCACCTGATATCCCTGGGGCGGGCACCCCCTCCCCAAGACTCTGCTCCTGCCCAGCGCCTGAGGGGAAGTGGACAGGAAGCAGGAAGAAATGCTGGGGCAATCCCAGTGTCCTGGCCAGTCTGTTCCCAACAGTGGGAGGATTTCCGGGCCTGAATGGCCGGAAATGCTGGGACAGGACACCTCACCCAGGAAGAGCAGGGAGGTGAGCAAGGGGAGGGGTCCCTACTGTACCCCACCCCACCTTGGCTGGACAGACAGAACTCACATGGCTTTTGGTGCCTTCAGGGACCAGGTTTCAGCTTGAGGGATGATGGTTAGAGATCAGGAAGGACTTTGCAGGAAGGAGGGACAGCCCCAGGGACTCTAGAATGTCAAAACAGGGAGGACTGTCAGCCAGCATGCCAAAGAGGAGCCCCTGGCATCAGGAGCTAGGGGCAACCGTGCATGAAATCCCACCCTGGAAAATACCCCTCACCCACAGTTTTTATTTTGTCTCATTTGTAGCTCAGCTTTTTCGGTTTGCAACTTATTTTGTTAGATTTATCACATTTCAGTTTAAATTTGGGGCTTCGCTATTTGGGGAAGTTTGACCTCCCTCCCTAGTTTGCAGATGGGAATACTGAGGCTTGTGTCAGCCAGAGAACCGGGGTCCAGCCTGACAGAATTAATAATAACGATAGTGATGAATACAGGTTGAGGGTACACTCTTCATACATTTCTTAGGCAATAAATGTGGGCTTCTCCCGTGGCTCAGCAGTAAAGAATCTGCCTGCAATGCAAGAGACCCCAGAGATAAAGGTTCAGTCCCAGGGTTGGGAAGATCCTCTGGAGGAGGGCATGGCAACACACTGCAGTATTCTTGTCTGGAAAATCCCGTGGGCAGAGGGAGCCTGGTGGGCTGTGGTTCACAGGGTCGCAAAGAGTCGGACACGACTGAAGCGACTGAGCACATGTGCACGCATAGTTGCTTTACAATGTTTTTGTATTAGTTTATGCTGTACAATGAAGTCAATCAGCTATGTATATACATATATCCCCTCCCTCTTGGACCTCCCTCCCACGCCCACCCTCACCCCATCCCCCGCCCCCATCCCATCTAGATCATCACAGAGCACTGAGCTGAGCTCCCTGTGCTATGCAGCAGAGCCTCACTAGTGCACGCGTGCTCAGTCGTATGCGACTTTTTGCCACCATATGGACTGTAACCCACCAGGCTCTTCTGTCCTTGGGATTCTCCAAGCAAGAATATTGGAGTGGGTTGCTGCACCCTCCTTCAGGGGATCTTCCCGACCCAGGAACTGAACCCAGGTCTTCTGCATTGTAGGCAGATTTTTTACCCACTGAGCCACTGTGGGTCCTCACTAGCGGCAGTAAACAGTTCTCAAGCTCCTGCTGTGTGCTGGCGGCTCAGCAGTGAATGAGACAGTCAGTACCCAGATGGCAGGTACCTGAGTCAACAAATAAATGGAAAGTGATTTTTTGGGGCAGAGACTGAGGAAAATAAAACAGGGTTGAGGACAGAGAGCGAAGGACAAGGGACAGTTCTAGGCACGGTGGTCAGGGAACGCTTGGGGACTTTAAGCAAAGCCCTAAAAAAAGTAGGGGGAGGGGCAAGCTTTGTGATAATGTGGAGGAAGAGCTTTCCAGGCAAAAAAACAGCAAGTGCAAAGGCCCAGTGGCCTGGAGCAGAATGAGGGAAGCAGGCATATTTTGGGGGTGGGAATTCATGAGGTGAGCTGTTGGGTCACCACGGGGCCTTGTAGGCTGGGGCAAATATAAGCCTGTTTATGCTTATTTTTCTGGTATAAAAATGGCCCTTCTTTACTCTCACAAGGGAAGTCTTGGTTTAGATGATAAATTACGTGGCTGGCTGTTTGCAGGCCATGGAGTAGGGTTTCGACTTTGCTCTTTGAGAGATGGAAGGGTTGGGGGGTTATTTTTGTTTTGCTTCATTTTTAATTAGAGGAGATTGCATTTTTAAAAATAAATGTATGCTTATTTAATTGGCTGCACCAGGTCTTAGTTGCTAGTTGCAGCACCATCTTGGTAGATCTTTTGTCACTGCAGCATGCAGGATCACGTGGGATCTTTAATTATGGCATGTGGGGATCTAGTTCCCTGACCAGGAATCGAACCCAGGAGCCCTGCCTTGGGAGTCCGGAGTCTTACCCACTGGATCATCAGGGAAGTCCCAGGCTGGGAGGTGTTTGTGCACAGTGACCTGCTTAGCTTTTTACCTGAGCACCACCGGGGCAGCGGAGGGGAGGCTGACCGAGGGGTGTGAGGGCAGACACAGCGGGTGGCGTGCTCCAGGAGGACAGAGAAGGCGCCCCACGTGGGGCAGGGTTGACGCACAGAGAGAAGTGGTCAGGACCTGTTTTGGAAAGAGACCCACAGGATTTCCTGATGGATTGGGCGTTGACTGTGAGTGAGAGAGGAAGCACAGAGGACCGCAGGGTTTTTGGCCAAACAAAGCAACACAAAGGATGAAGCTGACATCTACTGAGACGGGAAGCGGACGTGGAGAGCAAGGGCATGGGGGATCGGGTGGGGTGGGGGAGCTGTAGTCCTGCTTTGGATACAAAAGTGAGGTTCAGACATCTGAGAAGAGATGCTAAGGAGGCAGTTGGGTTTCTGAGTCTCGTTTTGAAGGGGAAGTCCAGGCTGCATCAGAGAAGGGAGGGCATTTAAGGCCGAGGTTTGGGGATGTGGCTCATGGAGGTCCTCATTAGGAAGGGTGCTATTTATTTGGGAGGAACAAATAAATATGTATTTATTTGGGAACAGCAGCCACCCCTGGCCTCTGACTTCTCCAGGTTCCATCCAGGCCACCCTTGAGGGGAATAACTTTCACAGCCAGTTGTCACCAGCAATGACACGGTGAAGTGCCGCTGGGTAGGTCCCTCTGATGAGGGGATGAGGGTAGAGCTGGAAGGGAGGAGGTTGAGGCCCAGCCTGGGGCCACCAACGCGCAGACTCAGGGAGGAGGTGGGGAGTGAACCGCGGGAGACCACAGTGTCCTAAAGGTGAGTCAAGACAGGAAGCAGCTGCTATGCTATGTTAAGCATGTGACATTCATCAGCTCCCAGAGGCCCTGAGACAACCTGAAGAAACAGGCTCAGAGAGGCGAAGGGACCTGCCCAGGGTCACACAGCTGGAGAGTGGAGGAGTAGCCCAGCCTGCCGATTCCAGCAAGTGCTATCACCCACAGTGCTCAGTCCTGCAGGTGCTCAGTGCTGGCACCAGGCAGGTGGGCAGAGGCTGACGGCTGGGGAGCCAGGCAAGGCTGGGAACCACTCACCTCTCTTCTCTCCTTCCAGGGCCACTGCAGAGCCAGAGGCTAGCGGGGACTATGTGAAGGTAAGAGGGGCTGGGCAGGGGACACTGGGGGAGCTCAGAGCCAGTTCCAGGAAGGGCAGAGTTCTTTTCTGGCCTTGCTAAAAGTCAGACTTCACCCACTGTTCTCAGAAGGAGAAGGTCTAGGGGTCAGGGCAGCCGAAGGGGTCTGCTTTCACTCCCAGCATCTTCTTCCCAGGCCTGCCATCATTCTTTCCTGGCCCCAACCTCAGGACTTCCCAATGTTTGTTCCCACCAGACCCCATCCAGCTGCCAGCTGGACAGGGCCCCAGGGGTGCCCCCATGGGAAGACAGACTCTAATCCTGCTTGGTCTCTGAGCTGGAACTGGGAAGTGGGAGCAGGAAAGGATGACTCAGTCCTTCATCACAGATAACACAGTCGCATGGATCATAAACTTAACTTGTCCTGGACACAGGGAATGTTGAAAATGCAGTTTTGAAATAATAATGATAACAACCATAATACGACGGAACGTTTTGAGTGCCTACTGTGCGCAGAGTCCCATGCTGGCTGCTGGCACTGGAAGGGAGTCAGTCCTGAGCTCTTTATGTGAGTGAGGTCTTTGACTTCTCCCCTCATCACTGGGCCTTCTTGTGCACATTTATGGATGGGAAACTTGAGGCCCAGAGAAGTGCAGTGACTTGCCCACAGCCGCACAGCTACTGCAGGGCAGAACTGGGATTGCTGTCAAAGTTTATTTGCTGCCAAGACCATGGACAGAGCTCTTGGCCTTCCTCATCCAGCAGCACCACCCTGAGCCAGGTCCTCTCTCTGAGTATGGAGCACGGGGCAAGGAGCACCAGGCCTTGTGTTTTAAGGGCTCCTGGCCCATGTGGGATCAAAGGAGAACCACTCAATGGTTTGGGCCTGTGTTTTGTCATCCAGCAGACTTTAATAAGTCTGCTACTTATTTGCCACATGACTTTGGGTGTGTGTGTCATCTCTCTGAGCCTCAGTGTTCACCTATGTGAAATGGGGTAACAGTGGTACCTCCAATCCAGGGTTGCTATGGGCTCAATGAATCCATGCCCATTCAGGGGGGGATCTTGGCTGGTTCCTGACCCCAGGGACTTTCCATCACCCACAATACTGCCTAGAAAGCCCTGTGTAAGTGATCAGTAACGAGCACTGTGGGAAGCGCTCAGATTGCTGTCCCTTACCGTCAGCAGAAGGTTCGATAAGAAACCACTGGGGCTGTGGAGATAGGAGATGACTTTCAGCTCAGGAGCTGAGAATGAGGAGATCAAGGAAGGCTTTCTGGAGGAGGAGGCATTGAAGCCAAGCCATTGCAATTGACCAGGAATATGCATCAACACCCTCTCTCCAAGCAGAAAGCTGGAAAGGAGATAAAGATAAGCAGAGATGGGTGGTAGAGTGATCCAGGCAGAGGTGAGAGTGTGGATGAGGTCAGAAAGTGAGCTGAGTGAGCCCAAGAAATGCAGCCCAGGGCTGCAGCAAGTTGAGCTGGAGCTGATGCCAGGATTTGGGCCCTGGCTTCTCATCCAGAGCCCTGGCATCACAGTAGGACAGAGGCCTCAGGGAGAAGCCCCCCCAAAGCCAGTGGCAGACCACAGAGGCATGTATTTCAGCACCTCACAAATCCCAGTTGCAAGGTAATGAGATCCCCATCACTGATAGTAGTGAGATCCCTGTGAGGATTATTAGCTTTGTGTTTTTCCTTTAGTTTATGGGGCTGAAAAAAATGTAATTAAAAATGCTATAAAAGAAAGAATACCCGCACACCAGAACTGATTAAACAGTCCCCTAAAGAATGAACTCAAAGGAATATTAGATTTAGCTTTAAGCCTCAGAAAAGAATGGAATCAATAGTCAGTTACCCAAAGTCCATTCCTCACCTTACATGCTCAGCTTCCAGAACTCCAGGGTTCTCAGACCGTGATGCAAGTACTTTGATTCTAAGGCAAGGATTCTGAAGTTCCACGACCATAAATTCCAAACTCCATGCTCAGAGCTTCAGATGTATTTACAGAAAATAATCAAACATCTGAGGGGTGAACAGAGAGGTGAACTCATCTACCTAAAGTCACACAGCCTGCCACAAGATTTGAACTCCAGGCCTGACTGATGCGGAGTCAGCGATGACTCCCTTTGCACTGAAGAGCCTACGGCCAAAGGTCCAGATTCTAAGACACTAAGCTTGAAAACAATAGCAGGCATTTCTTGAGCACTTGCTTAATGTCTGGCAGCTTATATGCATCAGCTCAGCCAATGCTTACCAGAGTTCTGTGAGATCGGCACAGGTATGTTTTCCAGATGAGTAAGTCTGGGCTGCAAGAGAAGGGACTGGTTGGGTGGAGGTGGGGCACCGCTAGTTGAAGCCAGGTTGTTTCCCAAACCCCAGGGCCTTACTGAGTTTTCTTCCCCACCCCCGGTCTGTCAATGACATCCCGCATTTCCCAGAAGAGTGTCTGATTCCAAGTCAGAGAGGAGAAATCCTGGACTCTGGGAGATTTCCTTAGGCCACAAAGGATTTGGTCAATGTCTACAGGGATTTTTCCAGCTTTAGACATGGTTTAATTCAAAATCTCTGCCCTCCCCGGGTCAGTAAGGGGAGAGGTGAGTGGGGGAGGCAGGACGCCCCCGCTTTTGCCGGTCCACCCCATCCTTCTGCCCTCTTGACGCCCCGCTTGGTAGGTCCTCAGCTCCGCATCCCCGGACTCCGGGCTGCCGGGGCGAGCGGGGCTGGAAGGCGGGGGACTGGGGGGCGAGGGGGCGGGGAGTCGGGGGCGGGAGGAGGGAGGAACAATGGCCCCCTCCCCTCCCGGGGCTGGCTGGAGGGTGGGGTCTCCCCGCCCCGCCTCCCCGCTCCTCCCCCGACAAGGCGATGAGGTAATCGCGCCGCCGAGAGGCACGCGCAGCCGGTGCCCAGCCCGGTCGGTCCCGCGCCCCTGCCCCGCCGGCCGCCGCCCCCTGCACCGTCCCGGCCCCGGTGCCCGGCCCCACCATGACCGAGCGGTGCAGCCTGTGGAGCGCCCTGTCTGCCGCCGCCTGCTGCTTCTACCGCGGCTCCTTCGTGCAGGTGCAGGTGAGGGGGCGGCTCGGCCCCCGCCAGGCGCTCCGAGCCGGGACCCCGGGCGCTCGCCAGGGCAGCCGCGGGACCCTCAGCCTGCGGCGCCGCGCAGGGTCCGGCGGGGCAGGGGCTGCGGGCAGCGGGCTGCGGGAGGGGGCGGGGTCGCCCCAGCCTCACCTCTGGGCGCCCAGACGCTCCGCAGGGTGAAGGTCCAGCCGCCCCTCCCGAGACTCTGGGCTGCGGAGGCTGCCGTTCCGGTCGTTTCTGCCTCCTCCGCAGGGAGGAGCTGAGCTGGGGCACTGGGTACCAGGAGAGGGGGTCTCCGGCATCCTGCCGGTTCTCCCGCGAGCGCTCCGGCCCCTGCATCTGACCCGGGCAGACTGACTCCCGCATTGTACCGGGGGGCCCTGGGCCGGGGTCCAAAGGCTGAGAGAGGGGTGGAAAGCTGAGGGGATGCTGCCGCGGCTGCGGCCGGAGCGCCCGCGACTCTCCTGCTCTCTAGGTGGGCTCAGGCATGCTTGGGGCGCGGGGCTCCTAGCCCAGCTGACCGGGCAGTGCGGGACGGTGCCGTGGCAGTGAAAGGGTTAAACGGAAGGGGGTGGAGGGGAGGACCTGGACCCCGCCTCTGCGGAGCATCATCTGGGGATGGCTTTGCTTAGGGTTGCCAGACTGAAGGGAGCTAGAGGGGTCTGGCTGGGCACTGGCTGGTGGGAAGGGGTTAAGACCTTGACCCGGGGTCTCCGCGCTTTCGCCTCCCAAGTCCCCTGGGGGACGCTGGGCGCATCACTTCTGCGCTTCCCCAGGCTCACACACACACACACACACACACACACACACACACACACGCACGCTCCGAGCCCGCCTGAATGACTGCCCCGCCGGCGGCTGAGCGCAGCATCCCTGCGCCCGCCAATCAGGCGTTCGCAGGCCGGGAGGCGGTGAGATCATCTCTGGCCAATAGCAATGCTCCCGGGCGCAGGGATGCTGCATTCGCGCCCCAGCACCCACTCCCCTTGGGAGCTAGGGACCCCCGGGGCGAAGGTGAGGAAGAGGGCACAGGGACCCTAGGGTTCCCTAACTTCAGGTGTGTGGGACGACCCAGTTCGTTGGCCAGATTCTCCCTAACAGTTGATTATGGTTGAAAAAGCGGAGCCCCGTCTCCCACCCCCTATTTATGGCCCTGAGAGGGAAACTGACTGGCCCAAGGCTGCACAGTTGCAGGCAGAGTCTTGGTACCCGGTTCTTTCCCACGCAGCCCCCTCCCCTTCTTTGCTCCCCGCCCCCATCCCTCTTGCTGCAGCTGTGGTACTGGGGCAACTTCTCAACTGCATGCTCTTTGTCAAGGAGGAATCTCCCCCATGAGTTGCATTCTTCCCTCCCCAGGGTGTGGTGTGTTGTGGCTTAGGAGAGGGGCCAGGACCCTGAAGACTAGGGAACGCCATGGAGAAGTGTAGGAACCTGAGAAGGCCCAAATATCAGCTCACCCTGGAACTCCCTGCCTTTCTGGGGGATCAATTTCTACCCTGGGCAGGGGATGTTCAGAATCCCCATCTCCAGGCCCTGCCTTTCCCTGAGCACTCATGTATGTCACCCACTCCCACCATCTGTCCCCAGAGCCCTACAGACTCCTCAAAGCTCAGAATTTTATGAGTCCATCGCCAAGCTGCTCCTGCCCCCAGTCTTGCCCACCTTGGAGAGTGTCTCATTGTCTTCCCAAGCTCTCTGCCTGGAATCCTCTCTGACCCCCTTCACCCTCTTCCCTGCACCCCATCAATGGTTGTCTAAATGCCTTCCCCCAGTCCCCACCCTGACACCCCACCCTGCCCTGCCATTGCCTGGAACACATTCCAGGCCCTTTTCACACAGCTGATCGAACCTACCCCAGTGCTTTAAAAACCCTCTGCAGCTCTGCTGTGGCCTCTGGGTTAATCTCAGCTTCCCAAGGCAGATTCACAGCCCTGCCACCCACAGCCCTTTTGAAGCTTCTTCCTCCACCCCCAGGGCCTTAGCTCTGTCTCCAGGGCCCTGACTTTGCCACTCTCTTCCCAGAGCTCTTTCTTGCCCACCTGGTTGCCTGTCTGTCTCCACTGTGATCCTTTTGCTTGGCTCATCCAGGCCTTGGTGGAGACATCACCTCTTGAGGGACTCCCTGACCAGAGGAGGAGGGACGTCTCATCTCCTCCTGGAGCTCCCTGTGTGTCTCTGAGCACCAGACACCCAGGGCTGCTTGTCAGTATCTGTGTAGCTCCCCCAGGGCTGAGGCTGCCTGTGCTGATGACCTTGGATCCAGCCCCTGCCATAAGACCTGTCCTAGAGCTGGGGTTCCATCAATGTGGAAATAATGGAGTCAGGAATGCTAGATATCTCTGAAGCTGGGAAATGGGGTGTCTTGGAAGCAGTGTAGATTGAGGTAAACTGAGGCAGTAGAAGCAGAGGGGTAGCAAATGGAGTGGCAGGGTTAGGCTCTGAGAACTGTGAAAGGTCAGAGGAGGCAGGGAGTGGACTGGAGGCCGCTGGACCCTGGTGAGGAGTGGCTCCTGGGGAGAGATTGCCCTTTAGTGACCCCTTCATCTGTCTTGCTGCCTGGTCAGTTCTGGGCCAGATCTATCCGTCCTGGACCAGCCATCTTTGGGGCCTGGAGTTGGGGAAAGGGAGCAATGTTGCATATTCTCACAATGACAAGCACATCTATGGGTTGGTTACAGTGCTTTGGAGTATTGTCTCCTTTCATCCTTGCAATCTGGTGAGGCAGGTTCTGAAATTGTACCCATTTTATAGAGGAAGAAACTGAGGCCCCGGGAATTCACACAACATAGCCAGAATTGGGCTGGGTTCTGTGGTGGGAATGTACCTGGTAGCAGGGACTCCCATCTCCCTGTTCTTAGGCCTCCAACCCCAAGCCACAGGAATCAGGAAACCAGGAATCTCCCCCTTGGTCAGGTGGAAAGGGGGATCCTGGGCATTATCCCCAGTGAGTGACCACAGGTTTCCCTGCTGGGCTGGTTGCCCCATCTAGCAGGGATTACTTGGGATAGCAAGGAAGACAGGGCTTTGTGAACAGTAAAGGACATCACAGATGCCTTTGGTGGGGGCCTCTGCTTCCCTCTTTGTAGCTGCCTCCTCCACCCCTGTATAATTCACTGTCGCAGAATGGATCCTCATCCACACAGCCCTGGTTTTGTCCACGATTTTACCTGAGTACTTGCTGTCTTATCCACTTGTAGAAATCCTCCCTCCCCCTACTTCAAGATCAGTTTGGTGTCCTTGGTACAAAATGAATTTCGAGTGCCATCTTCTCCAGGAAGCCTTCCTAGACCACTCTACCTGGCCTAGACTGCATCTCCCTTTTGAAAACTACCCAGTTCTTTGCCGCTGTCCAGTACTGTGGTGCTGACTGCAGTCTGCTGAAATACTTGTGTTGCTTTTGCCTCCTGTCTTAGACAAGGGGCTTCTTTGAGGACTGGCTTGTTTATTTCCCAGTCTACCCTGGCAATAATGCAGTACCTAGCACACAGTAGGCACTTTTTGGTGGATTTACTTGAGATTCCTCTACACCTACTGGGATAGGGACTCATGGATGAGAACCTTTCTGGCATCTGTGCCTAAGTGTTCCCAGGGTTCCGGGATGGAATGAGTTCACCTGGGATGGGGGAGGTTGGGAAGGAAGGAGGAAGGGGCTTCAGATTGGATGCCAACTTTTGCTGTCTCCCGCCTAGTTCTCCAAGGAGAAGTACATCTTGGACTCATCGCCTGAGAAACTGCACAAGGAGTTGGAGGAAGAGCTCAAACTTAGCAGCACAGATCTCCGCAGCCATGCCTGGTACCACGGCCGCATCCCACGTGAGGTGAGTGGGCCCTGAGCTGCGACCCCGGCCCTAGACCCTTTCCCCCACTGCCTTGGCCAGTCCCAGACCAGAAAAGCTGTGACTATCATTCGGTGGGTTCAATCAGAGTAGACTGGGATGAAGTCTAGCTCTGCCATTTAACTGACTGCATGATCTTGAACAAGTCACTTCACCTCTCTGAGCCCCAGTTTCCTCACCTATAACATGGAGGATGTGGGGCTTCTGTGCTTCTACTGCAGGGGCCACAGGTTTGATCCCTGGTCAGGGAATTATGATACCACATGCTGCAAGGTGTGGGCTAAATAATTAATTAAATGGAGGCTAATAATAGTTCCTACTGTAAAGGTTGGTTGTGAGAATTCCCAGGTGGCACTAGTGGTAAAGAACTCGCCTGCCAATGCAGGAGGCATAAGAGATGCAGGTTTGATCCCTGAGTCAGGAAGATCCCCTGGAGGAGGGCATGGTAACCCACTCTAGTTTACTTTCCTGGAGAATCCCAAGCACAGAGGAGCCTAGTGGGCTATGGTCCTTAGGGCCACAAAGAGTCAGACACAACTGAAGTAACTTAGCACGTGAGAATTAAATGAGTTAATTCATCTGAGGTGCTTAACACGATGTCTAATATGCAGTGAGCTCAATGAACATTGTCCTTTATGGTGGTGGTGGTTGTTATTAATATTAACACTATTATTTTTAGTTATGGTTATAGGTCTATACATCAGCCTCTTATGTGTTTGGTTAGTGAATATCAGCACTTCAATGATTCAGTTTTGATAAGGTTGACTTTCTGGGCTGAGGCATAGGCTTGGGCTAACAGTCACCTGTTCTTCCATTTTGCATGCTTGCTATAAATCTTTGTCAAATATCAACTCTGCCAGCTCCTGTGCTGGGCACCAAGGATGCAGAGATAAAATCGGTGGTGACTTCCCTCGACAGTTGGTAGTCCAGGGTGGGGGTCTACAGGCAGGCAGTCAGAACCCAGTGGGAGAAGCTCAAGAATGGATTGCCTGGCAGGGGGTGTGGGTTGCCCCAAGGAAGGGGTGCTGAGGAGACAGGCCACTGTAGAATGGATAGGAGCTCACCAGGTGAGCAGGAATGGGAGGATATTCAGCCCAGAGACATGCCAGAGCTCTGGCTGTTTGGAGGAAGAAGGATGGGGAATTCACTGTGCTCAATGAGATCCCTGAGGAGGAGTAGGTCTGAGACCTGAGTTTCAGATCCTCAGTTCAGTTCAGTTCAGTCGCTCAGTCGTGTCCGACTCTCCGCGACCCCATGAATCACAGCACGCCAGGCCTCCCTGTCCATCACCAACTCCCGGAGTTCACTCAAACTCAATGTCCACAGAGTCGGTGATGCCATCCAGCCATCTAATTCTCGGTCGTCCCCTTCTCCTCCCGCCCCCAACCCTTCCCAGCATCAGAGTCTTTTCCAGTGAGTCAACTCATCGCATGAGGTGGCCAAAGTATTGCAGTTTCAGATTTAGCATCAGTCCTTCCAATGAACACCCAGGATCGATCTCCCTTAGAATGGACTGGTTGGATCTCCTTGCGGTACAAGGGACTCTCAAGAGTCTTCTCCAACACCACAGTTCAAAAGCATCAATTCTTTGGCGATCAGCTTTCTTCACAATCCAACTCTCACATCCATACATGACCACAGGAAAAACCATAGTCTTGACTAGACGGACCTTGGTTGGCAAAGTAATGTCTCTGCTTTTCAATATATTATCAAGGTTGATCATAACTTTCCTTCCAAGGAGCAAGCGTCTTTTAATTTCATGGCTGCAATCAGCATCTGCAGTGATTTTGGAGCCCAAAAAAATAAAGTCTCACACTGTTTCCACTGTTTTTCCATCTATTTCCCATGAAGTGATGGGACCAGATGCCATGATCTTTGTTTTCTGAATGTTGAGCTTCAAGCCAACCTTTTCACTCTCCTCTTTCACTTTCATCAAGAGGCTTTTGAGTTCCTCTTCACTTTCTGCCATAAGGGTAGTGTCATCCGTGTATCTGAGATTATTGATATTTCTTCCAGCAATCTTGATTCCAGCTTGTGCTTCTTCCAGCCCAGCGTTCCTCATGATGTGCTCTGCATATAAGTTAAATAAGCAAGGTGACAATATACAGCCTTGACACACTCCCTTTCCTATTTGGAACCAGTCTGTTGTTCCATGTAAAGTTCTGACTGTTGCTTCCTGACCTGCATACAGGTTTCTCAAGAGGCAGGTCAGGTGGTCTGGTATTCCCATCTCTTTCAGAATGTTCCACAGTTTATTGTGATCCACACAGTCAAAGGCTTTGGCATAATCAATGAAGCAGAAATAGATGTTTTTCTGGAACTCTCTTGCTTTCTCCATGATCCAGCGGATGTTGGCAATTTGATCTCTGGTGCCTCTGCCTTTTCTAAAACCTGCTTGAACATCTGGGAGTTCACGGTTCACATATTGCTGAAGCCTGGCTTGGAGAATTTTGAGCATGACTTTACTAGCGTGTGAGATGAGTGCAATTGTGTGGTAGTTTGAGCATTCTTTGGCATTGCCTTTCTTTGGGATTGGAATGAAGACTGACCTTTTCCTGTCCTGTGGCCACTGCTGAGTTTTCCAAATTTGCTGGCATATTGAGTGCAGCACTTTCACAACATCATCTTTCAAGATTTGAAATAGCTCAACTGGAATTCTATCACCACCACTAGCTTTGTTCCTAGTGATGCTTTCTAAGGCCCACTTAACTTCACATTCCAAGATGTCTGGCTCTAGGTCAGTGATCACGTTATCGTGACTATCTTGGTCGTGAAGATCTTTTTTGTACAGTTCTTCTGTGTATTCTTGCCACCTCTTCTTAATATCTTCTGCTTCTGTTAGGTCCATACCATTTCTGTCCTTTATCGAGCCCATCTTTGCATGAAATGTTCCCTTGGAATCTCTAATTTTCTTGAAGAGATCTCTTGTTTTTCCTATTCTATTGTTTTCCTCTATTTCTTTGCATTGATCACTGAGGAAGGCTTTCTTATCTCTCCTTGCTATTCTTTGGAACTCTGCATTCAGATGCTTATATCTTTCCTTTTCTACTTTGCTTTTCACTTCTCTTCTTTTCACATCTATTTGTAAGGCCTCCTCCGACAGCCATTTTGCTTTTTTGCATTTCTTTTCCATGGGGATGGTCTTGGTCCCTGTCTCCTGTACAATGTCACGAACCTCCGTCCAGAGTTCATCAGGCACTCTATCTATCAGATCTAGTCCCTTAAATCTATTCCTCACGTCTACTGTATAATCATAAGGGATTTGATTGAGGTCATACCTGAATGGTCTAGTGGTTTTCCCTACTTTCTTCAATTTCAGTCTGAATTTGGCAATAAGGAGTTCATGATCTGAGCCACAGTCAGCTCCTGGTCTTGTTTTTGCTAACTGTATACAGCTTCTCCATCTTTGGCTGCAAAGAATATAATCAATCTGATTTCGGTGTTGACCATCTGGTGTTGTCCATGTGTAGAGTCTTCTCTTGTGTTGTTGGAAGAGGGTGTTTGTTATGACCAGTGCGTTCTCTTGACAAAACTCTATTCAGATCTTAGGGACTCCCTTTCCAGGGTGCTTTGTCCCTCCATGTTCGAGCCTCTGTGCCCATACCCATGGCTTCTGGCTGAGATGCACCCTCTGAATCTGGGTCGTTGGGTCCCCCTCCCAAACTTCAGCTATCTCTGTTGACTGTGTGCCCCAGACCCTGGGTCTGGCCCTCTCCTGCCCTACTCCAGCCTGACCCTTGCCTCTTGCAGGTCTCGGAGACCCTAGTGCAGCGCAACGGTGACTTCCTCATCCGGGACTCGCTCACCAGCCTGGGTGACTATGTGCTCACGTGCCGCTGGCGCAACCAGGCCTTGCACTTCAAGATCAACAAGGTGGTGGTGAAGGCGGGTGAGAGCTACACCCACATCCAGTACCTGTTCGAGCAGGAGAGCTTCGACCATGTGCCGGCCCTGGTGCGGTACCATGTGGGCAGCCGCAAGGCTGTGTCGGAGCAGAGCGGTGCCATCATCTACTGCCCGGTCAACCGCACCTTCCCGCTGCGCTACCTGGAGGCCTGCTACGGCCTGGGCCAGGGCGGGGGCAAGGCCGCCAGCCCTGCCAGCCCCTCGGGCCCCAAGGGCAGCCACATGAAGCGGCGCAGCGTCACCATGACCGATGGGCTCACTGCCGACAAGGTCACCCGCAGCGATGGCTGCCCCACCAGGTGAGTGAGAACCCACATTCAGCCTCAGTCTTCCCATCTGTCAAGTGGGGGTGTCAGTAATGTGAGTGCTGGTGGGAAAAGGAGAGGCCCAGTCACACTGGTCCGGGGTAAAATGCCTGCCCTGGAGCCTCAGTGTGTGCAGAACAAGAGGAGGAAGCTCAGGCCATGCTGAGTGGGGTGTGGGAGCCCACGGAGCCCAGGCGCTGTCTCAGCTCTGCTACGACTAGCTGTGCGCCCTTGGCCCTGACCTTCCTCCTCTCTTGCCTCCACGTGCCTACCTATAAAGGGCCCTCACTCAGAAAGCTCCCTCGGGCCTGGAGGAGCCCTTGGTGCTGTCCTGTCCCAGGCAAGGGCCTGGTCCCTATTGCTAATGCTACCCCAGCTCACCTCACCTAACTAGGCCCAGGTGGGCATCAGAACAGAGCACTTTGCAAACCATCGCACAGGGAGTGGAATGTTTTCAGTGACGTTTTTGATGACACCCAGATGTTTGGGGCTGGGTGACACTGGGCCCTGATCCGAGGACAAGCCACAGCTGAAAATCATTCCTGAGGCCCTGCTGTGCACCTGGCCCTCTCCTGATGCTCTCTGTTCTCAACCTCACTGATTCCCACATCTCCCTGGGAGGTGGCTCCTGTCCATTCTGCCGCTTTGTAGATGAGGACTAGGCTTGAAGAGGAGTAGCTGCTTGTTAGAGAGTCGTCGGACCAAGATTCAGACCCAGGTCCACAACTCCAAAGTCTGTGCCCTGAGTTTCTATGGCTTCCCTGGCTGTTTGTAGCAAGACATGCCATCTTTTGGGGCTTCCCAGGTGGTGCTAGTGGTGAAGAACCTGCCTGCCAATGCAGGAGACATAAGAGATGCAGATCCGATCCCTGGGTCAGGAAGATCCCCTGGAGTAGGAAATGGCAACCCACTCCAGTATTCTTGCCTGGAGAATCCCATGGACAGAGGAACCCAGGGGGCTACATTCCATAGGGTCACAAAGAGTCAGTTACGCATGAAGCAACTTAGCATTCATGTGCTTGCTTCAGCACTTTGATAGGTCCCATCTCCCTGGGCCTGGACTGCAGGCTGTCAGCCATGGAACTGCTGGTTGGATACCCTGTGGGGAGTAACCACTTGACCTGTGGTTTGGAACCAGTGATTAAAACAGTGCCACAATCTACAGGCCATGTGTGCCCAAGGCATCCTGAGTAATACTGTGGGATCGGTGAGGAGAGGCCAGGACGGTGGGTTTGGCTCCCTTGGCCTGGCTATCTTTCTTGCTAGTCTGTCTCCCCAGGCTGTTCTCCAAGTTGGGGGCAAGTTTCCCAGGGAAGAGAAGAGTTGTGCAGGTTGTGGACTGAACAAGCCCTTCCTCCTCTGGGCTTCAGTTTTTGTACCTGTCAGGTGGGAGGTTGGACGTGATCATTTCCAAGCCTTTTCTGCCTCTGAAGTTCAGCGGACCCAGGATGGAGGCAGAGGTCGGGGTCCTAATGCTAGCTGAGGACCCTGACCTCTGGGCTCCCTGCTCATGAAGGTGTCTGCTCCACAGCACATCACTGCCCCACCCCCGGGAATCCATCCGCAACTGTGCACTCAGCATGGACCAGATCCAAGACCTGCACTCGCCCATGTCCCCTATCACCGAGAGCCCCAGCTCCCCTGCCTATAGTACCGGTATGGCCAGTGGAGGGGGCACGTGGGGGTCTGGTGGGAGTGGCCTCGTGTGCCCCTGTGTGTACTGTCTGACGATTTCTGTTACAGTGTCGATCATGCGTGCTTCTTCCTCTCGTCTGAGAGCCATTCCCTGCAACAGTGGACACTAAAACCATCCATGTCGACATGCAAAACATAGCCATGGCTTGTTCATTCTGCCACAGTTCACTGAGTCCCTGTTGGATACCGGGCACTGTGGATGTGGTTTCCATGCATTCTCTTGAATGTTGCTGAATGTGGGCCCCAATGCTGTGAAGTCTGTGTAGTCAGCAACACTCAGCCCCCTTTGGTCAAGTGCCTCCTCACTTGACCAGGCCCTGTATCGGCTGGGATTTAATGTATCCCTGATTCCAAATGGTCAAGCTTGCTTTATTTATTTTTTCTTTTAAATAGATCTTTTCAGAGAAGTTCTACATTCACAGCAAAGTTGAGCAGAAAGCACAGAGCACTGTGCTTCTTCTTTTTTTTTTTTAATACAAAGATTTCTACTGTAGAAGCATGCCACTAGTTCATTTCTGGAAGAAAGAAAAATAATGTTTTCAACAGGCCATACTACATATTGTCCACATGGCAGGCAAAGTGTGCAGAGGGGTAGCCCAGGGGAACCTTTGCTGGGAAATGCCCTGTTGCCATGTAACTGTCTATATGGGTTGTCACAAATCCTTCTCTAACCACGGGCCTGCCAGCTTGTCATAACTTCCAACTTGCCTTTCAAACAACACCCCTGAGTGTAAATGTTAAGATGCTTTGCCACAGATTATTTATTGGACAACTTCTAAGCAACGTGGCACAGTGAAGTACCGAGGAGTGAGGACTCGATACCTGGTTTTGAATCCCAGCTCTACCCTTTGCTGGTTGGGTGACCTTAAGCAGGTCAGCTGGCTTCTCTGAGTCTCACTTTTCTCATCTGTAGAATGAGGATCATAAAAGTACTCATGCACAGGATGTTGAGAGGGTTAAACAGATTAAGAGGCAGAGAAGGATCTTGCAGGCAGTTAGAACTCAATAAACATCACCTCTAATTTTGGATGATGGTTTTACTGTTTTGACTGGTGTAGCTCCAGCATGTCACCAGCTCCCAGAACACATGTCCTCAATAAATCCTTATTATTAATTCATTGAGAAATGGTTCCACACAGTGAACTCCAGCAAGTGCTTAGCTTCTCTGAATCACAGAAAGCTCCTTCAAGTAGCTCAGTGGTTCCCCAAGGCTGCAGCAGCCTTAGGGTAAGAAAGTCTGACCCCTGGGGCCCATGGTATTTGAGAATATCACTGAGGGCTGGTCAATGTGCCAGTGTCAGCTGGGCCTGGCCTGGGTACAGGGAGGTGGGATATCACCCCTGTAGGGTGGGTGGAGCTTGTCCTCTGGGAAAGCGGTGGGGGAACCACACTGGCTAGGGAGTCATGGTAACTAGTTGTCTCTCTTTATTTCCCTGCAGTGACCCGTGTCCACGCCGCCCCTGCTGCCCCCTCAGCCACAGCGCTGCCTGCCTCCCCTGTCACGCGCCGCTCCAGCGAACCCCAGCTGTGTCCCGGAAGTGCCCCAAAGCCCCACGGGGAGTCGGACAAGGGCCCTTACTCCAGCCCCTCCCACACCCTCTGCAAGGCCTCCCCATCACCGTCGCTCAACAGCTACAGTGACCCGGACTCTGGCCATTACTGCCAGCTCCAGCCTCCTGTCCGTGGCAGCCGAGAGTGGGCAGCAGCTGAAGCCTCCGGCCGCCAGGCCAGGAGCTATGGGGAGAAGCTTAAGGAACTGTCAGAAAACGGGGCCCCCGAAGGGGACTGGGGAAGAACCTTCACCGTCCCTGTTGTAGAAGCCACCTCTTCCTTTAACCCGGCTACCTTCCAGTCACTGCTGATCCCCAAGGATAACCGGCCACTGGAGGTGGGCCTCCTGCGTAAGGTCAAGGAGCTGCTGGGAGAGGTCGATGCCCGGACACTGGCCCGGCACGTCACCAAGGTTGACTGCCTGGTAGGTGCTGGGTGCACACTAGGGCAGGGGTATACCTCTATCCTCTGGCTTTGGGACAGGGGTCAGGGTGGTGAGGAACTGGCCCCCACAGCCCCAAGTAGAGCAAATGGTCCTGGATTCTGACTTCATGGCTGCCCTTTACTTGCTGTGTGACTCTGACTAATCACTTTACCTCTCTGGGCTCCCATTTTCTCCTTGAAAAAAAAAAAAAGCTGAGATACTCTTGCTTCCTCCAGATGTCAGTTTGGCACTGGAACCGAGGAATCCTGAAAACTAGTGGTGTCTGGCTCCCTGGGACACTTTTTGAGCCCGGTGAGAGTCGGTCTGGCCAGTTCAGGGGCTATAAAAGGCAGGACTCCCCACCCACCTAGTGGACAAAACTCATTGTCTAAGTCCATAAATTGTTAATGCCTGGGCCTTTGCTTTGAATGAATCCTGCCCATCTAAGGACCCTAACTTGATCTACACCTCAGTTTATCCCTCTGAAGTTTGGTGTGTGTGTGAGTGTGTTTTGGGGAGGGGAACACTGATTATTTGGTCACACTTGTCTCTGAGCTCAAGAAGAAAGAGAAGAAACAGCGCTGAGATGCGGCGCTGTGAAGAGTGCTAGGCATGAAGGAAGAAGCCCTGGGTTCTAGGTCCCGTGTGTGACCTAGGACAAGTCCTTTCCCTCCCTGGACCTTATTTCTTCTGGAATAAGGGTGTCCCGGGCACCTCTGGCACATATCAGACCCCACTGGGCATTTTCCCATTTATCCTGCGTTTCATAGATGGGGAGAGTGACATTCATTTGCTCCATGTCAGAGGGTTAGTCATAAACCTGGAATTCAGAGCCGGCTTCCCAGCCAGGCTGCCCTGCTAGATAAAGCTCTCTGACTCCCAGATGGCTTGGGCTAGCCCTGACAGGAAATTAATCAGCCCTCTGGGCGTCCTTGTAGGTTGCTAGGATACTGGGCGTTACCAAGGAGATGCAGACCCTAATGGGAGTCCGCTGGGGCATGGAGCTGCTTACCCTCCCCCATGGCCGGCAGCTACGACTAGACCTGCTGGAAAGGTAAGGCGCGCGCACACCGAGATTTACCGGATCCAGCCCCCTGGCCTACCTCGCTGCTCTTTACTGTGGCCGGTTGGCCAATCACAGTCTCTCACCCCGGCTGCGAAATCATAGCCACGCCCCCTATCCCATTGACCAATTGTTCCTGATATCCAGTTTATTCAGTCAGTTCAGTCGTATCCGACACTTTGCAACCCCATGGACTGCAGCACGCCAGGCCTCCCCGTCCATCACCAACTCCCGGAGTTTACTCAAACTCATGCCCATTGAGTCGGTGATGTCCTCCAACCATCTCATCCTCTGTCGTCCCCTTCTCCCGCCTTCAATCTTTCCCAGCATCAGGTGACCAAAGTATTGGGGTTTCAGCTTCAGCATCAGTTCTTCCAGTGAAAATTCAGGACTGATTTCCTTTAGGATGGACTGGTTGGATCTCCTTGTAGTCTCAAGAGTCTTCTCCAACACCACAGTTCAAAAGCATCAATTCTTGGGTGCTCAGCTTTCTTTATCCAGTTCCAAGTAATCCTGGTTTCCCAAAGACTGAGTCCTTTATCTCCGAATTCACTTTCTGTATCCTCTTGACCGACCAGTCTGTGAGCCTTGGCCCGCCCATCAGCTCTGGCTTCTCTCCTTTCTTTTCTTGGAACAGCTGTGTCGGATGATTTCCGATGATTTCCACAGATCGGTCATAAGCTCCTCAGCCTGGCGCTCAAGGGTCTCTGGTCCCGCCCCCTAACTTATACTGACCAATCAGAACCCCTTAACTTTGCCTTATCCCCGCCCACACTCTGGCCTCGCCCCCTAATCTCATTGATCCTTTACAACCTCTCACTTTTGGCTCTATCCTCCGCCCCTCGGCGCCCAACTGCAGGGACCCCAACCCTAGATCCCTGGCCCCGCCTCTCTGACCCTGTCGCTCCAACAGGTTCCACACCATGTCCATCATGCTGGCCGTGGACATCCTGGGCTGCACGGGCTCCGCTGAGGAGCGGGCAGCGCTCCTGCACAAGACCATCCAACTGGCAGCCGAGCTTCGAGGGACCATGGGCAACATGTTCAGCTTCGCTGCGGTCATGGGTGCCCTGGATATGGCCCAGGTACTGAGAGACCCAGGTAGCACTGGACATAAACTAGTCTCTGTTGCGAGGAGCCCTGATATGTGTCCCTTTGGGACGGCTGTCTGTTGAATCAGGAAGAACTTGAGGACCTTTTAGGCAGCATTGGTGACAGAGTAACTGGGAGAACTGAGTCCTTTAGGTGCTGACCTGCTTCCAGACAGTCTTTTCCTTTTCCTGCTCTCCGTTTCTCCACCTGTAAAATGATTGAGGAGCATTCTATGAGTTGAAAGAATAAATTGGCTAGCATTTAGCAAGCATTGACTATGCGCAAGGTACATTGAGTACTTAGAAACACTGATTCCTTAAAGCAGTCTCATGAGGGGAGTGCCTTTATTGTCCTCTCTGAGCCTTAGTTCCCTCATCTGTAAAATGGGTTGTTGCGAGGACTTCATGGGAGACCTGTGAAAAGCCATCAGCCCTGTCCCTGAGACCTGAATGGTGACTATACTAATAATTATTATCCCACATCTGGGTGTCAGCTTAGCATACTGGCCTGTGGCCCCAGCAGGCCCCTTCCCCGGCTAGTCGCTCATAGTCTGATCTCCCTAGATTGCCCGGCTGGAACAGACATGGGTGACCCTGCGGCAGCGACACACAGAGGGTGCCATCCTCTATGAGAAGACGCTCAAGCCATTCCTCAAGAGCCTCAATGAGGGCAAAGGTACCTCCCCCATCTTGCTGTGTGACCTCGGACGGGTGCCAGCCCTCTCTGGGCTGGCCCAGACTCTCTCAGTAGGGAGGATGACGAGGGCTTGACTGAGCTCTGTGCAGGCCGTTCGTGCGCTCACTTTCTGCACCTGGCAAATATGTGTGCCATGTCCAGGTCCAGCCTCAGCCCCTGGGCTGGGCCAAGGTACAGTGGGTTCAGCTGGAGGAATCCAAAGGGAGGGGTTTGTCTCCTGAGTCAGAATCCTGGGGGCTCTTCCTGGGACCGCAGGCAGGGCCCTTCCCCTAACACATCCTTGGTTTCTGGACCTTGGTGGGCAGTGGGTTCCTCTGAGACCTCTAAAGGCCACGCCTCCCTCCCTGCAGAAGGCCCGCCTCTGAGCAACACCACGTTTCCTCACATCCTGCCACTCATCACTCTGCTGGAGTGTGACTCAGCCCCCGCCGAGGGCCCTGAGCCCTGGGGCAGCACGGAGCATGGTGTGGAGGTGGTGCTGGCCCACCTGGAGGCTGCCCGCACGGTGGCACACCATGGAGGCCTGTATCACACCAATGCCGAAGTCAAACTGCAGGGTGAGTCACTGGTTGCATCTGGGGGGCAAGCCACTGCTAATCCTGCAGCCTGGGCCTCCCTCCGCATAACTTACTCTCCCTTCTCCTCCAAACATCCCTTCAGATTTCTCCATCCCTCTTTGCTGCCCCATCTCCTTGACTTCTTTTTTTTTTTTTTTTTAATGTGTAGGATAATTGATTTACAATGTTGTATTGGCTTCTGCCTTACAACAATATGAATCAGCCATAAGCATACATATGTCCCTTCCCTCTTGAAGCTCCCTCCCCATCCCATCCCACCTCTCTAGGTTGTCACAGAGCACTGGGCTGAGCTCCCTGTGCTATATAACAACGTCCCACTAGCTGTCTGCTTTGCATATACTAATGTACATGTGTCAGCACTCCTCTCAATTCGTCCCACCCCTCCCTGACTCCTTTTCTCACCCCTTTTCTTCACTCATTCAGCAGTTTGACAAGTAATTGTTAGTGGCAGGCACCAGGTCAGCTTGGGGGACACAGAGATGGTTCAAAGAGCACAGTAGCTGTGTATCTTAGCTTCTCTGAGCCTCAACTTTCTCATCTGTGAAGTGGGCATCCTGACAAGCCCACTTTACAAGGTTGTTTACAAAGCACTTGGCCTGGGGCCCTGGGTCTGAGGCAGACTCACCCTGTCTTCAAGGAGCTCTCAGTTTAATCAGAAAGTAGAACGCCTTCTCATGGAAGAAGCAGAGACAATGGCTTCAGACAAGCTACCTTTTACTTCTTTAGGCAATATTTAAGTCACAAAAGCTCACTGTAGACAAACTGGAAATAACAGCTGAACAAAACCCAGATAAAACAAATCGCCAACAATTACCTGGTAATTATTGGTAAATGTTGTGAGCATTCTGGTATACGTCTTTCCTGTCTTTCTTCAGAGAGAACAAAACAAAACAAAATTTGTTTACATTTACTTACAGAATGTATATATATTTCTTATGACAAATTTTGGGGCTTACAGAAAAATACAAAAAAAGAAAAGAATCACCCAGTATCTTACCCCAAGTTAGCAGTGATATTTTATTTTCTAGTTATTTTATTGTTATTTAATATTTATTTATTTATTTGGCTGCACCAGGTCTTAGTCAAGGCACACAGGATCTTCCATCTGCACTGTAGGTTATGGGATGTTTAGTTGCAGCGTTTGGAATCTTCTAGTTGTGCCATGTGGGATCTAGTTCCCTGACCAAGGATTGAACCCAGGCCCCCTGCATCGGGAGTGTAGAGTCTTAGCCATTGGACCACCAGGGAAGTCCCTCTAGTCATTTTAAAATTATATATTGCAGGGACTTCCCTGGTGGTCCAATGGCTAAGAATCCACCTTCCAATGCAGGGGATGCAGGTTCGACCCCCTGGTCGGGGATCTAAGATCCCACATCCCTCAGGGCAACTAAACCCACAAACCGCAACTACTGAGCCCGTGTGCTGCAATGAAAGAACCCATATGCTGCAACTAAGAAACATTTAAAAAAAATTATTGAAAGTGAAAAGTGAAAGTCGCTCAGTTGTGTCCAACTCTTTGCGACCCCATGAACTATATAGTCCATGGAATTCTCTAGGCCAGAATACTGGAGTAGGTAGCCATTCCCTTCTCCAGGGGATCTTCCCAACTCAGGGATCAAACCCAGGTCTCCTCCATTGCAAGCGGATTCTTTACCAGCTGAGTCACAAGGGAAGCCCAAGAATACTGGAGTGGGTAGCCTATCCATTCTCCAGCGGATCTTCTGACGCAGGGATCCAACCAGGGTCTCCTGCGCTGCAGGTGGATTCTTTACCAACTGAGCTATCAAGGAAGAGTAGGACAAAGCCCAGGTGTTAAACTGCTTGGTTATGTTCATCCACAAACCTTGTGGGATCCCTGGCAGAGGTGGGGGGAGGTCCCTTGGGAGGGATGTGGTGGCTCTGAGTAGGAGCCCGACCTTCCCTAGCCAGATGGTGGTCCCCTGACCCCTGTGCCCCACCCTGCAGGTTTCCAGGCCCAGCCAGAGCTCCTCGAGGTGTTCAGCACTGAGTTCCAGATGCGCCTCCTATGGGGCAGCCAGGGTGCCAGCAGCAGCCAGGCCCGACGCTATGAGAAGTTCGACAAGGTCCTCACTGCCCTCTCCCACAAACTGGAGCCTGCTGTCCGCTCCAGCGAGCTGTGACCCCCACAGACCCTTCCCCTCTGCAGCTGCGGGCAGCAACGGGAACAGAAGGGCACAGACCTTGCCCCAGAGCACCCCAGGGACACTGTGATCAGCTTGAGAATATTCCAGGTTCAACTCCAGGATCTCCTGTGCACCTCCAGGGTCTATGCAGACTCTGGGCTCCATCCTACCTGCTCCACTCTCACCAGGCTTCCCTTCAGGAAGAACTGGAATCCCTGTTTCTCCCTCCAGTTTCTGCTTCTCCCCTTCCTGCTGAGGGTGCCCTGTGTTTGAGCCACAGGAGGCTTCTTATACCTCCTCACTCTTCTCCGGGCATCTGTTCCCCCCAACCCCCGCCCACAATCCAAGCCTGACACCAAGGCCTCCCTCTGGCTGTAAATACATCTGTCTGTTCTGTAAATATATGTATAGAAACCATGTTCTTTCTTTCATATAATAAACTTTTATGACTCTTTTTTTTTTTTTTCCTGTCAGGGGGCTTTGGGGGTGGATGTGTCTTTTCTCAGGTGAAAGGTGGAAACAATTCATTCAACAAATACTCATTTTGCACTTGAAACATTTCTAGATTGTACCAGGAGCCAGAGTTACAGCCAATGCTGCTAAGTCACTTCAGTTGTGTCCGACTCTGTGCGACCCCATAGACGGCAGCCCACCAGGCTCCCCCGTCCCTGGGATTCTCCAGGCAAGAACACTGGAGTGGGTTGCCATTTCCTTCTCCAATGCATAAAAGTGAAAAGTGAAAGTGAAGTCGTGTCCGACTCTTTGAGACCCCATGGACTGCAGCCTACCAGCCTCCTCTGCCCATGGGATTTTCCAGGCAAGAGTACTGGAGTGGGTTGCCATTGCCTTCTCTAATATCTAGTTAATATAAAAATGTTTTTTGACAAGTTTGTTAGCAGTAAGCCCCATCCTGTGAGACCTAGACTTTTGCTTACTGCTATGGAATGCACCATGTATTAGAGGCTATCTTGCAATGGCTCGTATGGGAAAGGGCATTTGATCAATGTAACCTGAATTCACTGGTGAGTAATAAAGCAGAGATTCAGTTGGCTTTCCCTCCATATGTCCCACTGAGATAAATTCTGTGGGCTTGCAGATGCATCTCTTAAAAATGTCTCAAATAGAAGGGACTTTTTTGACACTGGGACCAATCATTAAGACTGTTGTAAAAATTAAAGGCATTTTTTACTCCATTATAAATGCTTAAGAAATTTGGCACAAAGCTTTGAATAAGTAGTGTATTTTTATGAAGACCAGACTGGTGGTGACTGACAGGATAAAGGGGATATGGAAAATCAAAATACAAACTCCATTCAGTGAGTTGATCAAAGCAATCCAACCATCACTCTCTCCCTTTGCTTTTCTGCTGTGCAACCACCTGCCATGCCTGCCTGAGGTATAAAATTCCTTATTTTCACCTGCAGTAAAGTCCTGCAACACTACAATATCAGGAGATTAAGAGGTTGGAGAGAAGAAAATAAGAAAAACTATGCATTCGTTACCTATTTTGACTTCAAGTTATCTTTTCACCAAGGAATGAGAGACTTACATTCTGTGTGAGTGAAGAGGTACTAAATACTAGGGAGGCAGATATTCACCCCTGCTCTAATTCTGCTGGGCCAAATCCCAAAGTTGACATTTATTTTACAATCAGTCTTATTTCAAGGTCCACCTGTTTTGGTTAGCTGGATAGGCTCTACATACTTGAGGACTTCTGCGTCTAGTACAGAAAGCTATTACTACCCATGCCTTCCTCTAGGTTCGGGCGCCTGGAAGTTGTCATTATTAGGATAAGTAATTCAGAAACTTTAAAATAACCCCTATGTATTTATGAGGAGAGAACATTTATAATGACAAACCCAACTTACATTGTAAGATTCATAAAATCTTGTTTAAGATAGAAAATCTTGGCATTTTATATATATTTAGATATAAAGGTTTACATTCCATAAACTATCATCACAATGCCAGCCACCACTCCTACCCTCTGTCACCTCATATTCATCACTCAAGGACTATAAATTACAGCCAATACTAAAACCCAATCCCTGTCCTAGAGTCTTAACCACTTGGACCACCAGGGAGGTTCCATGATAGGTTTTCAGTGATCACTTATTGATCACTTTGTGAGCCCAAACAGTCCATGTGCCTGTGCCTCATGGCAGCATCACCATTCTTCACAGGCCAGAAGGGTGATAAATAGCTAATTCCCACCAGCAGGAGAACTACTGACCTGCCCCCATTCCTTCCCCTTTCTTTGCCTCTAGAAGCCACAGCAAAGCTTCCCACAAATGCGCAGTCCAGTATCCTAGATGTTTGGGGGTGGAAGGGCTTTACGAAACCTAAGATTCCAGCTTTCCTCAGGAAAACAGAACTGGAGGGAGAAGGGACTTTCCCTGAGTCTCAGCAGCAGAATGAGGAAGGCTGGACCTGGGGCGTCCTGACCGGGAGTTCTCGCCTTTTCTCAGCAGTGGGAACTACTCACCTCTTTTCAAGTTTTGGAACGTGGCCCCAAAAGGTGTGTGTGTGTGTGTGTGTGTGTGTGAGGTGGGTGGGGCAGGAATCTTTGAGGAGGGCCTGGAAGGCAGTTGTCTTGATTCCATGGGCAGAGAAGGAGGGCAGTGTGCATCACCACCCCACAGTGGGCGGAGGCCTGGGGAGCCTGGTCACTGAATTTGATACATCTGGGGCCCTTTGCTTCATGAAACTTTGACCAAGTCCAGTTCAGTTCAGTTCAATCTCTCAGTTGTGTCTGATTCTTTGAGACCCCATGGACTGCAGCACGCCAGGCCTCCCCATCCATCACCAACTCCCGCAGTTCACTCAAACCCATGTCCATGGAGTCGGTGATGCCATCCAACCATCTCATCCTCTGTTGTCCCCTTCTCCTCCTGCCCTCAATCTTTCCCAGCATCAGGGTCTTTTCAAATGAGTCAGATCTCCGTATCAGGTGGCCAAAGTATTGGAGTTTCAGCTTCAACATCAGTCCCTCCAACGAACACCCAGGACTGATCTCATTTAGGATTGACTGGTTGGATCTCCTTGTAGTCCAAGGAACTCTCAAGAGTCTTCTCCAACACCACAGTTCAAAAGCATCAATTCTTTGGCACTCAGCTTTCTTTGTAGTCCAACTCTCACATCCATACATGACTACTGGAAAAACCATAGCCTTGACTAGATGGACCTTTGTTGGCAAAGTAATGTCTCTGCTTTTTAATTAATATGCTGTCTAGGTTGGTCATAACTTTTCTTACAAGGAGCAAGTGTCTTTTAATTTCATGGCTGCAATCACCACCTGCAGTGATTTTGGAGCCCCCAAAAATAAAGTCAGCCACTGTTTCCACTGTTTCCATCTATTTGCCATGAAGTGATGGGACCGGATGCCATGATCTTAGTTTTCTGAATGTTGAGCTTGAAGCCAACCTTTTCCCTCTCCCCTTTCACTTTCCTCAAGAGGCTCTTTAGTTCTTCTTCACTTTCTGCCATAAGGGTGGTATCATCTGCATATCTGAGGTTATTGATATTTCTCCCAGCAATCTTGATTCCAGCTTGTGCTTCCTCCAGCCCAGCGTTTCTCATGATGTACTCTGCATATAAGTTAAATAAGCAGGGTGACAATATACAGCCTTGACATACTCCTTTTCCTATTTGGAACCAGTCTGTTGTTCCATGTCCAGTTCTAACTGTTGCTTCCCGACCTGCATACAGGTTTCTCAAGAGGCAGGTCTGGTGGTCTGGTATCCCCATCTCTTTCAGAATTTTCCACAGTTTATTGTGATCCACACAGTTAAAGGCTTTTGCATAGTCAATAAAGCAGAAATAGATGTTTTTCTGGAACTCCCTTGCTTTTTCGACGATCCAGCAGATGCTGGCAATTGGATCTCTGGTTCCTCTGCCTTTTCTAAAAAGGGCTTGAACACCTGGAAGTTCACGGTTCACGTATTGCTGAAGCCTGGCTTTGAGAATTTTGAGCATGACTTTACTAGTGTGTGAGATGAGTGCAATTGTGTGGTAGTTTGAGCATTCTTTGGCATTGCCTTTCTTTGGAGTTTGAATGAAACCAAGAGAGGCTGGATAACATACTGCATTAGATCTTAGGCAGCAGCCAGACGGGTTCAGTTCACTAGTTGACTGGCCTTGAATAAGGGGCTTAATCTTCTGGGCTCAGATTTCCTCTTCAATAAAATTGGGTCAATAACAGAACTGATCCCTTTGGGCTACTGTTAAAGCACTTAGCACATAGTAGCTGCTAGGTAAGGGACCACCATGTTTCATATGTAATGGATAAATATATATATATTTGGCCATGTCCGGTGGTTATGCGAGATCCTATTTCCCCTACTAGGGATCAAACCTGTGCCCCCTGCAGTGGAAGCACGGAGTCTTAACCACTGGACTACCAGGGAAGTTCTATAATGGATTTTCAATAATCATTTATTACTTTGTAAGCCAAAACACTTCATGTGCCTGTACTTCATGGAAATATCACCATCCCGCTGATGAGAGGTACTGTTATCATAAGATATACAAGGGGCATGCATTTGTGCGAAGTCTCTCAGTCGTGTCCAACTCTTTGGGACCCCATGGACTGTAGCCCACCAGGCTCTTCCTCCCATGGGATTCTCCAGGCAAGAATACTGGAGTGGGTTGCCACGCCCTCCTCCAGGGGATCTTCCCGACCCAGGGATCGAACTCGCTTTTCTTACCTCTCCTGCATTGGCAGGCGGGTTCTTTACCACTCGCGCCACCTGGGAAGCCCGAGATATACAGGCACAGTACGTTAAGGACATATAACAGGTGCTCACCAAAAGCTATTAGCGCTCTTTTGTCATATAAAAAGAGGGGGTGAAGAGCACAGAAAAGGCGCCTTACAAGGTACCGCACAAGTTTTTGCTACAGTTGTTACGTCACCCTTGGTGGTCATAATCCGTCATTTATTATTCTTTCGGGGCTGTGATGGTCCCTCAGTTACCGTGGCCATGGAAACGCAGTGCGCAGTCCCGGATTGGACGGTTCGCGGGCTCCCCCTGGAGGGCGCCTTGCAAGCCTATGGGGGACCTCAGAGAGGGCTTTGGAGACGGGAGCGAGGGGAGCTGGGAGTTGTAGGCCGCAGGAGGAGGCCGCCACGGAGAGATGTACGTCGGGAGTCGTAGTTCTCGCGAGGCGGTTGGCGGCCCCACACCCAGCTTCGGCCTCACCGGATGGCGGCTGCGACGCTCAGCTGCCAGCCCTGGGGCTCGCTCCTCGGGCTGATCTGGCTGGTCTCGGCCGCGGACGCCTCCTGGGACCTGACTTCGCTGCGCTGCAACTTCGGCTCCTTCTGCGAGTGTGACTTCCGGCCCGACTTGCAGGGTAAGGAGTCCAGACCGGAGAGCCGGGCGGACTAGGGGAGACCTTGGATCCCGGGGTTGTGCAGGGGCCAGACGTGGAGAGTAGACCCAAGGGCAGACCCCCCGAGACTTCCAGACGGCCCGGGCTGGAAGTGGGCCCGGCGTTGAGGGACCCTGAGAGCCTGGGGCACAGGACTTGGGGGTAGGGCTTAGGGATGCCTGTTTGGAAGTCAGGATGGAGAGATGCCTTTGACAGCAGAGCCCTGGGTGGTGGTCGAGGGGGTGGGCAGTTCAGACCTCCGCACTGGACTGGCCCATCAGGGGAGAAGCCTGCCCTGAAGGTGGGCAGGAGTCTGGGGCCGACCCTCTTGACAGCTGGCAACCATTTAGGACTGAACTGCGACCCAGAGGGCCACCTGGTGGGGGTGCTGCAGAGCTGAGTCAGCCTGAGGCAGAGGACATCCCCCCTCCCCCCACCTCCCAAGGACCTCACTCCCTTTCTGCACACGGCTTGTAAAAAAACGTCCCAGAACACGGATTCCCAGACATGACTTTCCTCCTGAAACTGTTCCGCTGCGGACGTGTGTCCTAATCTCCGACATTGTTCTTGTGGCCCTAGGTCTGGAGTGTGACCTGGCCCAGCACCTGGCGGGCCAGCACTTGGCCAGGTCGCTGGTGGTGAAGGCACTGAAGGCTTTCCTGCAGGATCCAGCCCCCACCAAGCCGTTGGTCCTTTCTCTGCATGGCTGGACCGGCACTGGCAAGTCCTATGTCAGCTCCCTGCTGGCGCACTACCTCTTCCGGGATGGCCTCCGTAGCCCCCATGTGCACCACTTTTCCCCACTTATCCACTTCCCCCACCCCAGCCACATGGAGCGCTACAAGGTAGGCGGGCAGTGTCCTGGCCCACCCTCTGCCGGCACTGTAGGGTGACTCCACTAGGGTGGGAGTGAGTCCTGAGCCCAGAGAGGGGAATCCCTTGCTCCAGGCAACACAGCCAGTTACAGCCTCAGCCCTCAGGACCCATCCTAAACAAAGCTGAGGGTGCTATCACCTGGCCGGGGTTTCTTGATTTAATGCTTGATTTAATCCCTGGGGGCCAGTAATGGTACCTGCGTGCCAGGGTTGTTGTGAGGGACAAGGGATTATAGAATCGCAGGTGTTATTTATCGAGCACTTACCTTTGCCAGACAACCTGCATTATCTTCTCTCTGTAAAACCCTTAGAGTAAGGTCTTTTGAGGCTCAGAGTAAGCACTCAGGAAATATTAGCTCTTTCGACTATTGTTGTTGATTGCAAGGTACTTTACAGGCTGATCTGTTTCAGCTGTCATAACTCTGTTGTGAAGGTTCAGGGAGCAGGAAGGTGCCTTCCCCTTTTCTAGAAAGCAAGAGGTGTCAGGGAAGGAGCCCCCTCACAAGGCAGGTGTGAGGCCTGAGTCTGTGTCCCTGTTCTCTTGTTGACTTGCTGTGTGAGCTTGGATTACTCTCTGACCCTCTCTGGGCCACAGTTTCACCACCAGCCTCATTAAGGGATCGGTGCTCTTTGGGAGACCATATCTTCCTGAAAAGATGAATTCTTTTTAATATTTGTTTTTATTAATTTGGCTGCATCTGTCTTAGCTGCAGTGTGCGTGAGCTTTGATCTTTGTTGCAGCACGTGGGATCGTTAGTTGAGGCGTGTGGGATCTAGTTCCCTGACCAGGGATCGAACCTGGCCCCCTGCATTGGGAGCACTGAGTCTTAAGCCACTGGACCGCCAGGGAAGCCCCATTAGTTCTTGTTTTGAGAAGGGATCTGGGGTTGGGAAAGCAGCTCCAGTCCCCCTCATACTCTCGCCTCTCTCCCACAGAAGGATCTTAAGAGCTGGGTGCAGGGGAACCTCACTGCCTGCAGCCGCTCCCTCTTTCTCTTCGATGAGATGGACAAGCTGGCCCCAGGCCTGATAGAAGTCCTACGACCTTTCCTGGGCTCCTCCTGGGTTGTCTATGGGACCAACTATCGCAAAGCCATCTTCATCTTCATCAGGTGGGGCCAACTTTGCAGCGGGCATTGGTGCAGGAACACTTGTCAGAGGTCTCAGCTATCCAGTCTGGTCTCATGGTCCCATAGCAGAATACTGTTCCCCACCAGGGCCCATTTGGGTTCCCCCCAAAGTCCCCCATACCCTCACTGGTGATACCATCATTCAAGGTGTCTGACTCCCCTTTGACAAAGCCTAGGTTCAGTCTCTTAGTCCTCGTTTTTTTGTGGCACTCCTGCTGGGTTAAGAGTTTTCCCTCTTTTGTGGCCAAGAGGACACAGGCCTGGGAAAAACAGGACTAGGAACCAGTCCCATCTTGAGAGTCCTAGCTGTGTTTCTTCAGGCAAATCACTTTACTTCTCTGAGCTCCCATCTCCTTTTCTGAACAGCAGGGCCAGTCTTAATGCCCTACTGTCCTCCTTGAGGCTGAGTGACGGAAAGTAGGTAAGGGACCTAAAAGTGTCCTATTAATAGAAACCGTAAAGTGCGTGGCACAGACAGGCAAACTTCCGGGGTCATGGTTATGGATGAGCTCAGGAGAGGGGAAGCAGTTCCTGGGGCATTTTGAGTGAGTTTGGCTCCTGCTGGCACTGAGCTGGGCCCCTGGTTCAGGTCCTGTTAGGAGGCATGTGGGAAACCAGAGCTGCATCCTGCCCTCACTGTCTACGTCCCCCGTGGTTTTAGCAGCACTGGTGGCGAGCAAATCAACCAGGTCGTGCTGGAGGCATGGCGCAGCCGCCGGGAACGTGAAGAGATCGGCCTGCAGGAGCTGGAGCCAGTCATCTCCCAGGCTGTGCTGGACAACCCGCACCGTGAGTTCAGCTGAGGACCCCACGCCAGAGGGGCTTCCAGACTGGGGTCTCACTCCCAGATCACACCCAGGGCTGGGCTGGACTCCCTGGGGGTGGGCCAGGCTCTCCCAGGTCAGATGCTCAGCCCACCGACCCCGTACTTTCCAGCCCAGGCTTTGGCACTCGGGGCTGGCGGACAGCCTCCCCCCAGCCCAGCACCCAAACGGGGCTGGGAGGATTCAGGTCAGCAGCCTTCCTGTCCTTCCTTCCCTGTGGGGGTGGGCGGGGACCTGGCTGACCCCTGTGAAGCACAGCCTCTTTCCATGGCTCCGCCCTGCAGATGGCTTCTGGTGCTCGGGCATCATGGAAGAGCATCTCCTGGACGTCCTGGTGCCCTTCCTGCCACTCCAGCGGCACCACGTGCGGCACTGTGTGCTCAACGAGCTGGCCCAGCTGGGCCTGGAGCCCCGGGATGAGGTGGTCCAGGCCGTGCTGGACAGCACCACGTTCTTCCCCGAAGACGAGCAGCTCTTTTCCTCCAATGGCTGCAAGACAGTGGCTTCCCGAATCGCCTTCTTCCTCTGACTCTCCCAGGTGGCATCCCCGTCCTCCTTTACCTGGCCAGGTCGTGAAGGAGAGCCCTGGATCCTCCGCTGGAGGGTCCATGGTCCTGCAGAGTGGGACCCAGAGCACACTGTGATGATGAGGAGGGCTGTTGGCTGGGCCGTGAGACAGAAGGCCGGGGCAGGCCCTGGCTCTTCCTTGGTCCGAGGGCATCTTGGCCTTTGCCTCCTTCCTCAGGGAAATCACCGGTCACCCCAGAATTTCAAGGAGACTTGACCGCAGCCTGAGCCTTCTTAAAATGTGAATTGTAACTCAGGGATAGTGGCTCGTGGCTGCTCCCTCCTTCTTTGCTCTGTTCCTCTGGCCCTTGCCCCAATACCATACCCACCCCCGACCCTGTGTCCCCATGTGGTAAAAGCAGACTGAGACTTCTGTCTCCGTGAACAGAGGGACTCAAGTTCACACTGGAAATGAGCTTTTCAAGTTTTTAATTTTGTATATGAAGAGAACAGATACAATAAATTTAGTCACGGGACCAGAGGATGTTGATGCAGGTTCTGATTGCTTCTGAAAGAGGCCGCAGCGCGGAGCAGAGTGGGAAGAATCGCCCTGCACTGCAGCAAGTGAGGGGCTGAGCATCCCTTTCAGAGAGCAGCCTCACTGCCGGGGCTGGGCTTCTGTCTTGGGCCCTGGGCAGTCTGCATGCTGCTGAGACTTGCGTTCAGTCCCCAGGTGACCTCGGTCTTGCTGGAACCTGGGCTTGCTCTCTGGCTCTGGGCTGCCTTGGACTGGCTGGGCCTCTGACTCTGAGCCTGGCCCTTGGTGGCCTGAGTGTTGGAGGGGCTCCAACGTGAGTCATAAGAAGTGTTGATCTTGCTGGGGCTTTGGATCATTCTCCAGCTTTGGTCCTGAGTGGCAGCTGCCTTTCTGAGTCTCCAACTCAGACCACGGGTACCCTTGGACTTTCTGAGCCTCTTCCTTGAGTCCTGGGTGGCCTGGGTCTTGTTGAGCTTTTGCCTTGGGCTCCAGGCAGCCTCTGTCCTGCTGGGCCTCTGGTTTTGAATCTGGGTGGTGTCTGTCTTGCTGGGCCTCTGGCTGTGGATGAAGGTGGCCTCTGTCCTGCTGGGCCTCTGGCTGCGGCTGAGGACGGCCTCTGTCTTGCTGGGTCTCTGGTTTTGAATCTGGGCAGTATCCATCTTGCTGGGCCTCTGGCTGTGGATGAGGGCGGCCTCCATCTTGCTGGGACTCTGGCTTTGAATCTGGGCAGTGTCCGTCTTGCTGGGCCTCTGGCTTTGAATCTGGGCGGTGTCCATCTTGCTGGGCCTCCGGTGGTGGCCTGGGGTGGACTTGCTTTCTCTGGGGCTGTGGTTCAGGCTTGGGTCTTTCCTGCTGTCCCCCGAGTCTGAGGACTGCGTCCTTAGCAGTGAGGAGTCAGAGACTGTCACAACTGTGGTGGAAGTGCTCCTGTATTCCTGACCTGTACTGGACGTCTCCGTCTCCGAGGTGGACCTGGTCCTGACTGGGAAGGATGCGTCCAGAAAAGCTGTCAGGCTGCCTTCCCCAGACAGTCCCAGGAAAGGGAGGCTTCTAGGCCTCACCTTTGCCTATGACCCAAAGGCCTCGTATGGTCAAGGGGGAAGGCCTCCCAGATCTCACCAAGCCCAACCCTCCTGGCACCCTGAGGCCTCCGGGTGAGTCATGGCCATAAGATAAAGGGCAGAGATGAAGGTCCCCACTGCCCAGCGCTGGCCTCCACTCTGCCAGCCACCTCTCATCCTCTGTGTTCCGGGCACCACCAGCACCTGCAGAGCCTGGCCCTCTGCCTGCAGCAATTCTCTGTGCTCTACTCCACCCACACTTCCCCTGGGTCCTAAAGACCCTTCCTGAGCCCCCTCCAAGGGGGGCTAAATGCACCCGTAGTTCTCAGGACTCCCCTCCACGGCATGGCTGCACTGTCCGAGTTCTCTGTGTGCCTGTGTACCTTCTTCCCTTCAGGACCGAGAGCCCCCTGGGGCACGGACTGTGCCATTCATGCCTGCACCCAGTGTCCTGCATAGGCTCGGCCCTGGGACGCTCAACACATTTGCTGAAAGGCAGGAAGGGGACCAGACGCCCCTACGTCCATCCCTCCCCAGACTGCCCACAGCGGCTCCCGGGGCTCAGAGCCGCATTCTTGGGTTTTTCATTTTGTCCCTTCCATGTTGGCACCTGGCGGAACTGAGGGTAAAAGCCCCCTAGACATGCATAGGCTCTGTGGGCTAATTTCAGGGAGAGGCCAAGGGGGCAGAGAAAAGAGGGACAGGGTTGAGTGGGGAATGAAGGTGGAGCAGGCAGCAACAATGAAGTGCCTCGAGTGAGAGCTGGCTGCCCAGGCTGTGTGCTGGGCATCCCTGAGGGTTCCCCTCGCTCCCCGTCCCTGCACCCGCCACCCCCCATCCCAATCCCCAGCAAAGCTGGGATGAGCCTTCCCACTCCATATATATGCAGCAGTAAGCAGCAGAGGCCAGATTCACACCCAGGCCTGGGAGCCTCTGACCCCTGACCTTTGCCTTCCCTGCTGCATTGGCCCATGTGGGGGGACTTACAGCCCAAGATGGAGCCAAAAGAAGTCTGACTGATGTAGCTGTCGGTCAAGGATGACTCCTTGCTGGGGGCCGGCTTCAGCTTCTCCTAGGGTCAGAGACAGGCTGGGCAGTTGGCAGGCCGTGGGAGGCTGCAGCTCTAGAAGGCCAGCCACTTAGAGCTCCTCGGGGGCTGCAGTTTAGGGCTGGATGGGGACATGGAGCAGTTGACTGGGCAGGAGTGGGGGTGGCCAGGTTAGACAGGTGTGGTGACATGAGAAAAGCAGTGTCAAGAGGCTGCTTGGTCCTCATCTCTCTGTCTGCAAAATGCAAATTCCAGTGTGGGAAAGGCTTCTGTACACTGTGAAGTGCTGCGCCCTGCCAAATGGCTAGAGAGGGGTTGAGGAGCTTCTCCGCACCTTCCCTGCCCCATCCCATTTCATCTCCCGGCACATCTGGGAGGGAATGCCCATTGTTATAATTGCCTGGACCAGGAAACGCCTAAGCAGCCTGGCACTCGGCTAAGAGGCACACAAGCAGAGCTGGAATCCAGGTTGGGGCAGGCCGGGGGAGAGTCTACGGCCAGGCCCTTGGCAGCTGGTCACACCTGCAGGCTGCGGCGGGGAACATATGGTAGTGAGATGGAACGGGCAGGGCTCTGGAGCACTAAGCAGGGAGCCCATGATGACTTCAGGGCGTACACAGACCCAAGGTCTGTAGCTCTGTCTCCTAACATGAGCTGGAAAAAGGTAGAGCTCACCTTTTCCATTCCTGACAAGGGATGCTGGCACTCCAAGGACTTCAGTGGTTAAAGTCTCCCTTGGACATAATTTACTTGCTGTCCACCAGCAGTGGATCAATAAAATGGTAGGAGAGCCACAGGATGGAACTGTCCACAGGAATGAGAGGAGCAGTCAACTTGGATGCCTCTTACCGACTTGAAAGCTTAATGAACAGAGCCGGAGGCAAACAGGCATGTACCATCCTCTATTGAGAAGGACCCGTGCACTTGTCAGCAGTGTTAGGAATCAGAACGGCCCTGAGGGAGGAGGGGCCCAGAGCCAGGTGAGAGGGGCTTCTGGAAAACTGCGAATGTGTTGAGCTGGAGAATGGAGTCATGGGGGGGTATTCAGTTCGTGAAAATTCATCAAACAGTTTGCTGAGGATTCGTGTACTTTATGTTCCACTCAATGAAAAGTTTTTAGAAATGAATTCAAGTGTTAAAATTCTGGGGGCTTCCCTGGTAGTCCAGTGGTTAGGAATCCGCCTGCTCATGCAGAGACACAGGTTCAATCCCTGGTCCGGGAAGAGCCCGCATGCCACAGGGCAACTAAGCCCATGCACCACAACTCCTGAGCCTGAGCTCTAGAGCCATGACCTGCAACTACTGAGCCCGTGGGCCTAGAGCCCGTGCCCCGTGACAAGAGAAGCCACTGCAATGAGAAGTCCGCACACCGCAGCACAGAGGGGCTCCCCCCTCGCTGCAACTAGAGGTGAAAGAAAGGGAAGTTGCTCAGTTGTGTCCGACTCTTTGCGACCCCATGGACTGTAGCCCACTAGGCTCCTCCATCCATGGGATTTTCTAGGCAAGAGTACTGGAGCGGGTTATCATTTCCTTCTCCAGGGGATCTTCCTGACCCAAGGATTGAACCCGGATCTCCCGCATTGCGGGCAGACGCTTTATGGTCTGAGCCACCAGGGAAGGTGAGTGTGGACAAGGTGTAGGAAGCCTCTCTCTGTGAGGGCCCCCATTCTCACCTGCACTCCTTCAGGTGTACCCCTTTACTGGTACATTCTCCACCTCACAGCAACATGTCCCCAGCCCAGGTCACATAGCTGAGTGGTGGCAGAGCCAGCCTCTAGCCAGCCTGCAGCCCTCAGCCCTGACTTGGGGTACAGTCCACCCTGCACCTCCAGGAAACCCGGCCCTGGCGTGGGGTGCACTTACCTTCTCCTTCCCAGGAACCTGTACCTCTTCCGCTGGGCCTTCTGGCTTTGCCTGCAGGAACTGGCAAGGAGCCTCCATCTCCTCGGGAGTCTCGAGTAAAGGCGGATCCAGCTTCGAAGAGAGGATCAGGGCCCGGGCCCTCTGTTCCCGATCCTTGAGCTGCCTGCCAAAGCGAGTTGTCAGAGCGCTGGGTAAACCTCTCTGACTCACCCCGCCCTCCCTGGGACTGGATGGTGGCCTGAAAAGGCAAGTAGGTGCCTTGAGCCCCAGCCGTCCCCCAGCTCTGGGTCTGTGGGCCCTCCTGTAGAAACTCACCCCAGGATGTCCTGAGGGGTGCTGGTGTACAAGCTGTGCTCCACCACCCGCTCCAGCTGCAACCTAGCCAGGTTCGCCACCTGGCTGTTTAGCACCTCTTCTACTGACATGCCAGGGAAAAGGTTGGCCATCAGCGGGAGCAGCTGCCAGGAAAGAAGGTGACCAGAGTCAGGTGTGGGCCAGGACAGGGGCAGATGGTGTGGCACTGCCTGACTGCCAGCGTCCCTTCTCAGGGCCGAAGAAGAGAAGGGTTTACAAATTCAGCATCAGTCGCTCAGTCACGTCCGACTCTTTGTGACCCCATGGACTGCAGCAACCCACCAGGCTCCTCTATCCATGGGATTTTTCCAGGCAAGAATACAGGAGTGGGTTGCCATTTCCTTCTCCAGGGGATCTTCCCAACCCAGGGATTGAACCTGGGTCTCCTGCATTGCAGGCAGACTCTTTACCGTCTGAGCCATCAGGGAAGCCCTTTTATAAATTGCTGTTTCTAAAGGGCCAGACCCTTTGGGCCCGAACTATTGGGAGATCTTGAGAAAGGAACTATTATGTGAGGGAGTTCTGAGTCTGATCAGGGGTTCTAGAGTCAGCCAGAGGAGGGTGTAACCTCCAACCTCCATGACCTGGGCCAAGGGAACTGACTTCTCTGAGCCCTACCCTCTTCCCTCTGTAGATTATGCGGTGACAATAATGTAACCTGTCTTGTAGGTGTTAAAGAGGGTTAAACAGGGTGATATAAGCTGAAGTGGTTAGAACAGTGCCTGGCTGTGTTACCTGCTCAGTCGTGTCCAACTCTTTGTGACCCCATGGACTGTAGCCTTCCAGGCTCCTCTATCCATGGAATTCTCCAGGCAAGAATTCTGGCATGGGTTGCTATTTCCTTCTCCAAGAACAGTGCCTGGCACATAGTAAATGCTCTGGCATCATTATTGTCTTAGTCACTCAATCGTGTCTGACTCTTGTGACCCCATGTACTGTAGCCCATCAGTCTCCTCTGTCCGTAGGATTTTCCAGGCAAGAATACTGGAGTGGGTTGCCATTTCCTTCTCCAGGGGATCCTCCAAACCCAGCGATTGAACTTGTGTCTTCTGTGCTGGCAGGCAGATTCTTTACCGCTGAGCCACCAGAGAAGGTACATAGTAAATGCTCTGGCATTAGCAGTGCTTATCACTTCTAGGAATCCAGGTTTCTTTTAGGGACAGGGCATATCTTTAGGTGGTCAGAGGTATTGACTCTGGAGCCCACCCTCCTGGCCCAGCAAGAACACACCTTGGGTTGCTTGCGGTCAAGGAGCAGAACAGTGGCAACATCCTGGCGGGCCCCAAAAATGTTCTGCATGAGCTGCCGGCTCCTGGCGCGGTATAGGTAGTACTGGGGCTTCCGGGGATTGTGCTGGATGGCCATTGAGAAGTGGTTCTCTGCCTTCTGGAACTGCCTGCAGGACACAGTGGGCCACAGGGTGCTCTGAGCTGGGCCACCTGGGAGGAATGGGGGCTTCTGGACCTCACTGGGGAGTTTGGGGAAAACCAGGCTAGTTTCTGCTCCTTGCCACCAACACCCCACTTGATGGACCCAACACTTAAATGCTAAAGTCCCAAAATAAGTGGACATTTTTATGATCTTGGAATAGGAAGGGCTTTCTGAATGTCATAAACCCAGCAGCTAAATATGAAAAAAAAAAAACCCAAAAACTAATTTGACCACGATTAAATCCCATTCAGTTCAGTTCAGTTCAGTTCAGTCGCTCAGTCGTGTCCGACTCTCCGCGACCCCATGAATCACAGCACACCAGGCCTCCCTGTCCATCACCAACTCCCGGAGTACACTCAAACTCATGTCCACAGAGTCGGTGATGGCATCCAGCCATCTCATTCTCCGTCGTCCCCTTCTCCTCCCACCCCCAACCTTTCCCAGCATCAGAGTCTTTTCCAGTGAGTCAACTCGTCGCATGAGGTGGCCAAAGTATTGCAGTTTCAGCTTTAGCATCAGTCCCTCCAATGAACACCCAGGATTGATCTCCTTTAGAATGGACTGGTTGGATCTCCTTGCAGTATAAGGGACTCTCAAGAGTCTTCTCCAACACCACAGTTCAAAAGCATCGATTCTTCGGCGATCAGCTTTCTTCACAGTCCAACTCTCACATCCATACATGACCACGGGAAAAACCATTGCCTTGACTAGACGGACCTTGGTTGGCAAAGTAATGTCTCTGCTTTTTAATAAATCCCATTATTTAGTAGCAAAAGCACCACAAAAAAAGCAAATAGGGAAGAATATTTTGCCACATAAGGCAGATAATAAGCAAACTTTCCAGCCTACGAAGAACTCTTATAACCAAAAAGTTTTTATTGGGCAATTTAAAAGCAAATGGGAGAACAATTTAGGCAGACCATAATGGCCAATAAACACATGAAAAATGCTGTCCTGCACCCACAATTTAAATATGCAAAGTCAATCCAGTGCAAGAGAACCATTTTATTTTTTTTGCCTATAGATTAGCAAAGTTAAAAAATAGTTTAATACTCTGTGCTAGGGAGGTTTGGGGAAATGAAGACTTTTACTGGGGGAAGCTTATATTTGTTCATTGTTTTTTTTGAGAACAATTGGGTATCATCTTCAGTTCAGTTCAGTTCAGTCACTCAGTCGTGACAGACTCTTTGCGACCCCATGAATCACAGCACGCCAGGCCTCCCTGTCCATCACCAACTCCCAGAGGTCACTCAAACCCATGTCCATCAAGTTGGTGATGCCATCCAGCCATCTCATTCTCGGTCGTCCCCTCTCCTCCCGCCCCCAACCTTTCCCAGCATCAGAGACTTTTCCAGTGAGTCAACTCTTCGCATGAGGTGGCTAAAGTATTGGAGTTTCAGCTTTAGCATCAGTCCTTCCAATGAACACCCAGGATCGATCTCCTTCAGAATGGACTGGTTGGATCTCCTTGCAGTCCAAGGGACTCTCTTTAAAATGTTAAAATTTCACACTCAACAATTTAACTTCCAGCAATCTAACTACAGAATTACTAGTATGAATGGATGGAAACATATGTCTTGGGTCTCATTACTGCATCATTTACAATTAAAAAAAACACGGAAAACAGCCCAAATTCATCAGCAAACTATTGTCCAGAGAAATTAACTGTGGTACTTCCGCTGAATGGAATACTTTGCAAACAATAAAGGAGAATGAAGTCATCCTATATGTAACAGCCATGGGAAGTAAAAAAGCCTGTCAAATATTAGCTTAGCACGATCTCACTTTTGTAAAATGATAGCAATTGTTAATATAAGCGTAGAAATCAATCTGGAGGACTCTACCAAACTCACCCAGACAGGGGAGGCTGGGAGACAGGTATTAGAAGGAACTTCCATTTTCTGAGTCTTATGTTACTGAATATTTACTTTTTTTTTTAAAAATAAAAAGCCTAATTACCATAACAATATTCAGAGAAAAAGTGAAGGATTTTTAGCGAAAACTTGGAAAATAAAATTGACATTTAGGAGACTTAACTGGGAGGGCAGAGACATCATGACCCAGGGAGCCCAAGCAGGAGGCTTCATTCCAGACTTCCCAGGCCCCGCCCATAGCCCAGTCTGCCCCGCCCCCGGCCCCGCCCCACCCACCACCGGCTCACACCTGCTCTGGTGCTCGCAGAAGCCCAACTTCTCCTGCAAAAGTCCCATGCGCAGGTGGGCGCCCTCGTCCTTTGGACTCAGTGCCAGCGCCTGCTGGTAGTCCGCCTCAGCAAAAGTCAGGTTTCCCAGCTGGAAGAAGCAATCTGGAGCGAGGGGACTGAGTGGGGATCGCAAAAACCCAGGGCGCAGGAGCCGCGGCCTAGTTGGCTCCACCCCCTAGGAAGCTGGGCCTGCAACTGATAATACTCGTGGGCAGTCGCCAGCATCTGCAGCGGCTTTTCCGTGCAGCTGGGCACCTCTTTCCAGATGCCTGATCTGAGCGTTTTGAAGGACTGTGTAGCCAGATGGTCTCTCAGACAACGTTTCCCCCACGTAGTGTGTCCGTGGGACACTGAGACTCCTCTTCGGCCCCTTCTCCCTCCCTCCGGGCCCAGCACAGGCCTTAGAGAGGCAAGGGGCTCTCGCCAGGCTCCCCGGGACCCCACTCACCGCCACGGTTGATGTAGAGGCCTTTCTCCTGCTGCTCGTCCTTGAGCGCCTTGTTGAGCAGCAGCACGCTCTCCTGATAGGCGCCCTGCATGTAGCAGTGCACGGCGAAGTCGTTGTAGGCCAGCAGCAGCTGGCGCTGGGCCTGCTGCACCAGCTTCTCTTGGTGCTCGCTCATCATGTCCAGCGCCTTCAGGAAGTCCTCCACTGCCAAGTCAAAATCCTGGAGCCGCCGGTACATGGTGCCCCTACGGGAGAGGCGTATGAGAGCCAAAGTGCCCCCACCGACTCGGGGTGTCCCAGAGAGTGGATGCAGCTCTGGGTCCCCAGATCTCTGGTGGTGGCAGGGAGGCCTCCCTGCTCATGCACTTGGTTTGGCCTGTGTGGCTCCCCGATTGCTACTGAGATGGCTTGGTGATTCTACTTTCCTTTACAAATAACTTCTCTCTTTCTTTGTGGGAGCAATGTGCCTGCCAGTCTCTCTGCTAAGGCTTTTTGTACACAGGATGAATGTTTTACCTCCACTGTTTATTGAGAAAACCCAGGGTCAGGGAGGTTAAATGGCCCAGAATGAGGTGTTGAGCCCTTGCTGGGGAGGTAGGGGGCACAAATTCAAAGCTAAGCCTCCTCTACTGGGCTGAGTTGGGCTGAGCCTCCCAGTATACACTGCTCAGCAGGCCTGGGGGTCCAGGATTCCCAGGTTAACAGGCTACTGCCTGCCCCTTCTCCAGAAGCAGTAGCAGAAACCACCTCCCATGATCCCTCGGTCCTGATGGCAAGCAGGGAAAGACCCTTAGAGACTAGATGAGGAGACTGAGACCTGGGGAGGGTCAAGGGCTCTCCTGAGATCACACAGCACATCTGAGGCAAGGCAGGGCTTGGGACCCAAGACAGCATGTCCCCACCCAGTACCGGAAGAGGAAGAAGCTGGGGTCCAGAGGGTTGTTCTCAATGGCACAGTTGATGCACTGCAGCGCATGCTGCAGCTTGCCCTGCACGGCCAGGACCCTGGCGTCTTGACGTGCCTGCTCGGCCTGGCCCACCATCACCTGGAGCAGCACCTTGGCCTGTGGGTGCTTGGGATCCAATAGCAAGGCACTGTGTAGGTCTCGGTAGCAGAGGCTGGGCTGTGAGGGTGCAAGGCAGGGACGGCGTCAGGCTGCACCCAAGCTGAACTCTCCCATTCACTGTGGAGAGGCAGACCTCTGGGCAGGCCAGCACCATGCCACCCACCTTCACTGTCCCCCCTGCCCCTCCGTTGCTGTTTTGCCTTTTCCGTCTCTTGAAGGAGGAAGGGAGCATTGTGGGAAAATCCTATCCAAGGCCCCATCCCTACTGGCCCCTTTCCAGATATGACCTCAGGTGAGCCAGGTCTGCCTCAGTGGTTTTTGCTGTAAAATGGGGCTACAGATACCTCCTCCATGCAGGACTTCTGCGAGGCTCACTTGAGGTAGGGGGAGGCCATGGTCTCCTGACCATGACTGTCATGTCCTCCCTGTCCTCCCCGGTACACCCTGCTGGACACCTCTGACCTTTAAGCCCAAGACAACTCTAACCAAGAACAGATTCAGACTGGGCATGAGCAGAAAACATCCCTAGGCGAACACCTTCCACTGGGTGAGCAGGTCAGTCAGTCAGTCAGTCAGTCAACAGTTTTAGCAAGCACCCCATGTCTTGTGGGGTAATTGATTGAGGGTGAGAGAGGCAGTGTAGACTCTGGGTGTGAGTGGAAACTGGGAGGGGAAAGATGACAGAGGTTGGGACAGGGCTTTGGAGTAGGTGGACTTGGCTTCAAGGGGAGCAAGTTAGCCAGACCATCTGAACCTCCTTCCTCATCTGTGAGAAGAGGCTGTGTCTAACCTCAGAGGCTTACTGCCAGCCTTAGAGACAAATGTGAGTAAAGTGCTTAGAATGTGTCTATGCATTGTAGGGAGCAGCTGCAATCCCAACACTCAACAGTAATTGTCAATAATTACTAGTCTCCTACCTTTGAAGGAGACTCTCCCACTGAGTCACCTGTGGGACACAAGAGCCCAGCAGAGGGAGGCTCTTGGTTCCAGCACCTTGAGGACACCCTGCCCACTCTAGCCCATCACGTTCCTCCCCTTCCTGAGTCTCCCCGCCCCCCGCGCACCAAGCACCCTGGTCAAACTGGAACAACAGGCCTTGTTCTGGCTGCCTCTGTTTTCCTCACTCTCATCCCTCCAGCCCCGCAGTCAGGTCTGAAGAACTTGCCCCCCTCCTTGCCACCATCCTGCCCATCCTCCCTGAGCCCCACTCCTATCCAGATGGATGTCCAGTCTCTGGATTTGCCCCTCTGCCCCCGCCGCCCCCATGCCCCTGGCAGCCAAAAGGACTTTTCTAAGGCCCACTGCCCCAGGGAGCACCCTTCTGAGGTTCCTGCTGCTCCCCAGGAAGAAGTCAGGGTCCCCCGGGGTTCACAAGATCCTGCCCATCAGTCTCTCATCCCTGCAGCCCCTCCTTCCTTCTGACCCCAAGTCTCACATCTAAGGGGCGCCTGGTGGCCGCTGATGTTGCTTCACATAATTGGGAAGTCAGTCCCTGGGTGAGTATTTGCTGGGGGCCGTTTCCCCTGGCCTGTGAGTTCCATGAGGGCAGGGCAGGCCAAGGCTTCTCACCTTGTGGTTTTCAGGGATTGGCGCAGGCCTGGCAGAGAGCCAGGGCTGAATGATGTTGGAACAACTACCTGACCGGGCAGGAGTGGTCAGCGCTGGTCAGGGTTCAGGAAGGACAGGGCTCCCACCACACCGGGGGCTGTGGCTTCTGAGCTGGTGGATAGCCTGGCCGCCTCCTGTAATCTCAGCACCCAAACAGGGAGGAGGCCCACCCATTGGCCCTGCCCGCCCTGCTCTACCTTCTGGAAGAAGTTATAGAGCCTGGCCCGGAGGATGTAGATATCCGCATTGGTGGTGCCTTGCTTCACCTCCTTGGTGACGAATGAGAGGCATTCATGATGCTTTTTGAGGGCCAGGAGACAGGCCATGCTGTGGGCGGAGGGCAAAGTTCTTGGTTTGCCTAGTGAGAGGGGCAGGAAGGGGATGCTGAGGGGGACAAAGGCTAGCAAGCTCTTGACCAGGGTGCTCACCATCGATACCGGAAGCAGAATTTCTCAGGCTGGAGCTCAGAGGCTTGGGAGAAGACAGTCAAGGCATCCAGAAAGGCACGTTGCTCAAAAAGGCACTGGCCCTAGTGACACAGGAGATTATCAATCCTGCTTGTGACCCCAGCCCAGCAGCCCCTATGAATTGAGGGATGGCCATCACTGGGGTGGAATGACAAGGGATGGGGACAGAGTCCTTCAGATCAGAGAGAGATTTTAAGAGATAGAGGCACAGACATAAGAGACGCAGAGCTGGGGAGACTGCAAGACACAGAAATATAGAGTTGGTGGCAGAGAGAGAGCAATACAGACGTAGGAACAGGGAAAAAAGAGAAAACCTGGGAGGTGGATCAGAACAGCAGACCTAACGGTAACAGGCTCCTTCCTGGAGCAAGGTTCCACGTGTTAAGCCCTGTATTAAGAATACAGGGAATTCCTGTATTCTTAGGAATACATATAACTTAGGAAGTTCCCTGGCTGTCCAGTAGGTAGGACTCAGTGCTTTGACTGCAAGGATGTGTGCTGGGGAACTAAGATCCTGCAAGCTGCCCGGTGCAGGAAAAAAAAAAAAAAATCCTAAATTTATCTCACTGGGACTAGGTAACATTCCCCTTTTAGATGAAGGAACTGAGGCTCAGAGAAGTGAAGTGACCTTTCCAAGGGCACACAGAAAGAACAAGATTGGCCTCAGGACCCCCACAGACAGTTTAAGCATGTGGTCTGGTTTTAAGAATGTTTCTTTTTTTCACTTCAGTTCAGTTCAGTCGCTCAGTCATGTCTGACTCTTTTTTCAGAGCTGAATAATAATAATTTTTATTCCTATTATTTTGGCTGCACAGCACAGCAGTGGGATCTTAGTTCCTGACCAGGGATCAAATCCATGCACCTCCCCCACCCCCTGCAGTGGAAATGCAGTGTCCTAACCACTGGGCCACCAGGGAATTTCCAGAATTGAATTATTATTGACATTTAAAACTAAGACATCAAAGTTGTGAATATGGGGGGGGGGAGTTAGGATTTTTTTGGGATTTTATGGCTTAATATCATCGTTATTATGCATTACAAATGGGGGAGACTTTTGTCTTTTTAGTGCTGGGAACCTGTGGACTCTAGGGCTGTGCTGTCCAGTACAATAGCCATAGCCATAGAAATTCAAATCAATTCAAATTAAATATCAGTACAATTCAAAAATTAGTTCCTCAGTCACACGTGTGTCTTTTTAGTGCTGGGAACCTGTGGACTCTGTGCTGTGCTGTCCAGTACAATAGCCATCTGTTGCCCATGGCCATACAGATTCAAATGGATTCTAATTAAATATCAGTGCAATTAAAGAATTAGTTCCCAGTCACACTCGCCACATTTCAAGGGCTCAACAGTTCCACGTGGCTACTGGCCATCAGGATGGACAGTAATCATCGTGCCAAGTGATGATTGTCAGTACTGCAGAAAGTTCTATTGGATGTACCCAGCCTTGGGGGTGCATGAACCTGGAAGGTGGGAGAGGTCATGAGAAGGAGTGGCAGAAGGGGACACAGATGCAGGGACAAGAAGGTCGTCAGGGAGCCAGGGCTGGCCCCAGGAGCAAGGGAAACCCCCAGAGTTGGAGGGAGAGCCAGCAGGCAGGGTGGGAGGTGGGTGCTTTGTATGGGCCTGGGGCGGCGCCGGTACCTTCAGGTACAGCACCAGGGCCAGTCGCTCCAGGTGAGCCTTGTTTTCTGGCTGGGAGTGGTAGGCCTTTCGGAGGTTCTGGGCGGCCGAGGAGAAGTCACAGAGCTGCATGTAAGCCTCAGCTCTTAAGGCATAGAATTCTACCTGAGGGAGAAGGGACCCAGACTGCCGTTCCCCTCCCCACGATCCGCCCTGAAGTTTGCCACGCAGCTCCCACAGGGACTCGGTGGCTCTGAGAGGTGAGAGAGTAAGCGTGGGACAGCAACTGCCCGTGCCCACCCAAGCCCTCCCTCTCACCAGCTGGGGGTCCAGGTGGAGGGCGCGGGAGAAGAAAAGCACAGCCATCTCCCAGTCCTCTTGCTCCAGGCACTGATGAGCTCTATGGTAGCTGTAGGGGGCAGGGTGGCAGAGGCAGGGGGGGCCGGCCCTGACTTGGGACCAGTCCAAGACATAGAGCTGGGGCTTTGGGAATGGGTTTTGAGGAGGGGGGACTTGGGTAGGAAGACAAGAGGGGTAGACAGAGACCCAGGGAGAGGATGATGGCCATTCTTGGAGCTCATCCAGCCTTTTTTTTGTTGCTGAGGTGGAAGAGCCCTGTTATACAGGTGAGCTCGCCGAAGCTCAGAGAGGGAGAGTAACTGGCCCAAGGCTGCACAGCATGTCAGTGGCTCTGCAGGGAAGGAACCCGGGACCCCTGGGCAAGGGAGTCACTCACTATTCCCTAACTTTGAGGGGCACAGTTGACTCCGTAGCCATTGGTTTTATGTCATCAAAGTTCTGGAAGATTTGGGTGGTCCCAAAGATGCGCTGGAGGGTCCCCTTTGGCACGGGAATCACCCATGGCTTTGGGATGTGTTGTGAAGGAGCTTTGTCATGCTCCAGACCATCCTGGAACCATGCAACAGCACGCTGGAGCAAGCCTCAAAGACAATCCCGACTCCACTGACACGTTCTCCTCGGGTGTTTTACGGGATGGGGGAGGGGTGGAAAGGGGGCCTGAGAGGAGGCACAGTCTGGGGTCTGCGGCCCTCCCAGCCCCACTCCCCTTACCCCCTCTCTGGTCCCGCCTCTCTCTCCTGTGCTCACGATCTCACACTCACACTGCTCTCTGCTCTCCGCCTGGTCCCCTCAGCTTCTACCAGCTACCGACACCCAAAACTCTTATCTGTAGCTCAGGCCCTGCCCCAAGCCAAAGGCCCTGGGGGTCCAGCAATGTCTTGCGAGAAGATCTATGTTCCATTAGTCCGTAAGCCCTGTCTATCCCACTTCTTACAGATATCTCAGATACCTTCTCTTCTCTCGTCTGGGTCACTGCCATCTCTGTCTCTATGCCGGCTCCGGCCACCCCTCTGACCTCCCCACCAGCCGCAGGTCCTAAGACCTCTGTTCTCTGCACAGCAGCTAGGGACTTGACTGAATCGCACAACTGATCTGGCCTCTCCAGAATGAAAACCTTCCCTGCGAACCCATACGTGGTGTCTTCTCCCCCACCCTTTGCCTTTGGTTTAGCCTTCTCCCGCACCTCTCCGGAGTCTGTCATGAGGCCCCTTCGGGGAGGACCTCAGGGCCTGTACCAGCTTCCTCGCGGTCCTCACTTTCCTCTTGGCCCTCTCTTTCCTCTTGGCCCTCTCTTCCCGACGTTGCTAGGCATCATCTCCAGGACGCCAACAGGCTCCGCCCCTCTTAGCCACGCCCCCGGAATCCCGAGGAGTCCAATCCCTGAAATCCAAGTTCAAACCAAGCTGGAAAGAGGCTGCGCGCTTAGTCGCTCAGACGTGTCCGACTCTGCGACCCCATGGACTGTAGCCCGCCAGGTTCCTCTGTCCATGGGATTGGATTCTCCAGGCAAGAATATTGGAGTGGGTTGCCATGTCCTCCTCCCGGAGATCTTCCCGACCCAGGGATAGAATCCAGGTCTCCCACATTGCAGGCGGATTCCTTACCGTCTGAGCCACCAGAGAAGCCCAAGAATACTGGAGTGGGTAGCCTATACCTTCTCCAGCGGATCTTCCCAACCCTCAACGCTCTGAGAGATGACACCTTGCAATGGCTTTAGCAAGTTTTTATTAGCTGGGGAAGCCAAGGAAAAGGCTTGCCGGCTTGCCTCAGCGAGGCAGGGTCCCAGGGGTGGGTCAAAACAGGCACACTCCTTGTGTGGTCAAACAAGGGCTCCGCGAGCCCCACGACAAACACCGCAGGAGACGGTGACGCGGCACCGCGGAATGCGCGGGGACGCCCGGACCAGGCCACCACCCCGCCACTTCCGCCCCTCAGAAGGGTGGCGGCCACGTGGCCCGCCCCGGATTGGGCGGTAGCGGCTAGGGGCGGCCGCGACTGGCCGGGGGGCTGGCTGACGTCAGGGGGCGGGGTCCGCGTCCGGAATGGGGGCAGCATGGGGCCGCCTGGCCTCTCGCGCGCCGGTCTGTGGCTGAGTCGAGCCATGAGCCGCTGCGTTTTGGAACTCCGGCCGGCGGGAAAGCGGTGGCTGGTGAGTGGAGTGGGGGACAGCGCCGTGGGGACTCCCGGGCCCTAGCTCCAGTTCTGCCACAGTCTCCTGGGCAAAGTTCGCCCCCTTCCTTGTCTTGAGTTTTATCTAGAAATGGGTCAGATGCTCCGATGGGCTCCAGACTTCCAGGAACTCCGCTCCTGCACTGGGGGCCCTGCCCGCCCACCCCGGGGGGCGCTTCCACTTGGCCTTCTGGAGTCTTGGAGTTCCTTGGACTCCTCCTCGTGGCCCTAACTCCGGCCGTTTTCCATTTACCTTCCTCTGCTTTGGGGCCCCGGGCGGGGGCGCGCTACGAGATAGATTATGGGGAGAGTTGTCGGGCCTCGGTTTCCCTGATGTCGCCCGCAGGTGGCAGGCCTGGGAAACCATGGACTGCCTGGCACGCGGCACAGCGTGGGCATGGCAGTGCTGGGGCAGCTGGCGCGGCGGCTGGGGGTGGCGGAGAGCTGGGCACGCGACCGGCGCTGTGCCGCGGACCTCGCCCTGGCCTCACTGGGAGATGCCCAGCTGGTCCTGCTCCGGCCACGGAGGCTCATGAACCTCAACGGGCACAGTGTGGCCCGGGCCGGTAAGTTGAGGGCCCCACGTGTGTGCCGCCCAGGAGGGCGCAGGAGCCCGGAGGGGGCATTCTGGACTGCAGCAAATCGGTTTATCTAGAGCTCCAGGTACCTGTTGCGCTCCAGTTGCTGCCTGGCCTTGGGTGACTGAGAAATTGAGAACCTCAGTTTCTTTATATGTGGTGGTGGTTTAGTCACTCGGTCATATCCAACTCTCTGCGACCCTATGGACTGTAGCCCCCGGGCTCCTCTGTCCATGGATTTCTCCAGGCAGGAATACTAGAGTGGGTTGCCATGCCCTTCTCCGGGGCATTTTTCCCAACCCAGGAACTGAACCCACATCTCTCATGTCTCCTGCATTGGCAGGCGGGTTCTTTACCACCAAGTGGGGTTAATTGTGGCCCCTCCTCATGGGAGCCCAGAGTCAGGACAACCTTCCTGGGCGGATCAGTAGTAACCGGGGCCACTGTTTCTCTGGGCCAAGCGGAGCTGTTTGGACTGACTGCTGAGGAAGTTTACCTGGTACACGATGAGCTGGACAAGCCGCTGGGGAAAGTGGCTCTGAAGTTGGGAGGAAGTGCCAGGTGAGGCCCTGAGCTGGTCAGGGTGGGATAGGGAAGCTGACCTCCAAGTGGGGGTAGAGGTGCCAACCCCAGGCCCGACGGTGGATGGGGTGAAGGGTTCTGACCCAAAGAAACACTAACTGCCCCTCTCCTATCCCTTGAAGGGGCCACAATGGAGTCCGTTCCTGTATGAGCTGCCTCAACTCCAATGTGAGTCTGCCCCTCCATCCTGCACCGAGTCGGGTGGGCTGGCACAGGGCCCCCAACACTCCTTCTCACCAGAGCTCCCTGGGCCCCTCTGGCTCCCCCACAGGCAATGCCACGGCTGCGGGTGGGCATTGGGCGGCCGACCCATCGGGATGCAGTGCAGGCCTACGTGCTGGGCCGCTTCTCCCTTGCTGAGCAGGAGCTGCTGCCTCCAGTGCTGGAGCGTGCTGTGGACCTGCTCCTGGACCACATCCGCCAGCAGAGCCAGGGGTCTGCGTCGGGCCCCTGAGGCCAGTGGACTCGGCTGCTTGCCCGACTGCCATGCTCGCACCCATCCACCCATCCACAGAGATGCCACGCCAGCCTGTGGGGTCTTTTTTTTTTTTAATATAACTCTTCTCTGGGCTGCCCCAGGCTGCCTGTGGACTAATGTGGGGACTGTGGCCGGAACAGTTCTTCTCTAGGATAGGAGGTCGGTCTCCCTGTATCCTACTTCGAAAGTAGGGAAATTTTAGGAAGACTAAGCTTTTTGAACCTTTTCTGAGGAGCAGAGGTGTGGATCTGTAAGAATAAAAGTGCCAGCTTAGAAGCTGAAGCCTCCATGGGGGGGTTTCCACCCCTCCCCTGCCTGTGGAGGAGGGGCCCACAGGGTCCAGTAGGCTCCCCTCCTAGGGGATGTGTGGGTGCGTCTGGGTCCACTGAAGCCTTGACACACCTTTCTTCAGTCCATTTTACAGATGGGGAAGTGGAGGCTTAAGAGAGGTCCAGCCACATCTGCAGAACCACACAGCTACGGTGTGGAAGAGCTGTCATATGCACCCAAGGGCAGCCCTCACCCAAGGGTGACCCTCATCCGGCTGTCCCTGGGGTCCCCTGGCACCCTCACCTCAGGGCTGCTGTATGCCTGTAAGTTGCCCATGCGGGTGGTATGTGAGAGCAGCCTGAGGTCCTCAGGGTTGGGTGGGATGTGGATCCGTCGAGGTACCAGACCCAGGTCCCCGGGCTGGTAGGGCGTGATGCCAGACAGCTGCTGCAGCAGAGACCCTGTCCTGAGTAGCTGGGTGCTGCTGCCCTGGCTGTGGGGAGGAGACTGGTGTCATCCCCTCCACATCTTAGACGAGGAAGCCGAGATTCAGAGCAGCTCCAGGGAGCCAGGCTTCCGGCCCTGGGTCAGCCGAGGACAGCCCTTGGATGTGTCCCGTAGCTGCTTCCTCTGGGGTCACATGGGGTCATGTACTCACCCCTCCCTGGGCAGGCCAGAGGGCTGGCTCTCCCAGTGCAGGGCCTCGGCCATCTGGGGGCTCGAGACCACGGCCGAGCTGAGCATGAGCAGCAACTGCTGCAGCATCTCCTTGCGCTGCAGCTGGAACACGACGTCGAAGTCACCATCCTCCTCGTTAGGCTGCATCTGCTGAGAAGGGGATGGGTGGGCCCACCAGATGAGGCCCTTTGTGGCCCCAGCATCCACCACTGGGAAACTCCAACCCCAATGCCTGTTAATCTCAGTATTCCCTGGCTGTGATGGGATACCCATTCTCCAGATGGGAGGACTGATGACTTCCAGGGCCTCAGAGGCCTTCGTCCAGCTCCTTTGAGACCTCAAATGGCTCTTCGACGTGGAGAATCAGAAAGAGACAGATCTGCCAGGAAACTCTCAGGGGAGAGAGGGGCCCTGGGCCTGGCTCGGCCATCTCTGGCGGTCTGCTTATTTCCGGGCAGTTTCTAGTCCTTGATTCGCTCCCCGCCCCGCCACCACTTTCACCTATTTCCAGTTCACCTGCATGATGTCCTGTAGGAAGGACGTGGCCTGGGCCAGGGCCGTCTCCAGGCTCGCCCGGACCTTCTGCTCTTTGCTCAGTTGCTGCTGGAGCCGCTGCCCCTCGGCCTGCTGCTGCTCCAGCTGCAGGTTCAGCTGGTCTCTTTCGTTCCTGGGCCCAGGACAGGACAGGTCACCTCCTCCCCGTCCTAGGACAAGGGGCGCTGCCTTTTCTCTCCAGCCAGCCCCGGGCCTCAGCCTGTGTGACAGAGGGCCCCTAAACAGGGGGAGTCGCTGGCCCGTGACCACGGAGGGAGGGTCCCCGCTGCTCCACACCTCAATGCCTGATTGTCCTGCTGCTGCTTCAGGAGGTCCTGCTCCAGCTGGCCCAGCAGGATGCGCAGCCGCTCTGCCTCGGCCGTGCCCTGCTGCTGCTCGCGGCACTTCTCCGTCAGCATGAGGATGACCTGCAGTATGGGCAGGTGGCCATGCTCTGGGCCCTGCCGCAGGCGCTCAGCCAGCCCTGTGTCCTCCAGAGAGGCCAGCCGGGGCCCTGGGAGCCCGACACCCGCTCACCTCAGGGCCGCTGCGCACCTGTTAAGTCACCCGTGCGGTGGGGGCCCTGGGGCTGGGTTCCCCTTCAACCAGTGATGGGGTTCCAAGTCAAATACAAACCAGCGATGGGGGCCAGAGCCCTCCCATGGAGGGCCCCATCGCCTCACAACTGCCTCCCCCATGCCCTGACCCCCGGTCCACCCTTGCAGGGGCCATATTTGCCCTGAGTACAGGGCCCTAGGTTTCCTTCCTGCTCTCCGTGCCAAGCCTCCTGGGGTGAGGGCCAGGAGCGCACACCTTCTGGTGGCCCAGGTTGTTCCTGGCCATGAGCTTCTGGGAGTTTTCCAGCAGCTCCAGCTGTTTGCACAGGTCATTCTGGTGGCCCCGGAGCTGCTCGTTCTCTGCCAGCAGCTGCGTGCCCTGTCGGGTAATCTTGGCCAGCTGCAGGGTCACCGCGTTGTTCTCTGTGATGGCCCGCTTGGTTGTGTCCCACATCTGGCTCGTGGCCACCTTGTGGAACTCCGTGGCCACCATGTTCACACGCTGGATGATCTCCTTTCTCAGTCTAGTCAGGATGGGTGGGGGTGAGGCGGGGTTTGGGCAGAGGGTGGTCCCCAGAGCACCTAGCCCTCTCTGCTCTGTCCCCCACAGGAGGGGCCAGGGCCACCAGCAGGAGCTCTTTATCATAGACCCTTTGTACTATTTTGAACCATGTCTGTGTATGATGAACCATTAAATATAATTTAAGTCGCAAAAAGTGGCACAAGGAAGTCCAGGGAGGCTTCAACACCTGGGTGAGAACTGGGAACCTATTTCTTTTCTCTCTGCTCCACCCGCCAATCAGCCACAGTTTCGGGGAGCGGCAAGTCGGGGCATCAGGGAGCTAGCGTGGCTCCCTCCGCCCAGTTGGAAGCCACGGCTGTCAGGGGCCTGAAGGCCCGGCTGCGCTTGGCCTCGGCGCAGGCCGCGCCCGGGGCAGCCCGCCCACCTGTCCTTGTCCAGCACCGACTTCTTCTCCAGGTTGTGCACGTAGTCCTTGTATTCGCTCTCCTGCTTCTGCAGCTGGTCCTCCAGCGACGCGAACTTCTGCATGAGCTCCTCTTTCTGCAGCCGGAACTCCTCCAGGGCGGCCAGCTTTCCCCCTGCCCCGCCACAGGGCATGGGCCTGGTGAGGGGCCGCCTCGGAAGGGCAGGGTCCCAGGGGTGGGGGCAGCAGGGCTTTGTGTGATGACGCCCCCCACCCCCACCCTTCCCCATCCAGTAGGGCCAGTCCCCTGTCCCCACACATAATCCTGCCCGCCTTTATGGTTCAGTCTGGAATGCCCTTCCTCTCCTCCCCAAGGCTTCCTAAGCCTGGTTCAGGCTCCACCTCCTCCAGGAAGCCCCCCTTGACACTCTACTCTCATGAAAGTGACAGTGACAACAGCCTCCAACTCTTAACACCTTCTCTGGATCAGGCACTCCTGCTGTCAACGGAAAGGCACAGCCACCCTTGCCAGCTGGGTGACCTTGGGCAAGACAGTCCACCTTCTCGAAGTGCTTCTCACCTACTCAATGGCAGGTGGAGATGGTATTTCCTGCCTCAGGATTGCTGGGACCATTAGCATGGAAGATACGTGTGGGAAGATGCAAGTAGCTGTTGTTACTCAAGGAAGATGTATCATCCCCATTTCCCAGGTGGGAAAACAGGGTCAGAGAGAAGGGCTGGCCCAAGGTGACAAAGCCAATGAGAGAGCTGAAGTTGGGGCCCAGAGAGACAGAGCCTTGGGTTTCCCACGCACTGTGCCCGTAGGCTCACCAGCCAGTGCCCCTTACCCAGGATGATGTTCTCGGTGGTGAGCTGGTCCTTGGTCTCCTGGAATTCGTGGCGCACCTGGGCTAGCTGTGCCTCGAAGGCATCCTTCTCTATCTCCTTGGCCAGCTGCAGGCTCTGGAGCTGCTCATTGAGGTCGGTGATCTCATCCACCCGCTGGTTGAGCGTGCGCTTGAGGAAGGCCACGATCTCCTTCTTGTTGTTGGCCAGCTGCTCAAACTCCTGGCGAAACAGCTTCTCCTGCATAGCCAACTCATCCCACTTCCGCTGGTACCTGAGGTAAATGTGGGGGCAGAGGTCCAGGGGGCCTCCAGGCCGTCAGGCTGCTCCCTAGACCCTCCCACAGTGGGGCATTGGAGGTTCCAGCCTCATCTCCCTTGGTCAGAGCTTGTGACCGCAGCTGATGCCTGTGCTCAGCGCTCTATGCACGTAACACCACTAGGGTGTAAGCTCTGTGAGGGTGGAGTCTCTTAATGTTCACAGTTGAGTCCCCAGCACCTAGCGCCTAGTATGTAGTAGGCACTCAGTGTGTTTGTTGAAGCCACAACAACCAAGGAAGTAGGGACTGTGATGATTATATCCATTTTACGGGTGAAGAAACTGAGGTGCAGAGGGGTGAAGCATCTCTGAGTTAGTAAATGGCAAAACCAGAACTTGAACCCAAGTCAGTCTGATACCCCAAAGTTAAGGGTCTTAAGCATAACACTTGCTGCTAGCTCTGTGCCCTGCTTAATACTTTCACATTTCATAACCCCAAACTTCTGCACCTGTGATCTTCCTTACCCTCCTTCACTGAGTGAACCCCTGTGTTACCGCCTCCTTGGAGCCTTCCTGGCCCTAAGACAGCATTTGTGGTCCTCTCTTTGGGGCCCTCCTGTAGATTGACCCTTGTCCCACTGGGAAGTCAAGACCGGACTCCTTACATCTCTCTATTTTGGGGGGCCTGGCAGAGGAAGCTGGCAAATAATAAGTGCCCAGTAACCATCTCTTGAATGCATTTTTCCTAAATACATTCCATCTGGTGTCTCCAGCTTGAGGGAAGCGTGTGAATTTTTAAGAGTTGTTGTGTAAGCAATTTTCTAGTTTCCAATGGAATAATAATGGGTAGAAGCTGTTTGGAGAGATGTTTAACTTCACGACTAACTCAACCAACATCTTCTGAACGGAAGCGCGGTGCAGGGTGCAAAGAGGACTGACCCGATCTGTAGAGCAAGGAGGCGGCCTGGCTTAGGGAAGTCAGGGCCCAGGGCTGGCATCCCGGAGCCTCTTCCTTGGGATGCCTTCCTCTCTCCCTGAGCCTCAGTCTCCACCACTTGTCATGGGGATGACTCGAGGGCTTCTCTCCTGGGACCGTTTTAGGGACACAATGAGCACCAGTCCAGAAAGGTCTCAACATCAACTGTGAGTATTTGTAGCAACTTGTGAGGAGACCTGTCTAATAGTGTTAGTCAGTTAGTCATGCCTGACTCTTTGCAGCCCCATGGATTGTAGCCCGCCAGGCTTCTCTGTCCATGGGATTCTCCAGGCAAGAATACTGGAGTGGGTTTCCATTCCCTTCTCTAGGGAATCTTCCTGACCCAAGGATTGAACCTGGGTCTCCTGGTCTGCAGGCGGATTCTTTACTATCTGAGCCCCCACCAAAGGGGTGCGTCTTTTGAGGGTCACCTTGAGACTGGGCTAGTGCATCATAACTGAGAGGAAAGTAGTGGAAGAATAAGAAAAGTGGGCAAAAAAAAAGAAAAGTGGGCAAGTGCATGTCTCAGGAGGGTTAGAGAACCCCCTCCACACACCACCACCCCCCTTGCACAGCCCTCCCCGTTTACATTTGGGAAAACAGCCCTGGCGTGGACAAATGGGCTTGGCAGCTGGAAGAGCCAGTGGGGCCCATAGCTCAGGGGAACACGGCACAGGCATTGTGGGGGTGGTGGGGGGTAGGTGGGAGGAGGGGCATGTGGTCACCCGCCTGCCAGGGGGCTGCCATCTCCAATTCGTCCCTCCGATTGAACTCCGCCCTGTTACATAAAACGTGTGGTCCCGGGGGGCAACTATAGTCCTTGCCTGGGGAGGGGTTAGGCTCTTAACTAGGCACTGGGCCCCTGGAAACTCTGGGAGCCAAAATGGGGGCCAAGAAATCCATTTTTCTTCAAAATCATGAAGTCTCCCAATGTTATCTTTGAGGAAACTGAGGCAGGGATGGGGGGTGGGTCTGGACATACCCTGGGAGGTCAGAACACAGGGGGCCCCACTGACTGAACCTGCACAGCGGCCAGCTCTGAGTCACTCCCTGATCTGGCAGGACCACCCTGCCTGCCCACCCACCGGGCCAGCCTGTCCTCCAGATTGCGGATCTGGATGTGGTAGAACTCTCGGATCTCCTCGCTTATAGGCATTTCCATGGGCTTGTTGGCCAGGTTGGGATCCTTCTTGCCACCTTTCTTCTTGAGCTCGGGCTCCTTAGCCCCCTTCTTTTTCGGAGCCATGGCTGGTGGCAACCACTACTCCAGGGCCTCTTTATGAGGCCAGGTGGTTGCTAAGGAAGTTCCTCACATACATAGCAACAAGCTTAAGATGTGAAGCCAGGCTTAAAGGGACCTTCCCTCTTCCTGGTGAGGATGGGCTTCAGAGACCAGCCTCCTGCTCCAAGGCCAACAGTGCCACAGAGGCCATAGGCCTGGGTGTCCTAGACCATGGCGTCTCAGAGACCAGGAAGCCAGACTCACTGGGCACTCTACTGGGCTCTGGGAGACCCTTCCTTCCCTCAAGAGGAAATTGGTGACATGGGAATATTATAGTGAGTCAGAGCCCTAGAAGGGCTTTCCTTGTGGCTCAGACGGTAAAGAATCCACCTGCAATGCAGGTTCGATCCCTAGGCTGGGAAGATCCCCTGGAGAAGGAAATGGCAACCCACTCCAGTATTCTTGCCTGCGAATTCTATGGACAGAGGAGCCTGAAGGGCTACAGCCCATGGGGTTGCAAGAGTCAAACACGACTTAGTGAGTGAACCAGACCACAAAGTCCAGCAGCCCCTCTGGCAGCTGGGTCTCCAAAGGGGAGTGGGTGCAGTGCACACAGCCCAGCAGACTGCAGTGTTAGCCCAGGTCAGTGGCCTGTGGACTCACAGCACTGCCATCTCTAGGAGGCTCTGGAAGGAGGAAACCCAGCCCCAAGGGAGACAAGGAAGCAAGCTTTCTTTATGGTCCAACTCTCACATCCATACACGACTACTGAAAAAAACATAGCCTGGACTATGGTTTCTGTTTTAAAAATAAGTTAATTTGTACCTCCAGACACTTTAAATGATTGTTTCTTTCTTAAGAAATCATCTTCAGCAATTGTTGTTTTGCCGGAGGGAGGGTCCATTGAGCTCCTTTCCTGTGCCATTCCAGACTCCCACCCAGACTGCCTTATTCAGCTAATAGATGTTTACTGAGCACCTACCAAGGAGATCCAACCAGTCCATCCTAAGGGAGATCAGTCCTGAGTGTTCACTGGAAGGACTGATGCTGAAGCTGAAGCTCCAATACTTTGGCCACCTGATGCAAAGAACTGACTCACTAGAAAAGATCCTGATGCTGGGAAAGATTGAAGGTGGGAGGAGAAGGGGACGGCAGAGGATGAGATGGTTGGATGGCATCACCAACTAGATGGACATGAGTTTGAGTAAACTCTGGGAGTTGGTGATGGACAGGGAGGCCTGGCGTGCTGCAGTCCATGGGGTCGCAAAGAGTTGGACTTGACTGAGCAACTGAACTGAACTGAACAAAACAGAAATATAGTCATAGATGTAGGCGAAGGGCAGGGGAATGAATTCCCTGGGATGAATTCGGAGATTGGGATTAATATACACACACTCTCCAGGCAAGAATACTGGAGTGGGATGCCATGCCCTCCTCCAACCCAGAGATCTTTCCAACCCAGGGATCGGAACTCACATCTCTTATGCCTCCTGCATTAGCAGGCAGATTCTTTACAACTATCGCCGCCTGGGAAGCCCCGTATATAAGACAGATAACTAACAAGGACCTACTGCATGGCACAAGGAACTCTACTCAATGCTCTGAAATAACTTATATGAGAAAAGAATCTGAAAAAGAATGGACAGAGGTGTATGTATAACTGATTCACTCTGCTGTACACTTCAAACGACTAACAGCAACACTGTAAATCAACTATACCCCAATAAAAAAAAAATTAAGCGTCTGGAAATTGTTCTAAGGCAGACAATAAATGCAGAGACATTTAAGAAAAATCTACAGACTCTCTGCAAGTATGAGTCTAGTATTTGAGCAACGATGCACTTCCTCATCAGCTGTGATGTGTATTATTCCATATTATATATACACACACACACATGCCTGTTTGCATCTTGCCTGAGGCCAAGGTGCAAAGACAGATGCCACCAGATGACACTGTGTTTGACATCGTTACAGATGAGGGGTTGTGCCAGACACAGGAGTCCGGCTCCTCCTTGCCTGAAACACCTACTGAGATTGATTCTCTTCACCCAAATGTGGCTGAACAGTGTTAGACATCACCTCCATGTCCTGAGTTATCATTAAGTGCCTGCTATTGCGTCTTCTTTCTTTTTTAAAAAAATACTTATTTATTTGGGTTCACGGTGCAGCACACAGCATCTTTCACTGTGGCATGTGAACTCTTAGTTGTGTGTGAAATCTAGTTCCCTGACCAGGGATTGAAGCCAGGCTCCCTGTTTGGGAGCTTGAGTCTTAGCCACTGGACCACCAGGGACGTCCCTGGCCTTGTGCTTTCTCATCAAAGGATTAGGAAAGCTCAGAAGCAGAATCAAAGCCTGTCTTTGATTAAGGGAAGGTGCCTGAGAACAGTGCTTAGGGCAGGTAGTCCTTGAATAACACCAAGTGCTTGGGGAGTGGTCTGTGTTGAGCCTTGTCAGAGAGTTTCTGGGCGTATCTGTCAGCAGTCCTCCCGATTTCAGCAACTCTATGAAGCTTTTCTTGCCTTGGGCAACTATATTAATTCACTTAGGCTGCCATAACAGAATGCCATACACCAGATGACTTCAACAACAGAAATCTAATTTGTCAAGTTGTGGAGGTCGAAGGCCAAGGTGTCGGCAGGTTTAGTTTCCTGAGGCCTCCCCTTGGCTTGCAGACGGCCGCTCTCTTCCTGTCTCTTCATGTGGTCAGCCCCGACCCTGGGCATGTGCATCCTTGTCTCTCTGGGTCCTAATCTTCTCTTCTTATAAGGATACCAGTCAGATTGGATTAGGGCCCACCTTATTGGCCTCATTTTAACTAACTTGTTTAATGGTCTTGGGCTTCTCTGGTGGCTCAGATGGTGAAGAATCCGCCTGCAGTGTGGGAGACCTGGGTTCGACCCCCGGGTTGGGAAGATCCCTTGGAGGAGGAAATGGCAACCCACTCCAGTATTCTTGCCTGGAGAATCCCATGGGGTCACAAAGAGTCAGACACGACTGAGCAACTTTTCACTTTTACTTCACTGGATTTCTGGCACAGGTCTCCTAAAACCCTTGGAATTTCCTGAGAGGCATATCTTCTGCTCTTCATAACAAACCCCTTCCCACATACCCGAGTTTACGCTGATGAGGTTAAGAGGGGAGAGGCAAGAGCTTCAGGGTAGGGCTGCTCATCAGAAACACTGGACAGAGGATTAGAGGGTTAGAACTTTCTACAGCTCCCATCCCCGACCCTTAACATGTGGAGAGGGCAGAGGGGCTGCAGACTAAGTTTCAGTTACTAGTGGCCGATGATTTAGTCAACTCTGCCTATGTAACGACACCTGCATAAAACCTTCTAAACAACAGAGTTTGGGGGGAACTTCTGGGTCAGTGGGCAAAGGGAGGTACTGGGAGGGTGGTATGCCTGGAAAGGGCATGGAAGTTCTGGGCTACCCCCCGCCCACCCCCGCCCTCCTGCCAAGTCCATACCTTGCCCTGTGCATCCCTTCCATTTGGCTGTTCTCCGGTGGTATCCTTTGTAATAAACCAGTCACAGCAAAGAAAGTGCTTTCCTTCATTCTGTAAGTTGTTCTGATGAACTATTAAACCCAAGGAGGGGGTTGTGAGACCCCTCGAATTGTAATCAGCTGGGCAGGGTAGCGTGGGCACCCCTTTGATGTCTGAAGTGGGGGCAGTTTTGTGGGACTGAGCCCTTGATCCATGGGATCTGCACTCACTGAAAAATTAATGTCAGAACTGATGTAACTGTCAGACACCTAGTTGGAGCCAGAGACTTGGAGAAATGGTGTGAAAGGTGATACGTATTTTGTGTCAGGGATAAAAGCTCACTCCCCTCACCAGTTCTGTGTAATGCAAGTTTTACCTGCGTGTTCTCCTCTGGGCAGGCATGGCCAGGAAGATGGGGGCGCCCTCTCCTCTCAGCTCCTAGTCTGGGGCTCCAGTTTCTCCATGGGAGGGGCAGACAGCCACCCTATCTCGCCTTCCCCCTCCCCCATGTTGCAGGATGTCTATTGCCCATAGGTAGAGCAGAGGGTGTCCCCATACCAGCCCAGACAGAGGGCAGAAGTCCCACTCCAGGTGAGGCGGGTTAGGAATACTTGTACCCTGATGGCTCTCACCTCAGCTAGCTCCTAGGATGGAGGTTCCACACCGGGAGGGGCAAGCTAAGAAGAGCAGGGACTGCTACCCTGGAGCCCACTTGTAGAGCAGGCATCACTCCAGGAAAAGTAGGTCTGTCCCCAGTTTGGGTGCAGTAGCGCATGGCTTCTGCTCTGGGGAAAGGCAGTCTGTAAGGACAGGGTGCTCCACAGCTCTGCCCTAGGGAGCTGACTTTATTTGGATCAGAGCTTTGAAAACTCCTTGTCTAAAGGCGCTGTCAAAACCAACGGAGATCTTGGTGGAGAGGGGTTAAGAGAAGGCCGGTAGCCTGTGACGCAGTCTGGTTTGTTTGCTTTTAAAAAATGTTTATTTTTATGTGGCCATGCCAGGTCCTAGCGCAGCATATGGATCTTTGGTCTTAATCTCAGGGTGCGAGTTCTTCAGTGGCGGCATGCGAACTCTTTAGTTGGGGCATGTGGGGTCTAGTTCCCTGACCAGGGATTGAACCTCAGGCCCCCTGCACTGGGAGCTTAGTTTTAGCCACTGGACCATGAGGGAAGTCCCCAGCACCTGGTTTTTACAGGGTTCTTAGCAGCATTACCTCTGGTGCCACTTCCTCCAAGGAGTGGAATTCTGCTGTCTGTAGTTTGGGTTTCTCCCCCACCTTTAGGGATGGACTTAATTAGTTTAATCCTATAATATACTCTTGTGATTGGTATTGGGGGAATTTGCTTGGCTTATGGATGAGGTAACCATGCTTCATTTGAAATTGATTGAAATGTTTCCAGTGTCACCACGAGCCTAACGTAAGGGTCCCCCTCTTCACGCTGGGCCAAACTCATCACAGTCTCCCCAAGTCACCAACAGGCTTCACGCCTTCCAGATCTGAGAGTTCACTGGAAGGCGAGGCGGTGTGGCAGCAGGAAGAGAGGAGGAGAACACGCAGTGGCCTCATCACACGCCCCGAATGTGCCTTCACCACAGGCTCAGGGAGGGCGCCACCTGCGAGACGCGGCCCTGCCGTCTCCGAGGCTGAGACAACCTGCATGCAGAGCCAGGACGACGGGAGAGCTTCTGCTCTCAGGCAGTGTAGTGCATGCCCCGTGGGTCATCTGCAGGCTCCAGACGGCTCTAGATCCTAATGTAAGTCACAGCGACCTGGAGCCAGCAGGCTCTAAGCCACGGCGGGGGGCAGCTGGGCTCCTCCCCACTGGACCATCGATGAAGCTTTTCTCCTCCTGCTTCCCAAAGAGAAACCGGGCGGCGAGTCACCCTGGACACCACAAATGGGCGCTGATTTACTTCTTTATTAGACTTGAGTGCTTTAGTACAGAACGGTACAGAGATGATACACGTTTGTGCTTCAATACTTTCAAACACTGAGATTCTGATAATTTCAAGGTAAACAAGTTTCAAGACAGACTAGCTTTTTTTAAAATATCCTTTTGATAAATTATTTTTTATATAAATAACAGAGAAAGGAAAACCAACGTGTTGGACAAACAAGGTCCTGAAGCATGAGCATCGTTTGGTCAAGGGCAGGAGACAAAACAAGCAGTTTTAACAGGAAGAAACCAAGGCAGGTCCTTACAGTCTGTCCTAAGGAAATAAGATCTCATAAGGAAGTGGGGGCAGGGAGACAGACCTGAAAACTAATCTGAGTGCAAAGGGGGAAGATTTCAAAGCCTTGAGAAGAGAACGCCACGATGCATCTAACGGGGCGGGCGGAGGATATATTCTGAAAGGGCAGAGCGGGTGGCGGATAACTAGCGCACACACACGTTTGCAACGACGATGCCACGAGACAGTAATATACACACACAGTCTGGGGGAGGTTCAAGGGTGTGGGGGGGTGGGTGCGGGACATTTTTTGTGACTTCCACTGTCGTAATAGTTCACAGCAGCAGCAGAACAGAGTGTGCTCCCTTCCGGAGAATGAGCCGCTGAGTCCTGAGGACGAGGAGACATCCTTCCTGCATTGGCCTCTTTGATTTCTGCATCAACAGCTAAGTTTTATACAGCTACGTCTTTATACAGAGAGTAAAATGATTGTTTTCTTCTTACAAGCATGACGACATATGACCCCACACTACACAAAATAAAGTATTAGGGAGTATCTTAAACGGAGGATGATCTGGAGTGGGATTGGGGTCTGTGTTAACCCAGCAGGCTACTCTTCGTGTAGTTTGAAGCCTCAGGGGCATGGACAGGAAAGGGACCTCTGAACCAGGAGCCTGCGGGACCCTCCCAGACCTAGTCCGTTGCTGAGCCGTGAACTCTATCCAGCTGACCTCGCTGAGAAAGAGGAACTCTGGTGGTGCTGGTGGGGGGATGCCTGGGAAGGGTGGGGTCTGAAGGACCAGGTCTAGCTGGAAGCCCAGGTCCCAGTGGAAGCCTGCTCCTCTCTCATCCAGGCACGGTGACAGACCGCAGACAGGACCACAGCGCTGTGGCCGAGGCGCTGAGACAGGGCACCCAGCCTTCCTGTGGCCCAACCCCCAGCCCCCACCCCCAGCACCGGGGAGACAGAGCAGAGGTTGGCTCCAGCGCAGACCTCTGGAGATGTCACCTGAGCTTCACTTCCAAGCTCATGTGACTGAGAGTCGGCACCGAGGGGGAGGAACTGGAGTGAAAAGAGACACCCTCAGTTTGACGCACTCCAAGCTCAGTGACGGCCAACACGAACAGGAGCGACCCCGAACGGGTTCTTAAAACACCCAAACGCCTACCTTCCCATATGCAAGCAAATGTGCACACGTCACACTGGGCTATGTACAAGGTCATAAAATCATGACTAATGGGGAGGAGGTGTCCATTCACCCTAAACGGTTCCAGGAACCCGGTGGCAGCAGGGCCCTTGCCCCAAACGTCTCCTCCAGGATACACATAGAAGGGATTCTTTTTTAAAAAAAAACAAAAACAATGCATTCTTTTGTTTCAAACAAGAAGAGGGCATCACCAAACACGAGAACGCAGCGGCGACAGTGCCGGCCGGGCGTGCAGAGCTGGGGGGTGATGAAGGGAGGAGTGGCTCAGCGCGGGGGCCGAGGCGGTCGGGGCTGCGAGCACTTCGGGGAGAGGGTTCGTTTTTGTTTGGAGGGGCGGCTTAGTTTTTAACTGCTTATTTCTTCATCTGTTTTATTCAGTTTCTTCAGCGTGTCCAGCAGTTTCTGTGGGGTGAGAATGTGCGTGGATCCTGGGGAGGCAGAAAAGACCTGTGAGCTTGCTGCTCTGGTTTCAAACACTTTCCCCTCCCCTGCCCTGTCCATTCCCACAGCTGCAGCCGCCCCCTCCCCACCCTGGCCTCGGTCAGTGGACGCAGAGAGGGGGGTGGGGCTGGGGTTTGGAGTCACGTCACAACTGGCTCAGGAGACATTTGGGGGCCGTGGGTGAACAGAACACCTCCTCTGGCTTGGGCAGGGTCCCCCGGGCTGTACCGAGGAAGGAGCTGTCTCTCCATCTGGCTCAGTGCCGTCTGCCAGGGGACAGGGCAGCCATCCTTCTAATTCTCTCCTGAACTCAAGGTGAAGCCAGGGAGAGAAGTGCCAAACCACATGGTGGGGAAGAGGCGGGTGAATGGGGCAGGGGTTCGCAGGGGTGCTGTGTGTGAAGAGAGAGGTCTAGGTCGGGAGGAAGCAGATGGACAGAACACCCAGGGGAAGCCACTGCTCTCTGGGAGCCAGCTGGCTGGGGCTTCGTGGTGGGAGGGACCTCAGGTGTGAAAGGGGGAGGGCTGGGGTACCTGAGGCCTTACCTTGCAGAGACCCGCACATTGTAAGAGGTTAGAAATGCTTGCAAAAATTTAAGCTAATGGAATTAGATATAATTCTACTGCAAAAATAAAAAAATAAAAATAAATGAAGTCCTTTTTCGTAAAGAGAGAGATCTAATAAGTGCAGTAAAAAAAGATGCATGGATGTGTGGTTTGGACATGGACTTACTCAAAAAAGAACAGAAGTGACTGGTGTGTGAGCATGAGGCCTGCACGCATGCAGCAGAAGGCTTCAAAGAAAGAGATCCTGGTGGGAGAGAACCGAACAAAAGAGACCCGTCCTTGAAAATGTGCCTCCCCGGAGATGTGGGCAAGGGCGCAGGCCTTCCTGGGAAGGGGGGACCAGAAACCACAGGAGGCCAGATTTCCACCCTGAGGGCAGGCAGAAGAGGGCTTTGGCGGGCTCCTTGGGAGTGATTCCAAATAGAAGGGTCCTTATGCCTTTGACCGCTACTTGTGCAGCTGATCCCCGATGACTGGCACTGCAGACCTGGAAACTTCCCGGTCATCGCAGACCATGAGAACACTGGAGAAGCCGTCTCTGGTGTGAGAGACTTCTCTGCAGCTCAAGCCCCAGCCACTGCTCTGAGTGAGGAACCAGTCCCTCCCTGGCTGCTTCCCCGAGGGGCCGAGCGTGATGTCCCGAGCGAGCGTGCAGCCTGTACCAGCCCTGCGCCCAAAGCTGACTCTTTCTGCAGACTCAAGGCTCCTTTGGCAAAGGTGACACCAGTTTCAGCAGGGTGCCCCCCTCTCCCTCGAAGACACTCATTTCTGTGACCTTATGAATCTTCCTGCTAGTCTTAAAGGTCAAAGGCTGTTCCCCAGATGAGGAAACAGGAATAAATGTTATCAAATTCTGACCAGGACCACTGGCAAAATGAAAGTCACCAAGTCTCAGCTCAATGCAGTTTAGGTGTCTACAGCTGAAAGATGGCTGCTGGGAACTCTGGGCTGGGATTAGCTTGGGGGCTTCCTAGGCTATGCACATGCCAGAAAAACCATCCTTAATGTCCTCCCCCACAGCCAGTCACTGGATTACAGGAAACAAGAGGGAAGACTTGACTTAGAGGGGAATCGAAAGGCCCCTGATCAGATGTCTAGAACATCGTGATTCCTAACCTTGCTTCTGTGAAGATTCAGGGCTGGGGGGAGGCCAATTAGAGGAAAGGAATTCATTCTTTAGAACTGGATATTATCTGATCGTCAGGTGCTCCCAATCTTTCATTGAAAGCAGAAAACATCCAGGACCAAGTGAAAGTGTTAGTCGTTCTGTCATGTCTGACTCTTTGCGACCCCATGGACTGTAGCCTTCCAGGCTCCTCTGTCCATGGGATTCTCCAGGCAAGAATACTGGAGTGGGCTGCCATTCCCATCTCCAAGGGGATTTTCTTGACCCAGGGATTAAACCCGGGTCTCCTGCTTTAGCAGGCAAATTCTTTACCATCTGAGTCAGGACCAAGAGTATCATGTAACCAGCCAGTGAGGCCTCTAGGGCTCCTCACACAGGCATGCTCCTGGTCCCTTTAAGGTCCTTAACTACCTGGTCCCTTTAAAGGATGCAGACCAGCTGGAAATCTGAAATCACCTGAGACTCAATTCCTGCCACACCATCAGCGATATCGCTTTACTACCCTGGTCAAACTTCTCAGCATCACAAACACTGCAAACATTTTCACTTGAACCCAAAGGTGGCCGACCATGCAGGCCCTCTAGAACCACTCCGAGGGTCCCCCTTATTCTACATAACTGCAAATCTGAAATGCGAATGGTGATCTTCAAAACAAAGTCATCCAAAGACTGTCAAAGCTTGTGACCAGACACAGTGAGCTCTGCCAGGACAAAATCCTTCCTCATTGACAGCATCTGAAAACCAGAAGAATTCTGACAGGTCAGCTGATCCAGCTGGCTCTGGAATTGCCTGAATCAATCCTGCAGACTCAGACTATCAAGGGCGGTGTCAGGGAATAGTAGGTTTAAACTGCATATTTAAGAGCAGCCCAGGTGAGTGAGATGACCTGCCATGTGTGGGAAGGCAGTGGCCTTGCCCACCGGCATCCTACAGATGGGAAAAAGATGCTCATGGCGGTGGGGCATGTTGGTGGCACAGCCAGGCCTAGAAGCCATGCCTCTGCTTTCGATTCTGGGGGCCCTGTGGCCTCCTGCCCCGGGAAGGGATGTGGAAGGGAATGCTGAAACAGCAGCTGGGCACTGGGTCAGCTCTGAATTCAGATTCAAATCTGAGTCCCACTGAAAATATGGAACTTATCTGACCCTGATCTAAAATAAAGCAAAGTATTCAACATAAAAACAAAACAAAAAAACTTCTCCCCCGTAAGTGCTGTGTAATGGTCTAAGTTGGCGTTGCAGCCCCTTTCATTAGCTTCTGACCGTCTTCTGGACATTCGCCAATAGTCAATCCTTTTAACATAAACCATCCACAGCACCAAGGTGCAGAGCTGATCAAAATATTTCATTTCTTAGTTGGGAGGAATGATGGATTGATTAGTGGGGACTGAGTCGAGACTTGGTGGCATCTGTACACTTAGTTATCCACGCTTGCCCCCTTCGGCCAGGGCCAGGGGGAGCAGGCCTCAGCTCCAGGACAGAAAGGGGTCAGGAGGAGAGGGAGGGGCCAGGAGGAGAGGGAGGGGCCAGGAGAGGGAGGAGCCAGGAGGGTGGAGCACAACACTGGCATCCACACACAGTGCCCACGAGGACACTTGTGGGCCCATGTTCACTGCCGAGCGGGGAAAACCCATCTCTAAAAGCTAAGATTCTGCTCACACTGATGTGTGGGAGACCACCCTGCCTCTCCAACACCCTGTACTGTTCTAGGCATTAGTCACCTGGACAATTACAACAGAAGTGGGCAGGCTGGACATTCATCTGCTTTTTAACTTCCCTGGGATGAGGACTTCGTGCCTTGCTTTTTCTTAACTGAACTCTAAAATACAACGCTGCCCAACAGAGCATCTCAGAAGCCAAGAACATACAGCCTGTAGTGCTCTCTGCTCTAATGGCAGCCAAGACACTCTCTGCTGATTGAACGTAAAACAGAGAAAGCAAAGGTGAGGTTTCTCCGATTGCAAGGAATCCCAGGATGAATCCAAGCAGGAGCCCTTGGGGTTTGGGTTTGTGATTCTTTCTGACTCTGCAAGGGGTCTGTCACGGCTACGGCCATGTCCATTGCTGCTGCTGCTGCTAAGTCGCTTCAGTTGTGTCCAACTCTATGCGACCCCATAGATGGAAGCTCACCAGGTTCCCCCATCCCTGGGATTCTCCAGGCAAGAACACTGGAGTGGGTTGCCATTTCCTTCTCCAATGTATGAAAGTGAAAAGTGAAAGTGAAGTCACTCAGTCATGTCTGACTCTTAGCGACCCCATGGACTGCAGCCTACCAGGCTCCTTCATCCATGGGATTTTCCAGGCAAGAGTACTGGAGTAGGGTGCCATTGCCATCTCTGCATGTCCTTTGAGAAGTCTCAAAATACAGCAAATGCTGTCCACCTACTGCCATCTGCATGAGAACCAGATCTCTCTGATTATCTTTCTATCAAGGTGCTTCTTAAGGATGACTTTTTTTTAACACTTGCTTTTATTCATCACCCACTGGCCTCACTTTCTAGGCAAAGGCAGCCTGGGCAGGATGGCAGGTAGCCCAGGGCCATGGCCAGCCTCACTGTCCTGGCTCACAGGCCCCTGCTGCTCCTCACCTCCCTACTGCCCCAGGGCAGCTATCTCTTGGCCAAGGCAAAGAAAGAAGAGATGAACAACGCCGCCTCCAGGGCCAACCTTTAGAGCAGGTCCTTCACAGATGGAGTTCATTTTTTTTTTAAATAAACAAGCACACTTCTGACATTACCCAGCCAGGGCTTTGATGTCCACTCCCCAGAGAATGGAGGGAGAGCTTTCCAGAGAGTGGGGCAGGGCTGCCTGGTTTGAGCCTCCAACTGAATGACAGCATCACAGATGGTCAGAGTCCGAGGGGCTCTGCAATCCAGCCTCCCTGTGTTTTGTGTGATGTAGCCCAGTGGGAACAACCTCCCCCACTCACACAGGTGCTTGTAGCCAAGCTGGGGCTAGAGTCCTGCTCTGTCGCTACTCACTCACAGCTGGCTCACAGGGCCACATCTCAGCCTGGGAGTGGGGTTGGGGGAGGGGACATTTCCAGGGTCCATGGTCAATGGAGTAGAGGAGGGCATGCACACAAGACGTGGCCTCATCACAGAGTGTGTAGTGAAGCTAAGAAACAACTCATGCTGCAGTGAGGTCTTTGGGGCCAGTCTGCCTTCTGAACAGGTCGGGGAGGTTCCCAGCATGATGGAAGAGTGGAAAAGAAAGAGCAAGGAACTCTTGCTCTCTCAAGGGCAATAAAACCTGGATAACCTACCAAACTCACAACAGGTTCCCAGGTAACTGAGATAAAGACATGAGCTCGTGGGAGAGGAGATGCTCTTCAAAACAGCACATAGTGTTGAGAACAGATTTCTATCCAAAGGCTCTCAATCTGACTAGGAGACTCCAGCTGGAGAGAGGGGTATGCTTCTCAACTCTTGGAAGGATCCACAGGAGAATTAAAAGCAATTACTGAAAGTGTAAATGACTAGTAAGTACCGCTTTCCCTCAACGAACAGGAGACACCAGCTCTTTCCACTGGTGGTTGGAGTTTCACCACGAACCAGGTGGCTGACGACCCCATCACACCTTAGGATAAGTGCCTGTCCTGGGCAAAATGTATTGACACATTTAACTACCACAGACTGGGGGTCTATTCTGACACCCTGTGCCAAGCCTTCCTCATCATCAGGAATTCACCCCATGGCCAGCAGGCTTAGGTGCAGTGCCTGCAGCATCCCTCCACGTCCAGCCCCCTCTGGAGGGCTGTGCATAGCGGCTGTGATCATTTAAAGCTCAGGGGGCTGCAGCTGTCTGAGCAGCAGGTGACCTGTGGCATGAGCGAGCTGGCAAGCCAGAGCCCAGCGGCGCTCGGGCAGGGTTGGTGAAGAAGGGCAGCGTCAGGACACATTTTCAATCGGTGTGAAGAACTGCAAGCATTTTCTTGTTAAAAAGAAAATCAAACAAATAATAAACTGAAAAGGGGAAAAAAATGAAAAGAAAAAGAGTGACGGAATAAATCAAAGAAAACCCTTCAGAGTGGAAGAGTTTCTTTTCTGTAATAAGCTGCTTTTACTTTGTTTCTTTGGCTCTCACTCCATTGTTGGAGCCTGATCCTCAAAAGATACCCTAGAGGACTCCCGGAAGTCGGGGTGTCTCAGGTCCATGAGAAATTTGGTGGGAGTGAGAATATGAGTAGAACCTGCGGGAGAACAGAGGCCGGCTGACTTCTTGAACACAGGTACGTTACAGGAGCATGCCAACTTAGGCCTACGTTTATGCAGCCAATGAGGTGCGAGAGAGCGAGCCGCATGCGCACACGGGAGGTGCACACGCGGCGCACGCGCACACGGGCCGCGAGGACGGCGGGCGGGCATGCATGCACGTAGCGGGCGGGGCCGCATAGCGGGCGTCGGCGGTCTGCACCAGGCCTCTCCACCCATCTGCACGGGCGACCGTGTCTCCCCGGGTCTCCACCTCCCGACAGGGACCCGCAGGTGAGGCCAGTGTGGAAGAGGGGGTTACAACGAAGCCTGGCTGGGACGGCGTCGGCCCAGGAGAGCTGTGTTTGAGCACAGAGAATTAGCCAACACACTCATGCAACACGTATGCAAGCCAAGAACACAGAGAGCTCCGCCACGCAGGGCCTATGTAACCAAAAAAGGAGAAAACCCAGGGAGAAATGGTGGCCAGAGAAGCTTCTGGGAGTAGGGAGGGGCGGGGGAGGGATGGGGATGTGAGATCTACCCCCTGAATGGTGGGATCTGGAAGTTGAGAATTGTGAAGACAGTGCCAGGTCCAAATCTTGATACAGGAAGGGCCACGTGGACTGGTTCCCCCCAAAGTGGAGGTATAAAAATGACACCTCTTACTGAGCTAAGGGGCAAGGGCAGGGCCCAGCCAGGAGAGGAGGTGCTAGTCATCTCTGGTCAGTTAATGTCAAGAGGCACCCTGGGCAGAGGCAACTCAAGTTTGTTAAGGGCACAAGAAAGAAGAAGGCATCTGGAGAAAGGAAAGATTTTTCTCAACCTTTCCTCTTCTGGGCGGAGAAACTGGGGAGGTTCCTGTAGACATGAAAAAGAGGAAAATCTTCTGCTGCCTTAAGTCAGCTCTTAGGAGCTGCTTCGTTTCTTCTGGAAAACCAGCAGGGACATGATAGACCCTGAAGTGGTAGGAACTGGCTGGGGCAGCCCCCAGCAGAGCCCAGAAGCCAAGCGGATACGTTTTGAACAGTATCTGCTTGCACGCCTGGTCTGTGTATCTCTAACTGACAGGTACAGGGGCCAGTGCTCATTGACCTGTTCACTGAGCATCTTCCGGAGGTGAGGCAGGAGGCCAGGAAACTGACGTGCCCCTCCACCCCAGGCCCAGTTTAGGCTGTAAGTGGGTGCCCTTAACCCAATTCTGGTGGGTGAGGAAATCGCAGTGTGGAGAGGGGGGCACTTTTGAGGGGACCTGAGTGGCAGTGACAGAGCAGGAATGTTGAGTCTCTCAGGGCCTGGGACCAGGCACGTCCCACCACGTGGGGCTGCCGCTCGTCAGGAAGCACAGAGCAGACCTGAGGAAGGGCCCCTTCACCCCTCCGTGGCTGCCGTCCGCAGACGTGTCGAGAGGCAAAGTGTTGCGGGGCCAGCGGAGAACTGGAGATAGGATGAAACACCAAAGCGTGGAATGGAGTCACAGTGCAGTGAAGCAGCCCTTCCCTCTAGAAAACACGCCCCACTCACCTATGAGCACTTCCCACTTGCCGTTGGCTTGGGTCACCTCGTAAGCACAGCGCATCTCGTTCAGGCTCACGCCCCCCAGAATGAAGATAATAAGGCGTGGGCCACTGCGGTACTCCCCGGGGGCCTTGTTCTTATGCCAGTGCCCATAGCGGGCGCTGGGGAGGGAAGGAGAGGGGAGAGAAGGATGTTAATCATGTGTATCTGCATATACAGCACTTATACTTCATTATTCCACGACTAATTCCCCTGGTGGCTCAGATTCTGGGAAAGAATCAGCCTGCAATGCAGGAGACCCGGGTGTGACCCCTGGGTCGGAAAGATCCTCTGGAGAAGGGCATGGCAACCTACTCCAGTATTCTTGCATGGAGAATTCCATGGACAGAAGAGCCTGGAAGGCTACAGTCCACGGACTTGCAAAGAGTTGGGCACGACTGAGCAACTAACGCTTTCATTCCATGATATAGGACTCATTCTATACACCAGTGACTAAAACAGAGCAGATGCTTAGCAAGTGCTGTCTGAACTGAACTGCAGTGCAAAATTATCAAGCGCTTTGGCTGCTGGGAGAAGAATCATCACAAGTGCCCATGCTGTGACCCTGTCATTCTCTTAGAAACACGCAGGCAACAGACAGGTTCAGGTCGGCTTTGAAGCCAAACGCTCAGCGGCTCCACCCACTGGGTGACGGTCCTGGTGTCTCTCCCAAGTTGTAGAGTTCTGGGACACTCTGCTGGAAGAAGCAGTGACCATCGAGTCCCGGGCCTGTCTGCAGCTGGCACACTGATTGACCAGGTAGATGTACACCGCAGGCCTCACAGGGCCACCCCAGCACCGAGGAGCTAACCCGAGTGAGATCCCAAGAGCTTGTGGCTTAACTGAAGTGGTGGGTCGAGGAGAGTGCAGGGAGGAGGAGGGTCTGCCTCGCACTGCATGGAGAGGAGCTCAGTGCCCTGGGGACAGGCACAGGGAAGGGCCATCTATCACCACCCGGGTGTCACTGGGGAAGGCTTCCTGGAGGAGGTGGTGCCGAGCTGCCTCCTGAAAGACGGGCATCTCAGCGGCCAGACAGTTCCCCAGTGCCGCCTCCTCTTCCCTGGCTTTCAATGGGCCTTCACCTTGTCCTCGGAAACAGTGAGAAATGGGCTGCTTCCAGGTTAAGAAAAACGAGGAAAACAAAACACAGAATGAGGAGAGCAAGGCTCCTCTGAACAGTGGAACCTGCGCCCTTCTTCCTGACTTACAGTAGCACTGAAGTCACTTTCCAAACCTTGAAGGCCCTGGGAGCCGGTCGGACCAGCCCTGAGGATCATCGCCATTTTTCTTTTTGCCTGTGAGATCATTTGTCTGCCTTCGTCGGCAGTCTGGCTGTGACACCACGTGGGAGTTTGTATTCCACTCCAGTGTTGGCCTCCGCTGGCATCGGGGTGGGGGAATGTGCCATGCAGGCCTGAGAGTCCCAACAGAAGAGGGGTGAAGAGAGAAGACGGGCAGGGAGTGTATGCGTAGAGGGGCGGAGGTGCGTGTTTACAAAGGCGGACCCGGGAACCCGGGCCCCACAGAAGAGGGCAGCAGAGAGTCAAGGCGACCTGTGTTCATAGTGTGAGAGTCCCAGGGACGCATGGCCCACAGAGCACAGCAGGGAAGACTTCCGGATGAAGACAGCGAGGTGGTGAAAGAGAGGAGGAGTTTTCAAAAACGTACACGAGGCATCATGGGCAGCCAAGAAAGCACAGAGGGCTGGAGGACTGGGAGATGGAAGCATGGACTGCTTTCTGCTCCCATCTCCAACCTGAGACATGTCTGAGCATCGGCAGGTACACGGACGGGAAGTGGGGGGGCTGTAATTTTCCCGTTATTTTCTGTAACACCTTTATGGACAGGTAATTCATGTATCATACAATTCACTTGTTTGTAGAATTCTCTGGTGTTCAGTATAGTCACAGAATTGTGAGCCATCACCACAGTCAATTTTAGACCATTTCAGACCACTTCATCACCCCCCGAAAGAAATCCTGTGCCTAGTAGCAGTAACCCCTGTCTCCCAACCCTCACCCCTGTTCCCAGCAACCGCTTATCTACTTCTGTCTTGAGGCTTGCCATTCTAGACATCTCATATAAACAGAATGATAGAATATGTGGGCTTTGGTGATTGGCTTCTTTCACTTAGTGTTTTCAAGGTTCATCCATGTTGCAGCATGGATCAGTATTTCATTCCTATCTTTGGCTGAATGATACCCCGTTGTATGAATGTACCGTATGTTGTTTATCCATTCATCAGCTGATGGACATCTAGGTCATTCCCACTTTTGAGCTATTATGAATACCGCTCGGAAGGTTGGTGTACTGTCATTTTGAATGGGGTGGTTAAGGAAGATGGGAGAAAGTAATAATTGATTAAGGACCTGGAGGAGATAGAAGCCATGCGGATGTATATCTGGGGACAGATCATTTAAGGCAGGGGGAATAGCAAATGCAGAGGTTCCTAAGGCAGAACTGAGCCTGGCATGTTCTGGGGAGGGCAAGGAGGCTGATGTGGCTGAAGTGGAGGAGGAATAAGAGAGGAGTAAAGAGTGAGTCGAGATGGAACAGGAAGCCGTGAGGCGGAGGGCCTCCCGGGCCACTGCAAGGACTTGGCCTACACCCTGGCTATGACGAGAAGCTGTGGGAGGGTTCCCGCAGGTCACGCAGGATCATGGCAGGACTACTGTGTAGCTGCCTTCCGACTGGACATGGTCCTGCTCGCCCCTCCTGCCCTTACTTAGGGGTTCTCACTCACCTGACAGCGGTGGTGCTGAAGGAGGCAGAGGAGCGGGTGGAGATGTACGGGTAGTGCTTGGTATCAAGTTTGTCTTCAATAGTGTCCTGGAAAGAAGAGATGGCTTTGAAAAGGGCTGATGGAACCAAGGCCAGACGATTCCAAGGATCAGTCACTTAGCCAAAATCATGGCCAGCTTTGCAAGAACCGGAGCCTGGGGGGTGACTCCTGCCCTGCTGGGCGCGGAGCAGATGCCCTGGGACCGGCAGATACGAGATGAGTTTATATGTCTGCTCTTGAGGAGAAGTTATTTTTTTAAAACCCTGCCTTAATTGTTCTTGCTTCTCTTTCAGTTTACTCTTTTTCCCCCCTTTTATATTCCATGTGAGGTTATAAATGTCCCATCCTGTCCAGTAGGCTCCTGACCTTTGCATCTGTCTAGCAGCCGCTGCACACAGGTTTCCAAGGGCCTATGGTCTGGTGGGTGGATTCAGCTCCCCACCCTCTGCTGCTGAGAAGTCTACACTCCCAACAGCTACTGTGTGATGCCCACACACGTCTCTTTGGGGGACTGGGCGGGGAGAGGAAAAAGGAGCAGAGAACAAAGGAGGGAATGAGACAGAGGGGTTGATCTCCTCTGCCAGGAAAAAGATGTTACTGGTTTCTAGATGTCTCATGTTCACCCATCCTTTCCGTTTGTGGGATTTAAAAATAGGAAGCTGACGCACTCTACATATTTAAAATATAGCTATTTTAGCATACAATTCAGTGGGAACACCTGGACTGCTAGGAATTCACCAAGGGATCCTGGGCAAGTCTATTCATTCTCTGGACCTCAGTCCTGTCCAAGGGCAGCAGCTGGACAGACCATCTCCAGGTCCCACTCCAGAGCTCCCATGGGGCCGGGTTCTATTCAGTTTCCCTGACCTTGAACTACAAGGGGGAGGGGAGGGAGGGACACCTGGGCTACTTTCTGTTCACAGATAGGAAACACCTGGTGTGCACACGGCACGGCGCCAGAGGACGTGGCAGGACAGGGCGCAGGGCCAAGGACTAACACGACGACCCAACACAGCAAGCGGCACACAAACGCGCACGAGCAGCTCTGACACCCGCTGCAGGCGGCCAGGGAGGCCTCCGCGGTGCGGGGCACTCAGCGACGTGGCACCCACTGCAGGTGGCCAGGGAGGCCTCTGTGGTGCAGGGCACTCAGCGACGTGGCACCTGCTGCAGGCGGCCAGGGAGGCCTCCGCGGTGCGGGGCACTCAGCGACGTGGCACCCACTGCAGGTGGCCAGGGAGGCCTCTGTGGTGCAGGGCACTCAGCGACGTGGCACCTGCTGCAGGCGGCCAGGGAGGCCTCCGCGGTGCGGGGCACTCAGCGACGTGGCGCTCAGTGTGCGGGGACAGTGAGACCGGACAGGGACTTTGCAGAAAGACAGGATTCAGGAGGTGGAGAGCGAGAATGTGCAGGCAGGGGATGAGTCTGAACAGAAAGGTGCTTGCCAGGGTCTCTGGCTGACATGACAGGAACAGCGGCGGGGCCTGGGGTCACTTTCGGAATGCCCTCCCTGCTGCTGTGCCCTCAGCATGGAGCTCACTACTCATATGACCTTCTGGGGCTGCTCTGCACAAACCCTCTGAGATCCAGATGCCACCTGGTGTCACTGCCACCTGAGGGCAGGTGAGGCTGAAGCCCCTGGGCCCTGCAGGCCTCACACCCTCATTCCAGCCTGTGCTGACCTCCATGATGTCTTTGATGATTGGGGTCCATCGTGAGAGCTGGTAGGTCTGCTCGCTGATACGCTCCTTCCGCTCCGGCTTGCTCCTGCGACGCAGGGTGGACTGAAGGCAAACACACGAGAGGTGGCTGAGTCAGCACATGGCCCCGCTGGTCCCAGGGCGCTCGGTGGGGAATCAGCCTTGGAAAAAGGCTAACACGTGGAGAGGTTTTCCTGGAAAAGCCCAGACTATGCCCATGGGCTCCAGCCCAAGAATCTGGAGCAAACTTGGTTCTTTAAAGCCTTAGAAAATGGCCATTGTGGGTCAAACATATAAGGACCATTTTTTACAAAGGCAAGAAGTTAAAAAAAAATAGTTTGTTGTCAATTACTGGAGAAGACTGTTTCTTGAGAGTCCCTTGGACAACAAGGAGATCAAACCAGTCAATCTTAAAGAAAATCAACCCTGAATACTCATTGGAAAGACTGATGCTGAAGCTGATGCTCTAATACTTAAGCCATCTGATACAAAGAGCTGACTCACTGGAAAAGACCCTGATGCTGGGACAGACTGAAGGCAGGAGGAAAGGGGGGCGACAGGATGAGATGGTTGGATGGCATCACCGACTCAATGGACATGAGTTTGGGCAAACTCAGGGAGATGGTGAAGGACAGAGAGAGCTGGTGTACTGCAGTCCATGGGGTTGCAAAGAGTCAGACACGACTTGACCACTGAACAACAAAAGAAAATCCTGCTCTGATGAAACCTGTCCTTTGATTTTACTTCAGCAGCACAGGGTGCGCTGAAAGAACCATCTCCATCCTTGTTTGGTCCCTTTGTGAACAAGGGTCTGAAAACACCAAATGACCCCCAGTCACAGGTCTCCGGTCTGGTGGCTCTGGAACAAAGCTTTTGACTCTAATAAGATTCCAGAAGGAGCCAACCTACAGCCTGGTTTTATCAGCACCTGCAGGGAGCAGGGTTCCTACAAGCAAGGTTCCCGGTAGGGGGGCCCCTCCCGCCTCAGCCTCTTCTAGAGCTCACTGCCAGTTGGGCCCCTAAAACCTGCCCCGAGTGGGTCCCGAGTCATTGCCAGAGTAGCAGACTCAAAGGTCTCAAGACGGCCTGATGGCAACCTCACAGAAGATGCTGGGTCTAAATGTCCCAATGGCTGAGCCAGGGTGACTCAAGACACGCAGGATGGAGCTGGCGTGTCTTGGGCTGGTTCACGGGCACAGCTCAGCTTCGAGACCCTGTGGTGTCTCTTTGGTGTGCCCGCTTGGCTTCCTGGCACCACACCTTGATTCTGTTTACACCTCTACCCCTGCCTTCCTGTGACTTTATGTTTTCTCTTTCTTGATGTTGCATGTGTGTATCGTAAGCTGCGTTAAGGAAGTTGGGGAGAAGAGATGAGAGCTGCTGCCCCCCCAGGCCTCCCCCACAGCACGAGGCTGGCGCGCACGTCTGTGACGATGGGCACCCCGAGGTGTGCCATGTTTGTGATGATCTCGCTGTCCTCCGGCGGGATCTGAGCATGCTGGATCAGTTTGTTCAGGTTTTCCTCGGTGATGCCTGCGAGAACAAAACCCTGATTACCACACCAGCCACTGTACATTGCACACTCAGAAGCAGAGCCAAGTGCCTGGGGTGGGGGATGGTGCCCCCTCTCCTCCTTGGCATCAGTGTATAATCCGCTCATTGTATCGACTTTACTGGAAGACAAGGCAGGGCCAGGACTCCTGTTCAACTCTAGCCACTCTGTCCTGGGCTATGACCACCAGCAACTGCCCCTCCTGATCTGTCTTTCCGTCCATCTCCTGCTTCCCAGCCATCCCCACCATCCCGGGCCCACATCACAGTCAGCTTGGACAAGACAGTCTCTGTGTCCATCTTTCTGCACAGTGGACACTTATGGGCAACTATATGTGGGTAAAGACCACTTATTTATGGGCAGAGATTGGGGGCTTCCCTGGTGGTCCAGTGGCTAAGACTCCAGGCTCCCAGTTCAGGGGGCTTGGGTTTGATCCCTGATGGTGAACTAAAGATCCCGCATCCCACAGCAAGACCCGGTGCAGCCAAATAAAAATAAAGGCACAGATTACCAATGTGGGGTAAGTTAAAAGTCTCTGGCAGAAATGCTACAATAAAGTGGCTATAAAGCGGACAGACTAGCCCTGCTGTCCTCACCCAGTCCTCTTCTCAGTATCCTGTCCCTCTAACTCTAGAATCACTGGGGGATACACAGCCTCTAGCTGCAGCTGATCTGCCTACATTTCTCCAGCTGTAAAGAGCCCCTTGGACCTTCCTATTGGACACTCTTTCCCTTCCCTTTTCCCTGTCTTTTGAGCTGTTTTTCACTTTGTTCTCTCCCTCCCAGCTGCCTCATTTTCCCAAGAAAGGGCCTGTCTCCTCTGTCACATCCCGCCGTTCCTACCATTCTTCAAAAAGATGTAGAGAAGGATGATGCGGATTTTGTCATAGGTGCTGACGTTCGCATCCAGCAGAATGGGGACGATGGCTCTCATGGGGTCCTTGATCTTCTCCCCTTCAGCATCCGTGCCCATGGCCAGGTCCTGCAGAAAACACGCCGTGTTGGCCCCATGGCAACAGTCTGGATAGACGTAACTATTAAACGGGCTGTCCGTGAATGTCTGGGATGTGTGGCTTGGTTGGGGAAGGTCAGCGACAGGTGTGTGAGCTCCCCCACATGCTGCAGTTAATCAGCACGGGTCTCCATGGCATCAGTAAGCGCCGAGGAAAGCCCCAGGTTTCACTTTCCAAAACCAGAGACCACACAGGTTTGCTATGTTGTTGAAAGGTAGGCTGTTCCCTCCAGGTGAGTGCCAGTGACCCTAAGCTGATTCCTTAGGGAAAGCATCAATCCCGGTAGGTCCCCAGAAGGGACATAGCCCTGCAGAGGGCTTGGGGCTTCAGGGGATGAAAAGCATCAGTATTGTAAGGTGTCTCTGCCTGGCTAGACTCCTCCTGCTCTGCTCCCCTGGCACAGAAGGGGTAGTTTTTAAAAAACTATTCTGGGTTTTTAAAAACCTCTGTTTTTAATCTTCCAACACTTTTAGGGGGAGGAGAAAACACGGGCTCGCAAACCTACACATCTCACTGAGGGAGATGAAGGAAGGGGGAGCTGACAACAGAACTGAAGATAAAGAGTGAAGTAAGCATAGTCTCTGCCACCCACCCATCGCTCATGACTCAGGCAAGAGGGAGATCCGTTCTCGACAGGCCCGAGAAAGCAGCACATAGGTCTCGGCACATCAAGAACCATCTGGTCTTGTTCTGCAACTTTCTCTGTAGCTCTTACAGAAGTTGCCGGAAGGTTGCCTTTTTTCTCTCAAAATCCCAGGAGTCCGTAACAAGTATGATCTCGAGTTGGGGGATCTCTGCCCAACCTGGATCAGAGGAAGGCGCCCCCCCCAACTTCTGAGGCCCCTTCGGCCCTCAGTGAAACCTCAACAGACATCTGCTCAGCAGGACTGACCCTAATACTCCTTCAAAGTCAAATTGAATGTGACTAGTTCAACAAATACCTCTGGGCACTTCTGAAAAAATGTAGACTTCCCAGGGTGAATCTCAACTACATTTGTACTGGTCTAGGGATAACCTGTCTTCTGGAGAGTCATGTTCTGATGGTGAGGATGCCTTGTGTTTGCAGAGATCCCTGTGAAACTGATGGATTTCAGCAGGACTACTGAGAGAGTCCATGAATCGTGGCTCATCTTAGAAACCTAAGCCCAGCCTGTCACATCAAACCAGGGGCTTTAGATCTTAGCCTCACACTGAGAACATGAGTTGTTTTTTCTGTGAAAAGAGACCCTTTGGCTGAGGTTTCGCATCATGGGACTCCCCCCTTCCCTTAGACATGGACCCTGGAAGAGAATTATCATCACACACGAGGAATGCAGTGCCAGGATTAGCGATTCCACACGACACCCCTGGAGAATGTGGCAGCTTTGTTATATCCCTTCACAGACAAAAAGAAAAACAAGCACATCAAATGAGTCAGGGACAGAACTCTAACCACAGCTGTGATCACGGAGGCTGCGGGTGGATTTCTGTCCTTCGCCGCACTGCCCTCTTTTGGCCTCTAGGTCTCCAAGCTGGTGTGGCCACAGCAGGAGGAAAGGACACTCAAGAGTTAACATCCAGCCAGCTCTGTCAGTGCAGGGCTCAGTGCAGCACACAAGTCTCTTCTGCTATTCCAGGGAGCGTCTGGAAAGTCAGACATGCAAACCCCAAACGGCACGGCATTCCGGACCACTCTAGTCCCTACCGTTGAGAGAGGAACTGCACTGGCTCCAGAGAGTTGAGACAACACGATCTAGCAGGCTTTCCCATTTCTATTTCCTATGATTCTGCGGGATGTTCAAGGTAAGACGTTAACATTCAGCTGGGCAAGTGAACCAGTCTGGCAGAAGGAGAAGGCAAGGGCCCTACCTGTTCCACCCGGCAGAGTTTATCCACAGTGCCTTGGTAGTGCTTCATGCAGTCCTCGGCGAGGTGCAGGTGGGTCGAATACTAGGACAAAATAGAGAGTGTGGTCAGGGGACCTCTCGCTGACTCGCAGCATCTGCTGAGCAGCTGCTAAGTATGAACACGGCGCTAGGTGCCTAGGAGTCCCCAGCCTCATAAAGGAGACGAAATATGCGCTCAAGTAGAGAACCATGTGTCAGGCAGAGGGACAGAAACACCTTCTACAAGAGTCAAGAGGAAGGAGTGATCCTTTAAGAGGGCAGGGTTGTGTGACAGTTTCACGTGTGTCCACAAATCCTTTGACACCCCTCCCTCCAGCAGGTGGCGCTCAATACCCCTCTCCTTAGGGCTGGAGTTAGCGCCTAACACACAGGCAGAAGAGCGCTGTGTGACTCCCAGATCACGGTGATGTCCTCTGAGCTCAATCTTGCAGGCCCATGGGGTGAGGTACAGAGAGAAAAAGATGAGGAGAAAGTCTTAGGAAATAAACTCTCTATCCCCAACTTTTTTTTTTTTTTCCTAATAAAAATTGAAGATGGGGCTTCCCTGGTGGCTCAGTGGTCAAGAATCCACCTGCCAACGCAGGAGACTCAGGTTCATTCCGTGTCCGAGAAGATTCCACATGTTGTGGAGCAACCAAGCCTGTGAGTTACAACTACTGAGCCTGCGTGCTGCAACTCCGGAAGCCCACACAGACTAGAGCCCATCCTCTGCAACAGGAGAAGCCGCCACAGTGAGACGTCGACACACTGCAACCAGAGGGTAGTCCCCGCTCGCTGCAACTAGAGAAAAGCCCGCACAGCAACAAAGACCCAGCACAGCCAAAAATAAATTAATTAAAATTTTAAAAATTGCAGATGACTGAAAACTTGTGAATTTCCATCAATCTGTGAGTGTCACAGGGCTTTGAGGAGTCTTTGCAGCTGTTTATATTCATGATCATTTTGGATCATCATACCTTGCTCTCTGGCCGCAAAGAGTCTGGTGCGATTGAGCGGCTGAAGAGCAACAACATACCTTGCTGAGCTCTTTCTGGTACTGGGGCATCTTCTTCAGCATCTGGGACAGGTCCCGCATGGTGGTCTGTGGGGAGAGGGAAGCACGTGGTCTCACTCCGATGGCCCTGAGCTAAGAGAGTGGGCGGGGGGTGGGCCCAGGACAGGGCAGCAGCTAGCACCAGACTCACGAGCACATGTTCTGTAACCCCCCACCAATGTGTCTGTTAAACACAAGATCATGAGTGTTTAGATTTCCATGTCTCTGGCTCAAAAAATTACTGATCCAAATACTGTGACTATCTTACAGGTGGGGAACTGACCTCAAAGTCTAGCAATTATGTTTTATTTATTGGACCATAAAGTAACTGAGGGCACAGTTCTTGCCGGGAGAGAGCAATTTTTCACCTATATACTGCTTTTCTGCATACTCGGCTCAAGCAGTCATGGCATCAATTCACATTTCATCTCTGCAGAAAGGCCGGAGTTGTGCAGACAGGTAGGAAACAGTGAGAAGGTGAGAGATGGAATCTCACCTGGCAGGTGGAAGGGGTCTGCTGACTCTCTAACTGGGTGACTGACCTAATCCCATTCATGTACTCAGTAAAAAATTATTGAATGCCTACTACATACCAGGCACTTTTAGGTCCTGGAGATACAAGGACAAAAACAAACAGAAAAGAGTCTTTGCTTTCATGGCGCTAAAACACATGGCAGAGGAGTCTATATAACCGAGTGGATTAGCGCTTTTGGGGGGACTCATGGGTGTGGGTGCACAGAGCAGGGGCACCTCCCACTGTCAGAGAAGACAGTGCCTGAGCCAAGGGACAGGGGCCGGATAGGGCAAGGCTGGGGAAGCACTCAGGCGTGGCTTCAGCCGTGGTGGGTGGCAAGGAGGAGGGAGGCAGAGATGAGAGTCCGTGGGGCCCGATGACCTGGGTGCTGTTAAGGCGTGTCCACGGTGGGGCTTGATTCTACTGGGATTGGGAAATCACTAAATGATCCTAGGCCAGGGAGCAACACAATTAGAGTGGTGTTTCTAAGAGGACCCTCTGATAACCTCTGATAACCAGCTGGGAGAAGGAGAGGTCAGGTGAATTGGGATATGAATTCTATTGCTACCACAAGCTAAAAAAGGTTTTAGCGAGTTCTTCTGGTTTAATGTGTATTGTGATTCAGGGCAGTAAATGTTAATTCTCAGAGTAACAAAAAGAAGCTCTTTATAAACATTAAAATATGCAGGTTCTAGGTCTCGATCTTGAATACAAAAATAAGACAAAATGGTAAGAGATGAAGAGAGGACCAGGAACCCCTCCAAGCCCCCAACTCACCAGTCCTATACTGAGGTGTCCTCCTCGCCCCTAGAGAGAAAGCAGGGATGAACCCAAAGGGCACTGGAGTGTGGATATGGGTTTACCTTCTCACCAGTATTCATTCTCTTGCTGGAAGAAAAATCCTTCAGAGAACGGGTGACTTCCCTGGAAGAGAGGAGGCAGCTAAGCTTCAATGCGGCACCAAGTGCCTCTATATCGGGGTCCCCAACCTCCGGGATCTAAAGCCTGATGATCTGAGACGGAGCTGATGTAGTAATAATAGAAATAAAGTGCACACTAAATATAGTGCACTTGAATCAGCCTGAAACCCTCATCTCCTGACCCTGCAGTCTGTGGGAAAACTGTTTTCCACGAAACTGGTCTCTGATGCCAAAACGGTTGGGGACCACTGCCTACAAAGAGCCACACAACATTCTTCCTTTCGGAGTATGCGGTGACTTTTCCTGCCCTAAGGTATAGATTTAAAGTGACTTTCTAACTGGAGAGAGAGAGATGCCATTTTCCTAATACTCTAACCCAAGTGTCTCCAGAGTTGGGTGTACAAGACAATTTGTTAACAGAAAAGAAAACGTTAGGACATCTATGTGATAATTTTACTTCATCCTTTTCAAATTCATGTTTTTGTATATGCTATCAAAATACACGTTAGTGCGATAAAGCATATATTGAATGCATAAATAAGATAGCTGGAAATGTGAAGTAACGTTTTTCTAAAGTTGAATGATCCCCCAAGGTTTGGAGAATACTTTTCTAAACAACTATCCCAGGTTATAGCATTTTCTCACTGTTCCTTGTGAATTTCCTGTGGATATTATCAACTCAATGTAGCAGAATGTGTCCCTCTGCAAAAGCAAACTTGTTATCTACAGTTTAACAGCCTATTAGAAACTTTCCAGAGTTAGAAACATTTCGAGACATTTCAGAGCAAGGTACTCCCTTCGGTATAGAGATCAGTATATGCATCGCCTCTTGCTGAGAAAAGCTTAGGTATGACAACAGGGAGGAAGGGTACATACCAGCTGTATATTTAAAAACAAAAACCCTGAACTGTATGTAGTAGATCTTTCAATGGAACAAACTGGCTTCAAGTGTTTAATGTTTATAAAGCATCTCGAAATGAGAAAAGCTACAAATGCTTTCTAAAAACCCTACAAGTAACCCTAACACGGAAAGGGTTTTCTAACTTCATGAGATCGGTATAGCCTGAGCTCAGATATCAGAAGGGATTCATCATCACTGGTTAGAAGGTAGGTGACTTAGCAGAAGCACAGGACTCCTGCCTGCACTGGTGAGCTCTGCCCCCCCAGAGAACACGCACTGGCACCCAGCACCCGTGATCCCCCATGTCAGTGGGGTGAGCCCTGGGGCCCGGGGCAGGCGCAGGGCGGGCTCTTACTGGGACACCTCCGCGATGTGCTTGTGGCGCAGTGCTATCCAGAGGTCGTCGTCCTCGTCCAGGAGCACCTCCTTCACCCGCGCCTCCCCGATGCCGCTCGTCTCGTACCTGGACAGGAGACGTTGCACACAATTCACCCAATGCCTGGTTTATAACAGACCAACGTTCACGCGAATCACTGTGCAGCAAGCACTGCTGTCACTGTCTGTGTCAGGTCCGCTGCACTCATGAGGCTAATGGTTTCCTGTCCTTTCTTTTTGCCATGCCACACATCTTGTGGAATCTTAGTTCCCTGACCAGGATTGAACCCAGGCCCTCATCAGTGAGAGGCATGGAGTCCTAACCACTGGACCACCAGGGAATTCCCAAGGCTAACAATTTCTACGGCAGGAAGAGAACTAAAGGTCTGATCAAAGTCAACTGACTTGACGTTCTGTTTTAAAACCCTCGGGGTCAGTTGATATGCGCTCCACTGGAGCCACCTGGCTCAGGTGTGAAGTCAGGTTATAGGTGGTTTTGGAGGTACTTGTAAAGGAAAGGTGAGGATCACACTTGTTCCTCCCTGGGAAAGGCCTGGGACACCATCCTTAATCTGTGGGACTGAAATAGCCTTTGGCAGCTGCCTGCAATAGACCCTCAGCAAACTGTCACAAGTACAACCGTGAACATCTAAGGAAATAGAGAATTATAGATACCAAAGGGGGAAAGCTGAGATTCAGTCGTATTTCTAGAATCTTCATTTTGAAACCACTATCTTTATGGTTGAGGTTATAAAATCAACGACACACGAAGAATATAGTCTGTTCCCATAAAAACAAAAATATGTTTTTAGACTGCGTTCTGATGATTGCTACCAAGAATACTGTTCATTACGAAGTAAAGTGCAAATAAAACTCAGCAATATGGGACTTCCCTGGCAGTCCAATGGTTAACACGCTGTGCTTCTGATGCCAGGGATGTGGGTTCAATTCCTGGTTAGGGAACTAAGATCCCACATGCCACACAGTGTGGCCAAAAATAATTAATAAATTAATTTTAAAACACTTGGTATGAAACTCCTACTGGTATATTTTATCATCATATTTCATTGTCTGTACTTAAGAAGTTTTAACTCTGAGTAAGATACGCTCTCGGAGAAGGCAATGGCAAGCCACTCCAGTACTCTTGCCTAGAAAATCCCACGGATGGAGGAGCCTGGTAGGCTGCAGTCCGTGGGATCGCTAAGGATTGGACACGACTGAGCGACTTCACTTTCACTTTTCACTTTCACACACTGGAGAAGGAAATGGCAACCCACTCCAGTGTTCCTGCCTGGAGAATCCCAGGGACGGGGGAGCCTGGTGGGCTTCCGTCTAAGGGGTCACACAGAGTCGGACACGACTGAAGTGACTCAGCAGCAGCAGCAGCAAGATACGCTCTTACACAAGTCAACATATTAACACATCCAAACTGGCTATGAACTGAAGTGACATGAACTGTGAACTAAACATCTCAAGTTCTTGTTCCCTCAAAACAGGCAGAATTTTCTAGCTGTTGGTGCAGTTGCACTTTGGGAACTCACAGAAAAGCATGCAGGCTTATTAGTGAGACTGTATAGGGACTTCCCTGGTGGTCTAGTAGTTAAGGGTCTGCCTTCCAGTGCAGGAGAAGTGGGTTAGATCTCTGGCCAGGGTACTAACATTTCACATGCCCCAGGGCAACCAGACCTGAAAGCCCATTCGCCACAACTATCGAAAGCCTGCCAGCCACAACTAAGACCCAATGCAGCCAAAACCAAACTTTTTTTTAAAAAAAAGACTGTATGAATGTACCTGCTTTTCCCAGGATTAACGACATCTGTTTCCTTAAATTAGAGGTGTGTCTGATTCATTTGCAAAGCTGCAGTCATGTGTACTTACTTGTATACGTCATTTTCAATAGGCAGCAGGTCGTAACTCATAGCCTGAAAAGTCAGCTCATGCAGGACAGGGGAGCTGGGGTCGAAACCACGGTCCAGGATCAGGAGCTGGGAGCGTGCCTTATCCGGGCCCTGGAAGGAAGCACACCAGGGAGGGTTTCATGAGCCACCCCATATAACTCCTGCTTCTCTGGCTAGCACAGCTAGCCCTCCCGTGAAACGTAGCAGCAGGATATGAACTCTGACTCAGATGGCACTCGGTCCATCTACTGCTGGACAAGGATGCCAGCGCACGCCATGTGAGAATCCAGTGTGTCTGTTTCACGGGAACAGGATCCTTTGATGCAGATCCAAAATGCAGGGTGCAAAGTGAGTCTATGAAGGACAGCACCACCTGGGTTCGGCTATCAGAAGGGGGACCCATCACCCAACCCAGCCAGCCTGCGACGGAGTGGGTTCCCAGAACCTGGGGCTATCAGTGTGTACATCACGATGGTGATGGGCCAGTTCTGCGACACATGTGATAAAACTGCACAGAATTGCACGCGCGCACACACACACACACGAGCACGTGTAAAAACTAGTGAAATCTGAGTAAAGTCTGGAGATGTAGCAACATCATCTTTCTGGTTTCAACTCTGTTCCACTGAGGGGATTCCCATGACACAGGGCTTTCGATGCTATCACCGGAGAAGTCCTAGCAAACAGAAACAAGCCGGTCACTCGGCTCCACTGAACAGAACCTGTACCACCTGCCCGAGGGCTTGGGCGTTTGCTTCATTGGAGCTCAGTATGCACAAACAGGGGCACTCATGCACACCCTGTGAGCAAAGGAAGCCAGCTGTGCCCAGGCTACCCCAAGGACACTGTGGTCCCTCGGCAAGAGAACCATGCGGGCCAGGTCGGACTTACCTCCCCCATCGTTGGGTCATCGGCTTTGTAGGCGTCGAGCTTGTCCTGGATTAGCTGAGCCAGCAAAGCGTTGTCCTTGTATTCCCTGACAAGGGAGGAGGGACGGAGGGTGAGCCACCCTGCCCCAATCGATGGCACTGTCTGCCCTCAGGGAGGAAGGCAGGACAGTGAGGGAGGGTCAAGGGAGCGACGAGTTTCATCTGTATTATTCTTTACAAGAGAATATAACTCAGATTACAAGTATGGTTACAAAGGGAAAAACAAAATACTTAGCTCAGTGCCTGGAATGTAAATGATTTTCTAGTTTCTTTAAAAAAAAAAAACAACAAAAAACCATCTAAGTGGAAACAGAGGGGGTCTTTCCAAGCAGCTCCAGATAAAACAGCCACACTTCAGCAGAGGGTCCTAGCCACGTGTCCTTTCCCCACCATCAGGCTATCTCAGCCTGACCCACTTGATCTTCACTTCCCTCAGTTCAAATTCCCTTGGACCCTGCTTTGTTGTGTTGGAAGTGACATTTCCACTGGCAGAGCTGGAAAAATGCAACTAGAGAACCTCTGGGCCTTCCCTCTTGGCTGTGCCTCCAGCGCCTCCTGACTCCCTCTGGGTAATGTTTATCATGTGGCTGCGGCCCGCCACCTGGCCACTCTTAGTGCAGAAGCGGCTCCACCCCCGGTCCCATCCTCCCAACAAGTGAGTTCCCAGCCCTCCTTTCTTAACTTCTGCCGGGCATCTGTGGGTGAGGACCCTGGTATGTGGGGGGGGGGTTGTCCTACGGGTGCCCATCCCCAGGGACAAAGAGGTGATGAGGCACCTTGGCACTTCCCGGTCAGGCCCTCTGCTCCTCTGGCGGTGCTGCCCCTTCTGGTCACTTCTCCTTGCGTGACTGTGACCCCTGCGCTCCCACACCACTGCATTCACTCCCCCACAGGCTGCCCAGTGATAACCAGCAAAGGGCATGACCCCAAACCTGGCACCTGAGGCCTCCAGAAATGGTTTCACCTTGGCCCGCTGCTTGCATGTATGGAGGGTGAGACTGCCAGCCCTTCTCAAACTTCCCCTTTATTTTCCAGGGTCATGCTTCCGCTCATCCCAACTGTCCACACAAGATGCCCCTAGCTCCTCATCGGTCTACGGAAATCCTGACCTGTCCCTGGCTCAGATGCCACCTCTGCTCCTAAGCCAGGCTTGCTCCTCTCTGGATGCCCAGGCCCGTGGCCGGCACTGCCCCAAGGCACTGGCCCCGCAGACCTGTGTCGCAGGTGTGCACAGCTCGGGTGCACGTTATGCCAGAACACATCTTACCTGCCCACCTGGGCCAGGGGCTTCTAAGGGCAGAGGCTGTGTCTTCAGGTTAAGTCCCCCAACCTAGCACTTAGCACACAGCAGGTAAATGATGAGTGAATGACTCGATCAAATCTGAGGACTGTGCTCTTTGGAGAATTAGTCTCCGTGTATTTTATCTTACCCTGAAACGTCTTTTACAAAGAGTGTATTTGTTTTAAGGCAGACTCTTTACCATCTGAGCCACCAGGGAAGCCCCTTTCTCAGGTTAGAAAGAGATAAAAAACTGAAGGAAATCTGGGTTACAGCTACATGGGGGTTTGAGCTTGGTTACTAACTAAATATATGTATTCCGGGCTTCCCTGGTGGCTCAGAGGTTAAAGCGTCTGCCTCCAATGCGGGAGACCCGGGTTCGATCCCTGGGTCGGGAAGATCCCCTGGAGAAGGAAACGTTAACCCACTCCAGTATTCTTGCCTGGAGAATCCCATGGACAGAGAAGCTTGGTAGGCTCAGTCCATGGGGTCGCAAAGAGTCGGACACGACTGAGAGACGGAACGGAACGGAATGCCCTTTTCTGCATGTATTAGTATAGTTCACATTAAAAATTTAGAAAATAACAAAAACACTGGAAAATAATCATCAATGTGAGATGCTCAGATCTTGACCCTCTGGAGACAACTGCCAGAAAATGGGAAGGCCAGAGGAAGTTCCTCGCCTGGGGACAAGTTCCTCGCTTGGGGGTCACGGAAGGCAGCCTAGGGCACAGCCTTACCCCCGGTACCGCACGGCTGGGTACTCCTTCAGGGTGGCGCACAGAGTTGCGATCTGCTCCGCCAGGCGCTCCAGGATCGGATTCTTCATCTGAGCCTTGTGGGGACTATAGAAGCTTTGGAAAGAGTCAGCAGAGTCCAAAGAATACACCTGAGAAAGGGGAAATATATATATGTATATACACAAGGACAGAGGAGGCTTGTGTGCTGCAGTCCATGGGGTCGCAGAGAGTGGGGTATGACTCAGCGACTGAACAACAGCAACAACATATATATATATACACACACACATATCTCCAGCACGGTGCTCCCTCCAAGCCGTGAGTGGGGCTACAGAACAAGTTCTCATTTATTCTACAAATACAGCTGCATCTGCTGGGCGCCAGGCCTTGCACACTGGGAACTGTTAGTGGCCAAACCATTACTGTCCTCCAGAAGCGTGCAGTCTTGCAGGAGAAGGCAGATGAATAAACAGTGAACAAAATGAAACGTAAATTTTATGGTACGTGGGAAATGGGTAAGTGTATGAGAACAGAAGAAGCATAGAAAGAATGCCCAAGGGCTGGACAGGGAGGACAGGAGGCCTCCTTGAGGAGGGGACATTTGAGTGAGGGCTTGAAGGAGGTGCAGTTTCTTCCCAGGGGGCTCCCTGAGGAGGGGCTGGTCAAGCCAAGGCCCTGAGGCAGGCATGTAAGTTTAAATAACAAGACATTGTAAGTTTAAATAAAAGAAGGACAAGCTAGAAATTGTGCTGTGACTGTGGCAAACAAAGGAGCTTTGTATGGATTTAATAATTTCCTATCCTCAAAGTACGTTCTTAGTATTTTTCTCTTTTATCCTTTTTGGAAGGTTTCGGAGGTTTAAAATTTCCTCTTAAACCAGCAGGCTACCAGCCATCAGTATTCTCTCAGAAGAATCTCTTGATGTGAACTACCCTCATCTTGAAAACCTGAGGTTTAAAAAAAAAAATTTATCACTTTTCAAAAATCTATGGTGGAGAAGGGTACGGCTACCCACTTCAGTATTCTTGTCTGGGAAATCCCATGGATAGAGGAGCCTGGTGGGCTACAGACCACAGGGTCATTAAGAGTCGGGCACAACTCAGCAACTAAACAAAAAAATATGTGCACATGTGACATACAATAAACCAAACATAAAAAGACAAAAATAGATGAAATACAATATGGCTGAATATGCTCAAGCTGGATTTTGTTCAATCCAGGTGGTGACAGGGCTCATGAAGAGGAAAAAAAATTCCTGCCCTTGGCTGAGAATAGGCTTTAGGCCAAGTGAGAAGAGAAAGAGACTGTCTTTTGAAAATATTCACACTCTATTTTTTCCATGTCTTCTTACCTAAGAATTCGTCACTCTCTGGCATCTATTATTAGAAGCTGATCCATAAAGACCTGATACGCCACAACCATCTCTTACCTCTACAAAATGCACAGAAGTTGTGCTATTTTTTGCTTCTTGAGGAGGAGGAGGCATTTTAACAAATCTTGAAATACTATGGCATAAATTTTGTACATTCTCTCACAATCAGCTTCACTTTTACTGGTTTAACGACTTTTTTTTTTCCCCCAAGGGGAGCAGTTTCGACATGTGAAGCGTTAACGGCTCATGATGAAGGCTACCATCTGTTCCTCCACACGTGACAAGCTGAGGTTATCTCTGCATAAAAACAGCCTCCTTTGCAGCAGATGGGTGTTGTCTGATCCCTTCCCCGCCTCTCCTCCCAACTCTTTCTGGATTGGCTACTGTTTACTTATTCAAGGAGTCAGCCAATAGGCGTGAACACCGAGCAAGGATGAAATGAACACCAAGAAGGACATGATGGCTGCAAAACGTCAGAAATAGCTGGAGAGCAAGAGTGAGGCATCTTGGGCAGACCCTCTAAGGACGACTGTTTCCATTACATAAACATCCACTCACAAGACATCACTGAGTAATTCCTTCCCCCACTCTCTTTCCACCCCCGCCCCACCCTCTCCGACTTGGCTGGAGTTCCTGAGAGAATAACCAGGATGCAGGCTTTCTCTGCCCGTCCCCTCGCAGGCTCACCTGGGATTCATATGGGAGAAATGCAATGTTGATTTCCGTCAGAGTCTTGATGACTTTGGCTGCTCGAGATTTTACCAGCTCGTTAAACAGGGCATCTGGACAAGCTGCCAGGATGACAAAGACGGTAGGGTTTCCTGTCCACTTGCTGGTTCGTTTCAATGTTTGCACACGTCTGGTGAATTCTTTATTATTAGGATTTTTAAAAGGCAAATAGGAAGTTCATCCCATCCTACAACCTACCGCCTCTAGGGTATAAAAGGAATACCAAACCACCTAGGAGGCCCTCCACATAGAACAAAGAAACCATTGGCAATAAAGGCTGAGATATTGAGAGCTGATTTAAAAAACCACTTTCTGATATTAAGGAGAGGAAGAAAAAGAACCAGGAGAGGTCAAGAAGGGATCAGGAAAAGGTCTATAACATAAACGAACACCCCACACCTGAGATACTTATGAAAAATAAAATAAGAAAAATAAAATCATTGGGCAATGTGATGCAGACACTTCCACAGGCCTTCCAAGGAACTCAGCTGCACAGGAGACCCATTTGGTTGGGGAACCACAATTTCTCATGACTCTCCTGGGCCAAACAAACAGCTTCAGGTCCCTAGAAATGTGTTACTCATTTACTGTTACTAATGCCATCTACCTGCTTCCTTCACACCACCCATCTTCAGAGTGTATAAAATTGTTCTTTGCAAGACCCTTTTCCCATTTTCTCAATAGTGAGTTTTGTGGGGTTTTCACCAGAGAGAACATTGGGTGAACTGGTATTTTCGGACACTCAAGCTATACAGCCCTATTCATCTCTCTGTGCTGTTAACAAGACTAACCAGGATGCTCCTGCGCTAGGTTCCATGCACAAAACCTTCACAAAGCAAGAGAACGGATCCTAGGGCAATGATAAATTCTACCCAATACAAACACCACCAGGTCAGACTGCCTTTGGATCAACAGTTGAAAAGTAGGTGCAAATGCAATGCAGTTTAGAGTGATGTCTGGAAGGCTATCCTGTGAGTGCTAAGGCTGGCATTGGTAAATCCTTCTTGGCCTTAAACACGCTAGCCCTCAGAAGAGGAGCTTTTTTTTTTTAATCAGGAAGGACTGCACAACCTGGTAGGTTTTGTATTTGTAGGCGTTTGTTTTTCTCTCTTACACAACTTGTCTTTTGAAGAGAAAATGAAAGATCAGGACAAATGTGGGAACAATTCATTTCTTTGCTATTGGCCTGGCTTGGTTTGGGGTCAGTCTGACTGTGCAGGAATGCTAGCCTAAAAGGCCAGGGCTGCAGCTGACAGCCATACTCACAGTCAGTGAAGAAGACATGTGCAGCCCGGTACTTGGCGGTCGGCGGGTCCTTAAAGTCACTGATGAGAGAGTGGACGGACTATGGAGACGGAAAAAAGGGAACTGAATCCAACTCTAGGAGCAAATGGAACCCACATCTGAACAGAGTCAAATCCACGCTGGTTTCGAGCTACATGTACAAGATAGCAAGGGATTTTTGATTATAATTCTAACTCATGTTCAGTCATAGCTGAGTTCTGAGGACTTGAGGATTGTTTCAGGGTTTAGACTAACAAAAGCCTCTCTAGCTCATTCCAGAATGACAGCAGCCATTCCTGTTCTCTACAGCCACCATAACTTGGGTTCCTAAGAAGAGACAAAAGAGCAAAGTGCTCAGAAACCTGCTAGGAGACTCACTGCGATGGAGTTCTGGCAATTTAGTTGCATCTGCATCTCACACATAAGCCATTATTTTTTTTTTTTTAATGAAATGAAAACTGGAGGGAATTTACATAAATCAAGACACCTAAGATAGCTAGCAACCAAGAGCAAGGAGGTGGGCATTGTTTAGATGCTGATTTGAACCAACCAAAATGAAGACAACTGAATCTAAACTCTACTGGATATTGATAAAATAAATCTGGGAGTTTCCTGGCAGTCCAGTGGTTAGGACTCAGTGCTCAACCACAGGGGGCCCAGATTAGGGAACTAAAATCCTGCAAGCCATGAGGGTGCAGCGCCCCCCCACACACAAAAAAAAAAAAAAAAAGAAAGAAAGAAAGGAGAAAAGACATCTGAAAGTGTAAAATACCCAAGTTCTGGAGGTGGATTCACTAGATAATGTGATCTACCTAAATGAGATGGCCCGGCCTGGCTTTCTGCAGCAAGCTTAATACACTCTTCATTATTCACCAGCCCCCTCTTTCCCTGCTTGTGGATTGAACGCTTAAACAGAGCAGTGTGTTAAATGCCTGCTTAACCCAGAAATGTCAGACATGGTGCCACACAGACACCAAGCCAGCACGTGTTTGACCTCAGCCAAAACTCTTCTGGGAGGGTTTACCTTCTCAGAGGGAGTGATGAGATACACAGCCTCCAGGCTGGGGAGCGGCTCTCGGCGCTTGTTGATGTCTTCCACAACTAGACAACAAAACAGCAGCCCACGATGAATAAGAGAACAGAACTGGTGATCATGAAACTAGAAGCCACAGAGAGAGGCCACCTTCCAGCTGGCGTGGCAAAAATCGATAGAGTAGGGAGGAGACTCAACACCCCTTCCTCAGAGTGACCACATTTCTGTGTCTTACCATGCTCAAGGCGGCAGAAAACCCAAAACCTCATCACATGAAATCCCTCCCACTTCCCATTTCAGTTCAAGGAAATTCCTCGATCTGCTCTGATTGAAAATGGAAACTGCTATCTCATTCTGTCAAGAACAGACTTTTGCCTCTTCCTTCAGGTGTTTTTTTTCCCCCTCATCTGTCCTAGATAATCCAAGTTCCTTTAGAATTTCCATGTTGGGTTTGTTTTTCAACAATTGGATCGTTTTATCATTTTCCTCTATCTGATGAAGACATTCCAAACACACTCTCTGGATTAAGAATGTTCCTCTCAACAGTTCAAAACCTAAACAACAAATTCTGCTTGAAGCAAACCACCGGTGTCTGATTTGCTGGTTTCTCTTACAGAATGTCAGAGAAAGGGGAGAGACAGCCTTCTGGGAAAGGCATCATCTCACTATCACCTGATGAAGCTTAGGATGCACCCTCTACGCTACGCTGTCCTCTGGTACAGAGCGAGCAGGAAATCTAATGGTGCTCTTCTCCCTATGAAGGTGATATCAGCAAATAAAAGCATCCCTTTAGCAGGATCCCTGTAACACTTACAAAGACTTTTCACCCTGAATAATATTCAAATTAAATACCAAAATTTCTCAACCATCTGTGTTATCAGGGGTTATATTTTTTTAAATTTATTTTTTAATTGGAGGAAAATTACAATGTTTGTTTGTTTCTGCTGTACAACAAGGCTCATAGATTTTTGAATTTCATATGCCAGTAATACTTCCCCCCAAATATTTTCGGGGGGGTGGTCAACACAGGCTTGCAAAATTTTAAATTTTGCCAAGTAAGGACATTAAATAAAAAAAAAAAACTTCTGTGATAGGGAAGAGTCTGTGTGTAGCAGGGGAGAGGTGAACCCTCATCTACCACAGGATAATGTCTAACATGATGAATCCAGAGATGATCGTATAAGCATTTATTTAGAAATACCAAAAAGATAACTGGAAAAAGAGCGGCGGGGCTGCCTCTGGGGTGATGGACCCTGGGGGACAGGGGAGAAGGAGGGAGAGCAGGGCGGTGCTCTCTTCCTTGCTAGAAGCTCACAAGCTACATTTGGCTTTTTTCCTATATTTCCATTTCTTGCTTTGATAGAGGAAAAAAAATGTTTTAGAAGTTCAATGAAGAAAATAACTTTGCAAGCTCAAAACAGGGGCAAGCAGGTCTTGGATCACTGAATGACAAAAAGTCACACCAAAAATTCCATACTCCCATTTACAGAACTATGGCTTTTGGTGACAGGTAAACTAGATTTGGAAATGTGTCTTTATTTTTTTTTAACTTTTTGTTTTTTTGTAGAAATGTGTTTTTAAAAATAAAGGCGTCACATCCCAGGTGTGGCTGCAGCCCATATATTGTTTTGTATATATGTATCTCGGAGCTGCATTGTAAGAGATATGTTTCACACAACGTTTTTTAGGAGGAAAACAAAGGTTAACTACCTTGTTTGAAATAATACCTCAAAATAGATTCCTTTTCCATCAGTGCTGTTTCACAGATTAAAATACACGATCTCTCCTGAAAGGAACCCCTAGGTAAGACTTGGGCTGCTCACAAATGTGAAAAAGAGCTTGGGACAGAAGCCAGGAGGGCTGTGTCCTAGTCTCAGGTATGGTGCTGCCCAGGGACCTTGAGCAGGGGGTTTATCTTATTTCAAAAACCTATTATGGTGAAATTCTAACACACACTCCAAAGGGTGAATTAAACATAAATACGTACATAATCGCACAAGCACCACCCCATCAGGAAGCAGAACACACCAGCACTGCAGAAGTGCCCCCCACCCATTCCCCCTCCCCTCACCATCCACACCTCTCCTTTCCCCTCACAGAGAACCACCATGGTGACACGAATGGCCATCACTTCTCTGATGGGTGTTTAAGACTCACTTATCCCTACATTCAAAGCAGCATGGCTTAGCTCTGCCTGTTTTAGGATATTATGTAAATTAAGAACTCTTTCATATCTTGTTTCTTTTGCTCAACATTGTTTATCAGATTCATTCACATTTTGGAATGAGCGAGTAGTTAATATTCATTCCTTTTCTTTGCTATGTAATATTCTGTCGTGTGACTATCCCACAATTTATTGTATCATGCTACCCCTGATGGACCTTTTGGTTGTTCCCACTTTGGGGCTACTATGAGCAATGATCCGTGAGCCTCCTGGGCACACATGCCTGAGTTGTCTAGAACACACATCTAACCACAGACATGCTGGCTTACAGGACCTGCATGCCTCAACTCTCCTAGACACCGCCAAGGTTTTTGAAAGTAGCTGTACCAACTCATCATATCAGAGTTCCCTTTCTCCTATATCCTATCACTTGGCATTATCATAGCATAAACACTCCAATCTGAGTACACAGCAGTATTTCACTCTGGTTTTAATTGCATTCCCCTGACCACTAACGAGGGTGGGCAAGTTTTCATGTATTTACTGGCCATTTGGATTTCTTCCTTTGTTAGGTGCCATTTCTTTTCTATTGACTGGCCTGCCTTTTTTCTTAACTGAGCCTTCCTTTTGGCATCCTTTCACAGATACCTAACAGGCACCTAACACCGGATTGGAATCTAGGGATTTGGTGATGAACAAGAAAGCCTGGGGTCCAAAGTCAAGGAAGACAATAACAAACAGGGAGGAGAAAGAACACCCCACCGCACTCACTTGTTATCCCCTCGGTCATGATGTCTGTCATCTTACAGCAGGAGGAGAGCATCCTCATGCTCAGCTGGTCCACCACCAGCACCTGGAAGCAAAGGGAACAGTTCACACCTGGGAGCAAAGGCAACAGTTCACACCTGGAAGCAAAGGGAACAGTTCACAACCTGGGGGGCACCTGCTGTGACCCTTGCCTCCAATGACTGCATCAGACTTCAGGAAGAGCCAGAAACACAGAATTCTGAGTAATCGAGGTTTCCTAGGGGCCAGAAGTTTGCCAAGATACACGCTAGCCTTTATTTCCCCACCAAACCTAAGCTTATAGGAGAGTCTGCTCTCACTAACATGACTTTTTAAACTTAAAAAAATTAAAGTTTTTCTGATGACAAAGAAAATAATTACTCATAAAAATGCAAAAGAAAAAGAAAAAAAATTCATACACAGCACCCACACTCAGAGCAATCCGTATTTTTTCAGTGCATAAACTTTCTCTTTAAGGGAGAATGAACACTAGTGCCACACTGACAGGATGGAAGGCGAGGACTTTGTTGCAGACATCATCGGGCTGGACCAGCACATGTGTTGTCCAGGAGTAAACTCTACCTAAGTCTAGGAGAGAAGGACAAGGACAAGAATGCCATCCTGGTTGGAAAGCATCATACCTGCAGTTCTTCAGCAAACCTTCCCTATCTCCATCTGACCCACAGTGGAGAGAGGAAGCTGCTGCTGCTGCTGCTGCTAAGTCACTTCAGTTGTGTCCGACTCTGTGTGACCCCATAGACGGAAGCCCACCAGGCTCCCCCGTCCCTGGGATTCTCCAGGCAAGAACACTGGAGTGGGTTGCCATTTCCTTCTCCAATGTGTGAAAGTGGAAAGTGAAAAGTGAAAGTGAAGTCGCTCAGTCGTGTCCGACCCTTAGCGACCCCACGGACTGCAGCCTACCAGGCTCCTCCGTCCATGGGATTTTCTAGGCAATAGTACTGGAGTGGCTTGCCATTGCCTTCTGCGAGAGAGGAAGCTAAAATAAGGTTATTTCTCTTCTCCTTCTTCAAAGATATAACCCCAGGCAACAGGAGCTAGAAAAATGTGGGCCCCAAAGCATTTTGTTGCAGCACGAGGATCAAGCAGGTTTCATTTCATGAGGCAGCTTCTCCGAGGTTAGTTTAAAATTCTCAAGTCCACAAGTCCATTACTGGTGGGAAGGGTGAGAGAGAAAGGCCAGAGTTCTCACCTTCTGGCCTCCCACCCTGGGTGTGAAGATAGACACTCTAGCTAAAATGTGATCTCCTGTTTATGAGGTTATGTTTATGAGGTTAGGGTGAGACTTTAAAAGCTTCCTGGTGCCAAGCTGTTCCAAGGCCCAATGAACTTGAGGCTCCTGACTGCAGGAAAACTTGGGGGCAAGAATGGTTAGCATAAGCCCTTCGACAACACACGCAGAAGTTCGAATGTGCCCTCCTGGTCCCTCCAATGCCTAGTCCCAGAAGATCAGAGGGTCCTTCAAACTCTGACTTCCTGGATGGAGGACAGCACGATTTTGACTTGTATCATCCACTCCCAGGACCGAGGTCACAATCAGTTCAGTTCAGTTCAGTTCAGTTGCTCAGTCATGTCCGACTCTCCGCGACCCCATGAATCATGGCACACCACCTCCCTGTCCATCACCAACTCCCGGAGTTCACTCAAACTCATGTCCACAGAGTCGGTGATGCCATCCAGCCATCTCATTCTCTGTCGTCCCCTTCTCCTCCCGCCCCCAACCTTTCCCAGCATCAGTCTTTTCCAGTGAGTCAACTCGTCGCATGAGGTGGCCAAGTATTGCAGTTTCAGCTTTAGCATCAGTCCTTCCAATGAATACCCAGGATTGGACTGGTTAGATCTCCTTGCAGTCAGATTGACTTAAATATTTGTTTCAGGTGCACAACAGTTTCCAGCATTGCTCTCAATGTTAAATGAACAAACAAGCTGACTTGGTTTGTCTTGTGTAGCTACAGACAGACAGGAATAGGCCAGATGAGGGCTTTTCAGACTGTTGCATGGGCTCCATGGGAGGCTTTAGGGCTGCCAGAGGGGCAAGAAGGGTCCTCTCTTTTCTCCCAGAGCAAGCAGAATAATTCCACCTTCTGCTTTAATCAGTGGGTTCCAGGTAAGATCCTGTTTGAATTAGAGGGTTCCACTGCTAGAATGCCCCACCAGGTGATCTTAAAGATAAGCTTCATGACCCAGAGATTTCCTAACCAGGATCATATACACAGGAGGCACAGCAGATTACCTTTTGCCAGTTCAGAAGCTTTTTGTGTCCTCTGACGCAGCAAGGGTCCTCATTTCTCCCCTGCATGCCTCTCCCCGATGCCACCCCATCCGTGTTCTTCTCACGAACTCACCTTCAAGGTCACTCATTGTACTCTTCCACTTACCTTCCATTCACCCTTCTTTTTCACCTTCTTTATCACATCATGCATGATCTCTAAAAAGGAGAAAAAAAGGAAGGAAGGAGGGAGGGAGGGAAGACGGGAGGGGAAAAAATTTAATGTAACTTCAAGGACTTCCAACCCCTGCCTATGAGACGAGGTCATCTTCCCTCCATAGACCTTATTCTCCTGTGTCATGCAATCCAACCAATCTGTCTACTGGGCCATAATCAATCCACCATAAAGACAGTTCTCTTCCTGTGTCCTCGATTCACTGGTTCTCAGACTTTCTGGTCTCAGGACCCCTTTACATTCTTAAAAATTGAGGACCCCAAAGAGTGTTTGTGTATATGCATAAATATCTATTGACATTTGCTGTATTAGAAGTTAAACTGATAAATTTTTAAAATATGTATTAATTCAATTACAATAATAAACCCATTCTATGGTAACATAGTTCAGTTCAGTTCAGTTCAGTCACTCAGTCGTGTCCGACTCTCCGCGACCCCATGAATCACAGCACGCCAGGCCTCCCTGTCCATCACCAACTTCCGGAGTTCACTCAAACTCATGTCCACAGAGTCGGTGATGCCATCCAGCCATCTCATTCTCCGTCGTCCCCTTCTCCTCCCGCCCCCAACCCTTCCCAGCATCAGAGTCTTTTCCAGTGAATCAACTCGTCGCATGAGGTGGCCAAAGTATTGCAGTTTCAGCTTTAGCATCAGTCCCTCCAATGAACATCCAGGATTGATCTCCTTTAGAATGGACTGGTTGGATCTCCTTGCAGTATAAGGGACTCTCAAGAGTCTTCTCCAACACCACAGTTCAAAAGCATTGATTCTTCGGCGATCAGCTTTCTTCACAGTCCAACTCTCACATCCATACATGACCACGGGAAAAACCATTGCCTTGACTAGACGGACCTTGGTTGGCAAAGTAATGTCTCTGCTCTTTAATATATTATCAAGGTTGGTCATAACTTTCCTTCCATAGTTGCATGCCATTAAAATGCTATATATATTTTCCATAATAAAACAATTTTACTGAAGATACTGGCATTGTGGTACATTTTTGCAACACTCCTCAATGTCTGTTTTCATAGAAGACAGCTGGGTTCTCCTAGCTGCTTCTGCAATTTATGAATTATATAGCATTTGGAAAACTCCACTGTGTGTTTGCTAGAGAATAAGAGCAAAGAGGCAGATAACATTTTAGCATTATTACAAAGGTAGTTTTGACCTCAAATTTCCGAAGGGTCTAGTGTTTCAGAATCATTGCCTTAAGATGAGTGAGTAAAATTCTGTGACAATGCCCAGGCCACATAAGCCTACCCCCCCCACCCAAGCTCCAAACACAGATGTGAAGAGCAGTTGTGATATCCTTCCAGTTCTAAGCACATCTGTGGGATGCTCTCAAACCCCAAAACAACATTTTTGTAAGCCACAGTTTCTGTAACGCCGTACCACACCCAAGTCTACCTGGCCACGGAAGATTCACAGGAAACAGCACTCTACTACTCTTTTTAAACCCAGATCACTCGCAAGCCTAGGAGGAGTCAGGGGCTAAGAACTGTCACTAGCAAGTGGCGTCAAACATTTAGCTCATTCTCCAAAGCACAATAAACAGTCTGCTAACTCTGCGTCTATCTCCAGTAATTTGATATGTCATAAAAATATTCTAAAAGTTTTAAGAGCTTTTTACCTGATTATAAAAACCCACACAATTATTGCAGCAAACTTGGAAAACACAGAAAAGTATAAAGAGGAAAACACCATGTATTCCTTGCAAACTATAAAAAATCAAAAAACAAAATCATTTGTAATCTTGCCAACCTGAAATGCATAATTGACAGTTTCCGACTCTCTTTTCCCATGAACTTTTACACAGCTGATAACATGCTGTATATATAATCTCATATTATGCTTTTTTTCTCATTACAAAAACTCATTTCTCCACTTTAATAAAAATGCTTCCTAGGACCTTAAATGCCTGCATAGTACTCTCTAATCTAGTCAACAATTTCTCAACAGTCATTCGGATTATCTCCCATGGTTCAGTGTGGTGAAAACCTGGGAACAAATACACCCAGTAAGCCAGTGGTTAAGCTAGAGAGGCTGCATCTGTGCAATGGACACTATGTGCCTACTAGAAAGAATGATCGGGGAGCACACACTCCTTAACTCAGTGTCACCGTTTACCCGTCACTGGACCCAGCCCCAGGGATGAGCAGCAGCAGACACACGTCTCCTTCGGAGCTTACATGCTAGTGACAGAAGCAGACAAGACAAAAGGGCAATCGTAGCTTCTCCTCACAAGTGCTCTGAGGCAAACAGATAAGGGCTGCTGCTGCTGCTGCTAAGTCACTTCAGTCGTGTCCGACTCTGTGTGACCCCATAGACGGAAGCCCACCAGGCTCCCCCGTCCCTGGGATTCTCCAGGCAAGAACACTGGAGTGGGTTGCCATTTCCTTCTCCAATGTGTGAAAGTGGAAAGTGAAAAGTGAAAGTGAAGTCGCTCAGTTGTGTTCGACCCTTAGCGACCCCATGGACTGCAGCCTACCAGGCTCCTCCATCCATGGGATTTTCTAGGCAATAGTACTGGAGTGGCTTGCCATTGCCTTCTCCGAAGGGCAGTGGTAGAAAAGAAAAATCCTTGTGTGGGAAGCTACCTTTAAGAGGGGGTCAGACAAATATATGGCTACCACGGGGGAAAATTGGGGTTGGGATGAACTGGGAGATTGGGCTCCACATATACATACTATTGACACTATGTATAAAAAAGAGAACCATTGAGAACCTAAAAGAGAGAGAGAGATACAGGAGGGATCAGGATTAAAAAAAAACCAGGGGAAAAAAAGGCGGGGGGCGGGGTACTTCCCTGGCTGTCTAGTGGTTAGGATTCCATGCTCCCACTGCAGCGGGTGCAGGCTGGATCCCTGGTTGGGGAAGGAAGATCCTGCATGACAAGGCCAAAAAAAAGGGGAGGGTGGGATTCAGCACAACCTCTCTGAGGAAGACCCCAGCCCCTCAAAAGCTGGGAAGGGAGCAGGGGGAGGCACAAAGGCTGGAGGTGGAGAAACGAAAAAGAACTTGACAGCTTCTTGGAACTACAGCTGGTAGGAGCTGAGGCTGGAGGCCAGATCATGCGGGACCTTGACAGGAGCCTGATTTTATCTGAAGGGCACTGGAAAGCCATGGAGGGCAGGGACCTCATCTGCTGCATCGCAGAGATGAGACTGGAGCGGGGGCAGGACGAGAACTGAAGCAAGAGTACAGTCAGGACACTTTCCCGAGGGCCCATCCATGGCTGGTGGCAGTGGAGATGAGGAGGATTGATGTGGACCATTTTTAAAGCCTTTACTGAATTTGCTACAACACTGCTTCTGTTTTATGTTTTTGGTTTTTTTGGCTGCAAGGCAGGTGAGATCTTAGTTCCCTGACCAGGGATTGAACCCGCAACCCCTGCATTGGGAGATGAAGTCTTACTGGGCCACCAGGCAAGTCCCAAGAAGTGGGTGAATTTCATATGTATTTGGAGGTAAAGCCAGGGTAGGGCTAGCTGCTGAATTGGGTGTATGGGAAAATAAAGAAACACCAAACTCCTAGCTTTTTCATTTAAACAAAGAAACTGATGTAGACACAAAATATTTAAAGGGAGAAGAGAACTGATCTGTTGGAGAATACCCAGAGTCCTTTTCTGACTAAAGATTGAGACGACGAAGATGTCTGAGGGGAGACACAGGGTAGGGGGAGCTTGAAAGATTGGCCTTTAGCTACAGTTTAAAATCTGGGTGCTACTATCAAATAAAGGTAGGAGGTAACGTTGGACAAAGTCCCAAACTCTTGCCCTTCCCTGGGAGCTCGGTGGTAAAGAATCCACCTGCCAATGCAGGAGACTTGGGTTCGATCCCTGAGTCAGGAGAAGGAAATGGCAACCCATTCCAGTATTCTTGTCAGGGGTTGCAAAGAGTCAGACATGACTTAGCGACAAAACACCACCACCAATAAATATGCTGAGCTCTTGATCAATTCTACTGAATTATTTTCCAAAAAACAATTTACACCCTCATCAGTGTTCTGACTGGCTCTCCAAAATAATGTACTATTAATAATTGATAAAACATATCTTGAGTTTTGTTTGCAAATGTGACAGCGGAAGAGGGTATTATTACACTATCTTTTTTGTATTACTGAGGGTTTTTTTTTTCCTGCTACACAAAATTAAATTCAAGTCACCTTTTGATAGGTGAAGGCAGAGATATAATCAGAAAATCAGAACAAGGATCACAAGTCCTAAAGACTGAGACTACACTCTGGGTTCAAGCCTTCTTGCCTGGTGATTCCTGTTTTGAAATTCTCAGGACCTGTATTTGTTGTATGGTTGTCAGCCAGTTCTAATCCTGCCCTACATTTTTCTAATCCAATACCGAAAAGGAAACAAGGATTAGAGCCCATTTTAGCATTAAGAATCAAGTAGGTTGGGCTACTTCCTCACAAATAATCCCTGGCAATCACATTTCAACTCCCTTAGAAGTCCTCTTTGTGTGGAGAGAAACAAATAAAGCCTTCCGAGGCTGGTCCAGCCAGAGGGTCTTATTTCTGCATTCCAAACCACGTGATTTCCAGGCAAACCATCCGCTCCACCACCACCTGGCCTGAGCATTTGGCACAGAAGACACCAGGGCAGTATTCTTGCCTGGGAAATCCCACGGACAGAGGAGGCTGACGGGCTATAGTTCATGTGGTAGCGAAGAGTCAGACAGACATGACTTAGTGACTAAATAACAATAACGCTAAGGCAGCTTTAACTTCTGAATAATTGTGAGAACCATGGCCCTGGTTACTCCTTGGAAGAAAAGTTATGACCGACCTAGACAGCATATTAAAAAGCAGAGACATTACTTTGCCAGCAAAGGTCCGTCTAGTCAAAGCTATGGTTTTTCCAGTAGTCATGTTCGGATGTGAGAGTTGGACTATAAAGAAAGCTGAGCGCCAAAGAATTGATGCTTTTGAACTATGGTGTTGGAGAAAACTCTTGAGAGTCCCTTGGACAGCAAGGAGATCCAACCAGTCCATTCTAAAGGAGATCAGTCCTGAATACTCAGTGGAAGGACTGATGCTGAAGCTGAAACTCCAATACTCTGGCCATCTGATGCGAAGAGCTGATTCACTGGAAAAGACCCTGATGCTGGGAAAGATTGAAGACAGGAGAAGGGGACGACAGAGGATGAGATGGTTGGATGGCATCACCAACTCAATGGACATGAGTTTGAGTAAACTCTGGGAGTTGGTGATGGGCAGGGAGGCCTAGCATGTTGCAGTCCATGGGGTCACAAAGAGTCGGACACGACTGAGTGACTGAACTGGCTGATGACCCCAGTGGACTCTTCCCTCACGGCCAAAGGAAAAGAAAGCAGATTCCTTCTCATCCATATCCTGCAGGTGCCAAGGGACTCCCAAACTCAACAAATTCCTCCCCAGTCCTGAGAAAAAGAGCAGTTGGTCTAGATTACCTGGGACCTCTTCAGACACACCCAGTATAGCAACCAGAGCCCCAAAGTGCAGGCTCTAGGGATAGCTGCACGCCGCTCCCAAGCCCCCACCCCCTGGACAGCCCTATCCTTACTGCCCCTGGCACCCACAACTGCCCTTGGCAGTGACACGTGTCAGGGCATCTAAGCCCATGGCACACCAAGATATCGGAAATAGCATGACTAATACTAGACGGGTTGGAAGCTTGGGAGAAGTGGGGGTGTCACTAAAGTCCTCAGAACTATGGGGGATTCAAACAGTCTATGCTCTGTGCCCACAGAGCTCCACGCTGCCCTGAACTCAGGCACCAGAAGTTTGGTGCCTGAACGGAAGGAGGAGCGCCTCCCCTCTGTGGAGGGATTTCAAGAAATGTAAACTCAGGCCACAAGTGCCCTCCACTTTGACCAACACAGAGACAGGGAATTTCTTTAGTTATTCCAGCTCAGTAGTGTTGGTTCTTCTGAAAGTCGTCCTCTTAAAAAAACCTCAGTTGTGTGACGGTATAAGGCTAGTTCTACTTTAGCTTCATTGACTATGCTAAAGTCTTCGTGTGGATCACAACAAACTGGAAAATTTTTAAAGAGATGGACTGGTTCCAAATTGGGAAAGGAGTACCTCAAGGCTGTATATTGTCACCTTGCTCATTTAACTTATATGCAGAGTACATCATGCCAAATGCCAGGCTGGATGAAGCACAAGCTGAAATCAAGATTGTAGGGAGAAATATCAATAACCTCAGATATGCAGATGACATCACTCCTATTATGGCAGAAAGTGAAGAGGAACTAAAGAGCCTCTTGATGAAAGTGAAAGAGGAGAGTGAAAAAGTTGGCCTAAAACTCAACAGTCAAAAAACTGAGATCATGGCTTCATGTCCCATCACTTCATGGCAAATAGATGGGGAAACAATGGAAACAGTGACAGACTTTATTATCTTTATTTCCAAAATCACTATACATGATGACTACAGCTATGAAATTAAAACACGCTTGCTCCTTGGAAGAAAAGCTATGACAAACCGAGACATTGTATTAAAAAGCAGAGACATTACTTTGCCAACAAAGGTCCATATAGTCAAAGCTATGGTTTTTCAGTAGTCATGTATGGATGTGAGAGTTGGACCATAAAGAAGTCTGAGCACCAAAGAACTGATGCCTTTGAACTGTGGTACTGGGGATGACTCTTGAGAATACTTTGGACTGCAAGGAGATCCAACCAGTCCATCCTAAAGGAAATCAATCCTGAATATTCATTGGAAGGACTGATGCTGAAGCTGAAGCTCCAATACTTTGGCCACCTGTTCTGAAGAGCCGGCCCATTAGAAAAGACCCTGATGCTGGGAAAGATGGAAGGCAGGAGGAGAAGGGGACGACAGAGGATGAGATGGTTGGATGGCATCACTGATGCAATGGACATGAGTTTGAGCAAGCTCCAGGAGATGGTGAAGGACAGGGAAGCCTGGTGTGCTGCAGTCCATGGGGTCACAAAGAATCAGACATGACTGAGTGACTGAACAACAACAAGGCTAGTTACTCAGGCAGACGTCACTCCCACCAAGAAAGGCATCCACGTGCTGTGCTGTGCTTAGTCACTCAGTCATGTCCGACTCTTTGTGACCCCATGGACTGTGGCCTGCAAGGCTCCTCTGTGGGGATTCTCCAGGTAAGAATACTGGAGTGGGTTGCCATGCCCTCCTCCAGGGGATCTTTCCAACCCAGGTCTCCCTCATTGTGGGCAATTCTTTACCAGCTGAGCCACCAGGGAAGCTCAAGAATACTGGAGTGGGTAGCCTTATCCTTCTCCAGTGGATCTTCCCAACCCAGGAATCAAACTGAGGTCCCCTGCATTCCAGGCAGATTCTTTCCCAGTTGAGCTATCTATCAGGCAAGCCCAAGCAGCCATACTCCAATGCAAATTAATTTTAAAAAAAGAAAGAGAAAATGCTAAGGGAAGCACTAAAATTAGACAGACCAGGGAAAATCCAGGTTCAGGCATTTGTTAACCGTGGACCTTGAGCTAGTATAAAATTTTTTAGGTTTCAGCTTTCTCATCTACAAAATTATAATACTCTAATGACCTGTTGTGAGGGTTAACGAGACAATATGTCTGGGAAGGTATCTGGCAGGTCTGAGGCACAGAACAAAAGGCACCACTGTGATGACACCATAAAAATATGTTATTCATACAGACAATGAAATAAGAAAATTATAACACTTCACTTCCACCAATCAAGATTTTTAATATAATATAAAAATTATATAAAAAATATATATTTAAAATACGGTTTAAAATAATCACCAAAATATTTAGATATCAAACTCTACGTGTATTTCAACAGAAACTTCTAAACTTCCCTGACCCACAATAAACAAGTGAATATGCTTTGGAATAATGGAATGTATATAAATCTTAAATGTTAATATAGAATTGAACAGAAGAACCCTTATACCACTTCTAAGGAAAGAGACAGTGACCTCTGCTTATTCAGGAAGAGATGCATTAATGTTGAAGCACAAGTCCGAGGCCCCAGACAGTAAGTTATTTCATGTCACAACAGGGACACTGGGCTGTATTTTGAAGTTGCCATTACTTAACACTGTTCTGAGAATTCCCTAAGACAAGAAAATAAACAAGGTAAGAAGGACACAGAGTTATCTGCCTGCAGAAATCATGCGAATCAACTAAAAAACTAGTAGAAACATTAAAACTTTTAGGAAGGTTGTTGTTGTTTAGTTGCTAAGTCGTGTGTGACTTTTTGCAACCCTATGAACTGTAGCCCACTATGCTCCTCTGTCCATGGGATTTCCCAGGCAAGAATACTGGAGTGGGTTGCCATTTCCTTCTCCAGGTGATGTTCCTGACCCAGGGACTGAAATCAGGCATCCTGCATTGGCAGGCGGATTCTTTACCACCCAGCCACCAGAGAGGTCGCAGATACAAAATAAACACATAAAAACCAAGAGGGCTTTCACATGGCAACAGTAACCAGACTCTAGGAAGGCAGCTCCACTGTTTCCTAGTGCTGGGACTCCACGCCCTGTCAATTCTCCTCTACATGCTGGCAGTAATTCTGCTCTGAAGCAATAGCAAGTCTGTTCCTCTTTCCCCGACGGCACTTCAGATATCTGAGGACGGCAACCAAGACTCTCCAACTGTCTTGCTCTGGGCTGGAGATCCTCCCAGCTAAACAAGTGTATCTTCCCAGGTAGACTAAGTTGCTGCTGCTGCTGCTAAGTCACTTCAGTCGTGTCCGACTCTGTGTGACCCCATAGACGGAAGCCCACCAGGCTCCCCTGTCCCTGGGATTCTCCAGGCAAGAACACTGGAGCGGGTTAAGTCTCCACAAAACAGGAAGAAGTGGTTCAAATACTTGAAAACAAGCCTTCCTGGTACTCTCAAGTTCCTTCTCTTAGGAAGACCCATGCACACAGAAACTGTTGGCAACTGACTACAAACCTCTTTAATTAAAAAAACAAACAAAAAATTTTTACTTGGCTGCGCCAGGTCTTATTTGCAGCATGCAGGTTCTTTAGTTACAGCATGTGGGATCTAGTTTCTGGACCAAAGATCGAACCCAGGCCCCCTGCACTGGGAGCATGAAGTCCTAATCACTGGACCATCAGGGAAGTCCCCAAATCTAATTTTTTTTTGTCTTTATGATGTTTTAAATAACATAGAAGCAGCACATTCTCGTTGACAAATTAACAATAGAGAGATGAATAGCCACAAAGTGACATTCCCTCCTCACCCCTACTCCAGAGGGGAAACAAACATCCATGGTTTAGGGAGTGCTCTTTCAGATCCTTTGCCAGGCACATCCAGGCAAGCGGGAGGCTCTAACACATACACCCATGGCTCCCTGGCACAGGCCTGGGAGGTAAAACAACTTTCAACAATTCTACTTTTTTGCTGGGTAAGAGCACTTCTTCTGGGAAGAATTTGAGAGACCATCTGAAGACAGAGTCTAGGTCCTTATCTGGGGATTGAAACGCTCCTATGAAACAGCCACAGGGAGTGGCAAGGGCACCAACTCCAGAGGGAACCAGGTCTCTGGATCCCCATCCAACTGCTCTTCCCACTCCACATACTGTCTCTCAGGTGCCAGCCTGGACTGGACTCTGCACTGGGACCCAATGTGCTTTTCTTTGTTATACTGCAGTGATCACCCTGACAAAGTAAAGTAAACTGACCCAGACGTGTTTTGGAGCCAGATGGTTAAGGTTCATATCCCTGCTGCTCCTCCACTTACTAGACTTGGGACAAGTGACTGAATCTGTGTCACAGTTTCCCCATCTGTAAAATGGGGATGACCACACATGCCTCATAGAGCTACTGTGAGGAGTAAATGATTTGATGTGTGTGAGGCATTTAATTCTTCAGCACTGTCAGCTACCGCCAGCACCATCAGCATCTTTTAACGGTATCTGATTTTCCTAATAAGGGCGAATCCAGTGATTTCTAGTTGGTTTCCTATTGCTTCCCCATGCAGTGCGTGACACGTCTTCCATTCTCCAGTTTGTTTCTCTCCATTTAATGACGATGGCTTATTGAACATTTCCGATGTGCCAGACATCATTCCAGGCATTGGAAAAAATCATGATGAACGAGCTAAACAAGATTCCTTCCCGTAAGGTGCTTCCATCTGGTGTGGAGGGGAGAGACAGCCAATACACGCAGGAGATAAGATCATTCTAGAGAGTGGTGAGTGCTCAGGGGAAATTTTATCTTTTTATAATTTTATTTATTTAATTTGGCGGTGCTGGGCCTTCATTGCTTTGCTTGGACTTGCTCTAGTTGTGGTGTGTGGGCTTCTCATTGCTGTGGCTTCTCTTGTTGCAGAGAGGCCCTAGGCTCGCAGGCTTTGGTAGCTGCAGCTCGCGGGCTCAGGAGTTGCGGTGCATGGGCCTTTGTTGCTCCGCAGCATGTGGAATCTTCCCAAACCAAGGATCGAACCCATCTTCCCCTGCATTGGCAGGCAGATTCTTATCCATTTCACCACAAGAGAAGTACAGGGAGGCAATTTTAAAGGTTAAAGAACTAGAGCATGATGAGGGTTGGGGAGAGAAGGTCCTCTGAGGGGGTGACGAGGAGGGATCAAACTAGTGAAGATGTCAGGGGGAGAGTTCTCCAGGCACAGGAAAAGCAGGTGAGATGTCCTCAAGTCCAGGTCAAGGATGGGATGGACTAGGAACAGAGGGACTAGCAAGCTCGGTAGGGGAGAGAGTAGCCCAAGGTGGTTGAGAAGGCAGCAAGTACTTGCCAACAATTCCACAAGTCACTCACTGTATCTGGCTTCTTGAACACTAGGCCTCACTTACTCCCTTTCAAACATGATGATGCCCTCCCTCTCCCTGCACCCTCCCTCCGCCTGTCTCTGGCATCTGGCATAAAAAAATGATTTAGTATATGCCTGCAGGATGAACGAACTCCCTGAGTGGCACAGCAGAGCAGCGCTTGCTGGGAGTGAAGGAGCAGTTCTGTTCAAGGCTGAGGAAGGTGAGCGTCAGGGCCGCCACTCTCCTGACGGCTCCCCGAGAGGTCTAAGGAGCATGGACGTTCTTTCTGGGGTAAAGAAAGTGTTTGAAAATGGCTTGTGATGATGGACGCACAATGGTGCAAATTTACTAAGAGCCATTGAACTGTACCCTTTAAGTGGGTGAATGGTATAGTATGTAAATTGTATCTCAAGAAAGCTATTTTTAAAAAATCATCAGAGGGACTTCCCTGGTGGTCCAGGGGTTAATAATCTGCCTTCCGATGCAGGGAATGATGCGGGTTTGATCCCAGGCTGGGGAACTAAGCCCCCACATGCTGCAGGGCAGCTAAGCCTGCTCGCCTCAGCTATGGAGCCTGGGAGCTGCAGAGAAAGACCCCAAAGTGCGACTAAGACCCAATGCAGCCAAACAGATAAATGTTTCTTAAAACTCATCAGCGAAGTTTAGAGGAAAACTTTAGACTCTAACAACAAATGCAGGTTTGCTTAACATGGAACTGTTCCATAGCGTCCTCACCTGAAGACAGGTACCCTGGCATACCTCTGTAAGGCATGCTATCTAAAATTATAGCCTATTTTAATTTGTATCTGAACTGTACTTTGCAGAAGCAGAAGAGACCAAAATAGAGGCCTCAAATTGTCAGGCACAGGGCAAGAACTGGGTCCTGCTCCCTATTAACTCAGGGCATGCATGCTAAGTTGCTTCAGTCGTGTCCAACTCTTTACGACACTATGGACTACAGCCTGCCAGGCTCCTCTGTCCACGGGATTCTCCAGGCAAGAATACTCGAGTGGGTAGCCATGCCCTTCTCCAGGGGATCTTCCCAACTCAGGGACTGAACCCGTGACTCTTCTGTCTCATGCATTGGCAGAAGGGTTCTTTACCACGGAGTCCCCTGGAAAGCCCCCCTATTAACTGCTGAATGACACCTGCTTGATCTGAGAATATTCCTACTGAAGCCTGCTTTTTGGGTGGCAGAAAGGGGTGAGAGGGAGGAGGGCCCAAGCATTAGAGCGGGTGGAGATGGGTGAACGAGGGCATGGCTGCGTTGCTCTAGTGAGCACTAGGCTAGATGTTACAAGAGACGCACGTGTTCAAAACTTGGGCTGCTGCCAGTATCTGAGGGGCGCGTGTGATGATAAATGCCTGCTTTCCGAGAAACCAAATCCTAACCTCACACCCGTAAAGATGCTGGACAGTGTTACAGGAATGACTGCTTTCTCTTTCACAGGAAATCCTCCTTTTCTATCCCCCTCCCCACCCCTCTTTCACAAGGTTTAGAGTCAAATGGTTATGGGGCTAGAAGGTTTCTAACACACAGCTTCATGGACCTTAGAATTTTGATTGGTAGAAAGAAAATCTCAAACTGGGGACAAAAGAGGTAGAGAATAGGAGTTTTCGGCCACACTGTAGACATCATGGTCACTTCCCCTTAGCTCCAACCAGAGCTAGTTTCTTCTTCCTAAGGTTGCCTGCACCATGGATAAAAGGAGCTGTGAAGTTACCAGATATACTCAGAAAAATCAAAGTGGGATTCCAAACAATTCATTTAATCTTCAAATCAATAGCTTAAGATAGTAAATACTATTTGTTTATATTAATATGTTGAAACAAAAAGACCAAAGACAAAAAGAAAAATGGTGAAGGGGCAATTAATCTTCCAGGACAGAAAGCAGTACTGTTTCTCATAAGTATTGTTTTCTGTTTTATTTTTAAATTATTTTTATTCTGACTGCACCAGCTCTTAGTTGTGGCACTGGGGATCTAGTTTCCTGACCAGAGATGGAACCTGGGCCCCCTGCATTGAGAGTTCGGAGTCTTAGCCACTGGACCACCAGCGAAGTCCCATAAGTAGTGTAGAATAAGGCTGTTTTAAGAGAAAAGACTCAAGAATGAGGACCAATTTTTGTATAAGATAGTGATAAGCATGAAAGTATTTGGGAAGGATTCTATATTTAAGAAAGAAAGAGAGAGAACACACATTGCCCTCATGTGTTACCAACAGCAGCAGACCTCAACGATTAATATTCCATTTCATCTGCCAGCCTGTATCTGTTCCTCTGTAAAACACCTTGTCCTCTATCTTTATAGACTGCAAGAATTCTTCCTTGAACTGCAGGGATAGAGAATAGATATTTATCTTGATCTTGGCAGGAACCCAAGATGTAGCTAGTATCTTAAATTGGTAGATATAGCATTTAATGGCTCTGAATCACATTTCTTGACTTAAATGGGAGTTACCCTAAGGACTCAAGGGTTACGAAAAATATACTTTGGAAAAAAGGGGAGAAGAGTGTTTCATATCATCCCAGAGACTCAGAACAGACAACAGTTTAGTCTAGTGGTTCTCAATGTGGAGTGATTAGCCTCCCAGGGGACACTCAGCAACGTCTGGAGGTGCTTTTGATCGTCATGATTGGAGGGTGCTAGGGGCACTGGTGGGGCTTCCCAGGTGGTGCTATGGCAAAGAATCTGCTTGCCAATGCAGGAGGCATGGGTTCGATCCCTGGTTTGGGAAGATTCCCTAGAGAAGGAAATGGAAACCGCTCCAGTATTCTTGCCTGGAGACTCCCATGGACAGAGGAGCCTGGCGGGCTACAGTCCATGAGGTCACATAGAGTCAGACACGACCAACAGACTGAGCACGCACACCTATGGAAATTGAGTGGGGAGGGATCAGGGATACTGCTAAACATCCCACAACACACAGGCTCATACAGCCCAAGATGTCAAGAGTACCAAGGTTGAGAACCCCTGACCTAGTCCTAAGAAACTGAACCAGAGAGCAATCAAGTGACCTCTCCGTGGCAGCAGTGGTAGAAATCATCTTACTTCCAAACTCTGAGATTCTGACTAGCTCTAGGATTTAATGTGTCACAGATCTTCAGGTCTCTGATATTTAAAAATGTGTAATCTCACAGAGCAAGACAAGGCCACAGTGCAGTGCTGCCAGTGGATAGGTGTCCAATGGACAGAAGACAAAAGCCTTGGGGGGAGGCTTCCAGAAGGCAGGAAGTGCTCCCCCCACCCACACCACCCAACACACACAAAGGTCTAGTTTCAGGAGGGCTGCTACCTTCTCCCAAATCCAGGGGACTGCTTACAATATGATACGAGGAGAAGAAAACATCCTGCTGGACCTGGGCTCAGGGTCATGCAGAGGAAGAGGGTGGAGCCCGGAGAAGAAGAAACACTGAAAATCCAGACAAGATGGCTGAGTTTGTGCAAAATTTTCACCAAACAGGCAGACTGGGTGATCTTCTCCAGTTAGTCTTCCATACTCTACAGAGAACAGAATCTGCTTCTTACATTTTCAATTGGTTTATTAGTTCTGCAATCCCATTTTTTAAAAATAATTTTTAAAATTTATTTACTTTTGGCTGTGTTGGTCTTTGTTACTGTGTGTGGGTTTTTCTCTAGGTGCAGTAATCTGGGGCTGCTCTCCAGTTGGGGTGCGCCACCTTCTCACTGCAGGGGCTTCTCTTGTTGCAGAGCACGGGCTCTAGACCACGGGCTCTAGACCACAGACAATAGTTGTGGCACTCAGGCCCAGTTGCCCCAAGGCATGTGAGGTGTTCCCAGATCAGGGATCGAAACTGCATCTCCCTCATTGGCAGGTGGATTCTTTACCACCAAGCCACCAAAGAAGCTCCAATCCCACTATTTTTTGTTTTCTGTTTCCTTGGCCCACTTTCCATTTTGTTCTGCTGTTTCACATTACCTCCCATTTGAACTCTTGGTTCATTATTTTTATGTTTGAGGGTGATTTAAATTATTTTCCCTATACCTGTCTTCTTCCAGAATAAATTCTTTACCTGAGTGTTTATGCCACAATTCTGTCACTTTTCAATATTAAATGTTTACAAAGTTCCTGTGTAGAGTTTTTTTTCCTCAAATCACCTAGACCAGAGGCAATTCTCTCTCGCTGTCTACTTGTACCAAAATGCACGGGTGAGCTGTCTTTGCCCCCTCCTCATTTACCGAGGCATGATTTGAAGACTGCCTTCAGGATGTGAGTTGTCTGCACATTGGGCCAGTGCCCTTTGCCCAGTCTTCCACTAGGGGATCAGTAGGGGAGAGATGACTGGTGAAATTTGTCTCTCCAAACTGTAATTCAGCAAAATATTCTGGGCCAAACACCACTCCGTTGAGGGTGTATACTGGGGTCCAGGAGGGGATACCCAGTATCAGAAACAATGACTTTACACTTCATGTGATTTCCTGCTTCACAGTGAACTAATGAGTTAATTCAGCATGAAATTCCTGGATTTGGGATGTCCCAAATTTTTAAAAATTTATTTTTCATTGGAGGATAACTGCTTTACAATGTTTTGCTAGTTCTTGCTGTATAACAACGTGAATCAGTCATAAGTATACATATATCCCTCCCTCCTGAACCTCCGTCCCATCCATCCCCTCCCCCAGCCCACCCCTCAAGGTCATCACAGAGCAGTGGGATGAGTTCTCTGTGTTATAAAGCAACCTCCCACTAGCTAGTTAACACATGGTTAACACAGGGTAGTAGATATACGTTTCAATGCTACTCTCTCAATTCATCCCACCCTCTCCTTCCCTCACTGTGGCCCACAGGTCAAATTCAGCCTGCTGCTTGTTTCTGTACAGACCTTAAGCTAAGAATGGCCTTTACAATTTTAAAGCGGTAGAGGGAAAAGAAGCAGCAGCAGAGATCACAGATGAGCCACACAAACTGAAATATTCAAACACACTGCCCTTCATAGAAAAAGCTTCCTGACCCTGGTCTTGCACAATGGATAGGAACAGACAAGTATCAAGGCAAATTTCTATGAAAGTCCAGAACACCAGGACAGAGTCAAAGTTTCAGAGGAGACAATACGGGACATGTACAAAAGATCAGGAAGTCAATGACTTCAAAAGCACCTTAAAGGCAACAATGAAAATTAAGATGACAGTGGAGCCAAGTTTTCAAAAGTCTAAAGGCAAACAATTTCCAATGTAGAATTCTGTGCTCCTCTGAACCATCAGCTAAAATAAATATTTTCAGACATTGGATTAAAATAAGTATTTTCAGACATGCAAGGTGATGAATTCTTTCAACTTTTTTGAAAATGTTTACCTTGATTTGTTGCTGAGGGATACATTCTCTGGATATAAAATTCTAGATTAATATTTTGTATTTTTCAGTCCTTCAAAAATACTCCTCTGCTGTCTTCTAGCTTACATTGATTCTGACGAGAAATATGCTGCCATCTTTATCGCTCTTCTGTACACAATGTGTCTTTGCTCTCTGGCTAATCAAACTTTATTATTACTGCTTTTAAGCAATTTGGTGTATGGTGTGCTGTGGTGTAGATTTCTTCACATTGCTTATGCCTAACATTCACTGAACCTCTTACATCTGAAAGTTCATAGCGCTCATCAAATTTGGAAAATGTTCAGTTAACACTTCTTCAAAGATTATCTCTGCTCCTCCCACTCTTTTCATCTTTATGTGTATTAGGCTCCTTCACACTGTCTCCCATCTTGTTGATACTCTCTTGTTTTAATTCCCTTGATCTTTTTTCTATGTTTCCCTTTGAATAGTTTCTGTTGCTTTGACTTCAAGCACACTCATATTTTCTTCTGCATCGTCTAACCTGTAACCTTCCGTTCCGTTCAGTCGCTCAGTCGTGTCCGACTCTTTGCGACCCCGTGGACTGTAGCCTACCAGGCTTCTCCGACCATGGGATTCTCCAGGCAAGAATACTGGAGTGGGTTACTATTTCCTTCTCCAGGGGATCTTCCCGACCCAGGGATCGAACCTGGGTCTCCCGCATTGGAGGCAGACGCTTTAACCTCTGAGCCACCAGGGAAGCCTAACCTTAACTTTTAACAAAAAGCATTTGTGTAGACAGATAAAAACAAAGATGGAAAGAGGTTAACAGTTGTGAAATCTAGGTAGAAGGTAGATGGGTAATCATAATACTATTCTTTCAACTTTCCAGTATGTTGGAAATTTTCCTTAATAAGGGATTGGGGCAGAGGAAAAATGAGGATTCCTCTCTATGAGAAACTGACCAGATCTTTAAGTCTCAGTGAAAGCTTGACAAAGCTTATTACTCTAACTAGAATTTCAAAGTTTCTTAAAAGGTAAGTAGGAAAAAGAGAGACAACCCCATCTGATGCAGTCAAAATATTTAAGTTCAATGTGATCCCCCCGCAAGATTACGTGAGGTAAAGCAAATCTGAAAACTCTCAGTGACCACCTGATTGCCTCATCTTAAAATCCTGAAGCACTTGTATCCAAAACACGGTGAGGTCTGTCGACTGAGTAATTTTAAGCAGTTTTTCTCACAGTAGTCTATTGTTGAAAGTCTATAGTGTGAAACTCACATGGAGCAGAGGAGTCTCTTGTTCAGCACTGTTTTATTTTCTTCAAATTCCTAGCAACTAGTACAGCCTGGTGGGCTGCCATCTATGGGGTCGCACAGAGTCGGACACGACTGAAGCGACTTAGCAGCAGCAGTACCAACAATACCCATGTGTCCAGGCACCAGGGAATGGCCTCTCTCCTCTGCCTCCTGGCTACACCAATGCTCAGGAAGATGGGTGAAAAAAATCCATGAGAGAAGAGGGTCAACAAGCTTTCTTTACCCTGTCACTCCCAGAGTAGGTGCTCTGAAGACCATCTAAGCCTAAAGGGTCTCACTTCCGCCCTCAGCTGACAAACAGAAGTGGCTTTGTTCCTACTGCCATTAAGGAAGTTCATGAGGATCATCTGAGACTGGATTAGAACCAGCTGGAAAGTCCTGAGCACCCTCTAAGCACAGGATAAGCAACCTTCCTGCCCTCACTATTGTAACACTTCTAGTAGCTTACCCCTGTCATTGTGAATCTACGCTGGCACAGAACATGAAAATAATACTGTCTTTCCTCAACAGCCACGGATAAGGAAGACCTGCCAATGTCATTCATCAAGCAGACTAGGACAACACGACTTTCTGCTCTGCATGAGTCTGCACCAGATATGCTCCTACAATTCCTTCCCAGAGCCAGCACTCTATGATTTGATGGCATCTCGACACAGCATAACACACAAATCCTCAGAGCCTTGCGTTACGACTGGCTACAATCGTTTCCTCTTTCCTCCACAAAACAATCCTGAACAATGAAGTTCAGATAGCCAGGGACTGACTTTAAGACACAGGGGAAACACCATGGTGAGAAGAAGTCCTGAAAAGTTTCCAGCTGCCAAGCCCCCCAGCCTGGAGAGTGGAGATTCATCACTGAATGAAACCTCCGGCTTGCTCTGGGACAATCTGAGGGTGGGCCCGGGAAGCCATCAAGTCAGATGTTTGGCTAGCCTCCCTTTCCACCTGACTCTTAAGCCCCGCTGGCTACTCTTCTTGTGCCTGGGTGTAAATGTCGGAATCCCCTGGGATGGGAAGTGGAGGAACCCTGCACCCTTTCCTCTGTGATCTGACCCACTCCTACAGCTTCCAACACCTGAGGACGCCCCAGCCCCAGTGTCCAACCCAGACCTCCTACACGCCTGCCCTTAGACAGTCCACAGGCACCAGAACACAGCACCTACGAAAGGGAGCCTTTCCCAGCAAACCTGTTTCTACGTCTTCATTCATCTCAGTGAACAGCATGGCCTACCCATGGGCTGCAGAAGCCAGAAAACGGAATCTTCCCCAATGCCATCTCCTCACCCTCTGCAACTGATCGATCACCATAACCTGATGTTTCTACCTCCGAAGACACCTTCAGGTCCCTTTACCCTTCAGGTCCCTCCACCTACCACTACTGCTCCATCCCTGGCAGCGATCCCCATTCCCACCATCACCACCATAGCTCCCTTAGCTCCAGCCAGGCTGAACCTTTCTCATTTCCTTGCCAAACTTGGACACTTCTCTATGGGACTTGCTCTCCCCCAGACCCCATCAATATCACCCTCCTCCTGGCCAGCTCCCCCCACATCCTCCAGGTCTCCCTCAGCCTCCCTCCCTCCCCTGGCCTCTTTGGGGGCTCCGCCATGTGCTATAACATCATCACACCGCAGTACCCCCTCTTAAGGCGTTTACCTGATGTATTACCACGGCCTGTGTGAATCTCACTAGGACCAGGTCTCCTCATATACCATCACCTCTGCTGCCCTCAACACAGCTTCTGGCACATAGGAGACAGTGCAGAAATACTGGTTAAATGAACACAAACATGTGGTCCCAGAGGCCTCAGAAACCTGATGAAATGGAAACAAGCCATGATACATGGTCCTGGGTTTCTCTGACATCTCAGCAGTCCTCTGAACAAGGATTGACTGCTGGAGACTCTGATTTAAACCTGTCTCTTCACAACTGGGCACCAATATTTTTTCTAAAGGCTTTTTTTTTTTTTTTTTTGTATTTGGTTGCACTGGGTCTTCACTGCTACACGGACTTCTCATTGAGGTGGCTTCTCTTGTGGAGCACAGGCTCTAGGGCCAGCAGACTGCAGTAGCTGCAGCAGGATGGCTCGGTATTTGTGGCTTGTGTGCTCCAGAGCACAGGCTCAGTAGCTGTGGTGTACGGGCTTAGTTGCTCTGTGGGATATTCTCAGATCAGGGATCGGACCTGTGTCCTCTGCATTGGCAGGTGGATTCTTATCCACTGTACCACCAGAGAAGTCCTCCAGTGATTTTTTAAAATTTTGTTTTCCTCTGTTTTTTTCCATATCTCTCTAAATTTTTTTGTTCCTAAGAACAAATAAGCTTTCCTAGTATGATAATCACTTAATATCTCATTCGCTCCCTACAAGTTCAGCTCTTAGGTCAAATCATTAGCAGACATTTAAAGTGAAATGTCAATGGCCTGTAAGAAACAGAAGGAAAGGAATACTGGAGATCTGCTCTGTGACAGCATGTAATTTGAGCCATTAGTAGTTCTTACTCTGGAGCCCCAGAGACATACATTAAGATCAGATCAGTGTATCTTAGAAGCAATTGTTTTAACCAACACAAACTTTCCCAAAGAGCACTGAGTGGGCAACGATTGGCTGTTACCTGGCAATTAGCAGATCCTGTGCCTATCAGAACTATAAGAGTTGTGCCTCCTTGACTCTGCTAAGGTTTTATTCATAACCTTGAGCAAACAAGCTTATCTCAGTAATTACAACTGTAAAATAATAACAACCCCTTACAGTGACTCGTTGTTTTCTGAGCAATTGTTTGTATTATTATTTAATGCAAAGCTTAAAAGAATTCTGTGATGCTTGTTTTAGAATTTCCAATTGAAAGAGGTTAAATAACATGTCCAGGTTACCCAGTCACTAGGGGTTGGACTTGGGGCTGTCAGCTGGATGTTTTGTCTGACCAGAACTCTTTCCACTCCATGACACCACTTCTCATTGATTAAAAAAAAATTTTTAACTAAAAAAAAAAAAAGCCTGGTGACAATAAGCAAGTAAAACTCATACTTGCTGAAATTTAAATGAAGTCTTGATGACTTCCTCAGTGGTCTAGTGGTTAAGAATCTTCCTTCCAATGCAGGGGTTGTGGGTTTGATCCCTGGTTGGGGAACTAAGATCCCACATGCCAAGGGGCAACTAAGCCTGCAAGCTACAACTACAGAAACACACATGCTGCAAGGACAGCCTGTGCGCTGCAAGGAAGACCCAGCACAGCCAAAAAAAAGATTAAAAAAAAGAAGTCTTGGCTATCTCACCCTAACTTCAGTTCCAGCAATAGCCCTGCTCAGAAGCAACTGGCTGGAGCACTCAAATCAGAGGATGGCCTTGGGGACTGGAAGAGCACTTCTCATAGAGGCGAGCCACAGGTTCACGATTTACGGCTGCTGAGGTGCCAGTGATAACTATAAGATTTGGCCTGACTATTCCACTAAAGAAAAGATTCTTCAATAGCAGCCAAATACCGGTTTGTCTAAGAGGTGCTGTGTGCCAAGAACGCCACAGGGAAAATCTTTTAGTGCACATTCAAAAAGGCCCTTTTTGGTTTTTGTGGCAGATACGCTCTCTTACATCTAATGCGTATCACATGGATGATCCCTCAGTCCCAAACCACTTCTTATGGAAAATTTACCCCAGATTAAACTACTTATCACCCTATCACAAGAGTAACAGTCCACAACAAAGAATACTGCGTGTTAAGAGACTCGGGAGGGGTTGTAGGGAGCCTATGGGATTCAGTCAAAGCTGTACTCAAATGAAGATTCATATCCTTAGATGCTTTTATTAGAAAAAAAATAACCAAGTGTTTGATTCAAGAAATTAGAATAAGAACACATACACACAGACACGCACCACAGAAGGAAGAACAGATTTTTCAAAAAGACAAAACAGACAAATCTCTTTGTCCATGAAAATATTACTAACAGGGTAGAATGAGAAAAGAGATCACAACTACTGATGCAGAAGATATTTTTTAAATTCTGCAAATCGAATTCAGTGTTAATAAACTTGAGATTTTTAGGCTGAAAGGCCTATTTTTATAAGAAAATATAAATTGCCAAAATTGATTCAAGAAGCAGCAGGGAGCCTGAATAAATAAATAGTAATCAAATACATTTAAAAGACTAGCAAATATTTATCCTCTTTCCTCTAAAAAGCAGCAAATTCAAAAATTTTTATGGATAAATCATTCCTCACATTCAGGGAAAGGAATGCCCGTGTTATTTGATCTATTCTGGAACACACAAAAAGAAAAGAAACTTTCCAATTCATTTCATTGAAGGAGTGAGAAATTCTGATGCAGAAGATCTGAAAAGATGAAAGACGGAGAAAGAGAGAGACAGGGAGAGACAGGAATTACACATATTTACGTATATATATATAAAATACACAGTATTTAGTTGTTCGTTCCAAATGTTTGTTGAGTGCCCACTACGGGCCAGCACTGCTTTAGATGCTGGGGATACAGCAATGAACAAAACAAGTCTATGCTCTCATAGAACTTACACTTGGCTGGCAGAGGCCAGGATAAGCAAACAAATAAAACAGTAAGTGTGAAATGTCAGATCTGACAATTCAGCATGGTGAGGGGGATGAAAATTATATAAATTTCAATTTTATGTAATCAGAGGAGAGCTCACTGGTGAGGTGGCCTTTGACCAGGGACCTAAAGAAATTAAGGGAACAAGCACGTAGATAGGTGAAAGAAGAACATTTCAGATACAGGTAACAACAAATGCAAAGCCCTGAGCTGGGAACATACTTGGAATGATCAAAGAGCAGCAAGAAGGCTCTGATACTAATGAATATAGATGCAAAAATAATAAGCAGAATTTAATAAGAAAAATAATAAGCAGAATAAATTCTGCATCAGAATTTCTCTCTCCTGAAAAATAGTGCGTGTCTATCAAGAAAGTTTATTTCAGAATATAAGGATTGCTCAATATTATAATTAATTATATTACATTACTAGATTAAATGAGAAAAACTATATGGTCATTTCAAAAGAAACTAAACCAGTAGTTAATCCTGATTTTCCCTGGTGGCTCAGAGGTTAAAGCGTCTGCCTCCAATGCGGGAGACCCGGGTTCGATCCCTGGGTCGGGAAGATCCCCTGGAGAAGGAAACGGTAACCCACTCCAGTATTCTTACCTGGAGAATCCCATGGACGGAGAAGCCTGGTAGGCTACAGTCCATGGGGTCGCAAAGAGTCGGACACGACTGAGCGACGGAACGGAAGGGAATCCTGATTTTAAAAACAAAACAAATTTGGGGGTGGGCAGGAGAGAAGGAGGGGATATATGTATACTTATGGCTGATTCACAATACTGTATAACAGAAACCAGCACAACATTGTAAAGCAATTATACTTCAATTAAAAATAAATTTAAAAAACAAACAAAATGAAACAAAAACTCGAAATAAGCTGGAACTGAAAGGAAGTAACTTGTGTATCACTTCCTTACGGAAGCTTCCTCTAACCTCCCTACACTTACGCCAGACCCTGCTGCTGCTGCTAAGTCGCTTCAGTCGTGTCCGACTCTGTGCAACCCCACAGACGGCAGCCCATCAGGCTCCCCCATCCCTGGGACTCTCCAGGCAAGAACACTGGAGTGGGTTGCCACTGCCTTCTCCAACGCCAGACTAGTGCCTTGTCTCATTGTAATTTTCATCACAATTGTAACTAACAAATTATTTGTATTAACTGTAAGACTAGAATCCTTTTAAAAAGTGAGGCATTTCAAAAATATGACACTTTTAATTAATAAACTCGGAATGAAGATTCAATTGGAGCATTCAACAATTTAAAAAATTTAAATGAGCTGTCTAAAAGGGCACAGGATGACAGTTATAACAAGAATAAGTCATTTTTACTAAAACTACACAGAAAAATAAAGAAGGTAGAAGATTAAAGAAACAGGCAAACTGGTCAGATTGAAGTGTATACTTATTCATTGAGGTTTTCCACCTTTACATTTAAAAGATAGAGTAAAAACAGTAATTTCAAATGAAAATAACATGTGGATTAAAATGCAAATTGAACAATCTAATTTAAAAACGGGCCAAGTGTTTGTGTAGACACCTCTCTGAAGAAGATATACAAGGTCAATGAAAGTGAAAGTGTTAGTCACTAAGTGGTGTCTGACTCTTTTCGAGATCAAGGACTGTGGCCTACCAGGCTCCTCTGTCCATGGAATTTTCCAGGCAAGAATACTGGAGTAGGTAAACCATTCCCTTCTGCAGGGGATCTTCCCAATCCAGGGATGGAACCCAGGTCTCCCACACTGCATCAGTTTCTTTACCATCTGAGCCATGAGGGAAGCCATAAATGGTCAACAAGCATGTGAAAAAATGTTCAGAATCACTAGCTATTATGGAAATACAAATCAAAACCACAATGGGATACCACTTCACAACAACTAGGATGACTATAATAAAAAAGACAGATAATAACATGTGCTGCTCAGGATATTATGAAATAGGAACCCTCAGACACTGCTAGTGGTGCAGTTACTTTGGAAAACAGTTTAGCAGGGCCTCAAAAGGTCTTTCCTGGTGGCTCAAACGGTAAAGCGTCTGTCTACAATGCGGGAGACCTGGGTTTGATCCCTGGGTTGGGAAGATCCCCTGGAGAAGGAAATAGCAACCCACTCCAGTACTATTGCCTGGAAAATCCCATGGATGGAGGAGCCTGGTAGGCTACAGTCCATGGGGTTGCAAAGAGTCGGACATGACTGAGCGACTTCACTTCACTTCTTCAGGGCCTCAAAAAGTTAGTTACACTTCCCAGCAATTCTATTCCTAGGTATCTACCCAAGAGAACTGAAAACACATTTCAAAAATAATAAATACAGCATAAATTTTAAAAATCCATGAACATAGTATATCTTTTCATTTATTTAAACTTTGATATCTTTCATCAGTATTTGTGGCTTTCAGCATGCAGATCTGGAACACATTCTTTTCGATTTACACCCAAGAATTTAATGTTTTTTGTTCTACTCTAAATGATACTAATTTCAATTTCTGATTGTTCATTGCTAGTATATAGACATACAATATATTTTTGTATATTGACTTTGTATTCTGCAACTGTGCTAAACTATCTGCAATTCTCCTTATCATACTGTTGCTCCCTTATTTGTGAAGCTAAGAATTTTTATTTTCACTCTGAAATATAGAAAAGAAACTAAAACACTAAAAGTAATTTAAAATGTCAATTCTCAAACTGATCTACAGATTCAAGACAATTCCAAACAGAATCCAGAGGAATTTTTTAAATAGAAATCAACATGCTCATTCTAAAGTTTATATGGAAAAGCAAATGAACTAAAAGAACAAAACCAATTTTGAAAAAGAAAAACAAAGCTGGAGGACTCACAACATCTGGTTTCCAGTCTTACTTTAAAGCTACAGTAATTGAGTCATAGTGCGTTAGTGAATGCATACATACAGACCAAGGAAACAGAACAAGAAGTCCAAAAATAGACCCACCCAAAGATGGTCAATTGATTCTCAACAAAGAACAAAGACAATTCAATGAAGAAAAAGGATAGTCTTTTCAACAAATGGTGCTGTAACAACTGGACACTCACAAACAAAAATATTTACATGCACACAAAAATGAAAAACAAAAACATTTACATATACACAAAAATGAACTTTGATCATAATTCACAATATATAAGATTAACTCAAAATAGATCAAAGACTAACTATCAAGCTTAAAACTATAAAACACCCACAGGAAAACACAGAAAAAAACAACAACAGGAAATCTTTGTGAATTTGGATTATGTAAAGATTTCTTAAATAGGATACCAAAAGTACAATTCATAAAAGAAAAAATGGATAAACTGGACTTCATAAAAATTTAGAATTTCTTATATTTGAAAAATACTGTTAATAGAATGAAAAGACATGTCACCAACTGTGAGAAAATATTTGTAATTCATGTATCTGATGAAGACATGTACCCAGAATACATAGAAAACCTCTCAAAAACCAATAATAAGAAAACAGACAACCCAATAAAAAATATGCAAAAGATTTAGACGTTCCACCAAAGAAGATACAGATGGCAAATAAATACAAGAAAAAATGCTTAACACCATTAATCATCAGAAAAATGAAAATTAAAATCATGAGATACAACTAACTAGGAAAAGGGCTAAAATTTTTTAAACTGACACTACCAAGGACTAACAAGGATGCTGGTAAAAACTGTGAAATGGTTACAGCCGCTCTGGAAAATAATTTGACAGTATCTTATAAGGTTAAATATACACTTACCACACAACCTATTAATCCCACCCCTAAGTGTATATATATATATATATCCAAGTGATATGTTCACACAAAACCTGTGAATGCTTCTAGAAACATTATAGAAGCATTTGCAATTGCCCAGAGCGGGAATAATTCAAACGTCCTTAAGAGGAGGAATGGAGAAACAAATTGTTACATATTCATACAACAGGAGAGCAGCCAGCAATGAGAAGGGACAAACAACAGATACATGCAATATGGATGATTCTCAAATGCCCTATGTTAAGTTAAAGAAGGCACATTCAAAAAGCTATGTACAGTATGATTCCACTGTTATGACATTCAGTGCTCACTAGGGGCTTGGGGTGGTAGCACAAGGGAATTCAGGGAGTGATGACCTGTTCTGTATTTTGATTATTGTGGTGGTCATATGACAGCAGGTAAATCTGAAATCTGAAGAACTGTTCACTAAGAAGGGTAAATTTTACTTGGGCAAAATATTTTTTATTGTTGTTTAGCTGTTAAGTCATGCCCATCTCTTTTACAACCCCATGAACTGTAGCCTGCCAGGTTCCTCTGTCCATGGGATTTCCCAGGCAAGAATATTGGGATAGGTTGCCATTTCCTTCTCCAGGGAATCAGGGCTGGAACCCACATCTTCTGCTTGGCAGGTGGGTTCTTTTACCACTGAGCCACCAGGGAAGACCTATATAAATTATACCTTAAAATGGAAAAAATATGACATGTATTTAATATATTTCAAAATACACTTAAATTATTTGTATGCATCCTAGGTTTTTTTTTTTTTTTAAAAAGTATAAGAATGAATGAAAATTGCTTCAATCTAGGTGCTCTCTCAATTTCTGACACATCCTATGACTCATGGCCCTATCTGAAAAATGTATACATTTTATGTACCCACATTCTCCTCCAAAACTGAAATTACATTCTCTTCCCAAAGAATATGACTCTTATAAACTAACGTGGGGAGAAACTGCTAACAGTTAGGAAACAAGAAAAGCAGTACATTTTGTAATTCTTGAATCTTTGAAACACTCTGACAAAACTTCAGGGAACAAGAGTAAAATACAGCATGGATTGACTTAACTGAAACATCATCCATTAACATGAAGTAAACATAGAATGCCTGGCGGTGGTGGAGGGCGGATGAAATTCTCCTTTCTCTTCCAATCTGTTTACAAAGTAGAGAGCAGAAAAAACAAACAAAACCCTACATTTATAGAAAGAAATTAAAAGGGAAAAAGTAAAGAAATGAGCAGAATGGGAAACAGAAGTTGGGTGTGGTTACTAATCATCCATTTGTTCTTCAGGTCTATTCTTCCATTTTCCAGCTCATCTGCACCTCACTCAGGAAGTTTACCCAAGACTTCACTTTCTCCCCCAAAACTATGGCCCCGTAGGATACAGGTAGCCTATCTCTTCTTGAAATCCTCTAACACTTGTACTGTCACGCTTGTGGATCTTGTCGTAATGATAAGATTGACTAAAAGAACTGTTTCGTTGTTCAGTCGTTAAGTTGTGTCGTTGTGTCTGACTCTTTGCGACCCCATGGACTGCCTGCAGCACACCAGGCTCCTCTGTCCTCCACTCTCTCCCCAAGTTTGCTCAGACTCATGTACATTGAGTCGATGATGCCATCCAACCATCTCATCTTCTGTCACCCCCTTCTCCTCCTGCCCTCAATTTTTCCCAGCATTAGTGTCTTTTCCAACGAGTCAGCTCTTCACATCAGGTGGCCAAAGTATTGGAGCTTCAGTATCAGCCCTTCCAATGAAGATTCATGGATGATTTCCTTTAGGTTTGGCTGGTTTCGTCACCTTGCTGTCCAAGGGACTCTCAAGAGTCTTCTCCAGCACCACAGTTCAAAAGCATCAAGAACTGTATTAGATGCAATACCCTGCACTACTTCTTTTAAAACTCATAGAACCACAGAAGGTAGGTGCTATTATTACCCATTTTATAGATGGAGACACTGAGGCACAAAAGGATTCCATTATTTGCCAAAGCCATGCAAGCTAATAGTAGTAGACCAGAATTTTATTCCAGGTGATCCAAATCCAGAGTTCCTTCTCTGAATCACTATACGTAAAGATTCATCCAACATTTATGAGGACGAAGTACTAACTCTCATACTAAAGACAGATTTAAGAATAAGAGGAGATCCTATTCTCCCCTCAAAGAGCTTCCGGTCTAGTTGGGTAAGACCAACACAAAGAAGCACGATAACTGGCTGGACCCTAAGTGTGTCAGCAGAGTGACAGGAAAGGGGGCACAGGATTGTCTGTGTCTGTCACAACAGTGTGAGATGGCCCGATATTTCAGTGTCCCTGTATTCCCATAATTCCTACCAGGCTCTGAACACAGATCTCTGCTGAATGAACAGCTAACACTGACCCATCTCCTCTACTTTTGTTGTACCTGTACCTACTGTCACCCATCAAGCTTGCTGCTGCTGCTAAGTTGCTTCAATCGTGTCCGACTCTGTGCAACCCCATAGACGGCAGCCCACCAGGCTCCTCCGCCCATGGGATTCTCCAGGCAAGAGTACTGGAGTGGGGTGCCATTCATTGAGCATGGGTCTTTATCTAATATATTCATCCCTGAACAGTTCAGTCTCTCAGTCGTGTCCGACTCTTTGCGACCCCATGGACTGCAGCACGCCAGGCCTCCCTGTCCATCACCACTCCTGGAGCTTACTCAGAATCATGTCCATTGAAAGATACAACAGGAAAGATATGGCAGGAAGCCACAAACTACATTTATCTTGCTCTCGATCATATCCTTAAAAACACTGATTCATTCCATGAATATCTATTGACAGCCAACTATGACCAGCCACTGACAATTTTTGGTATGGGATATAGGTATGAATCATGTAGCCATGTACAGATGTGAGAGCTGGATTATAAAGAAAGCTGAGTGCCCAAGAATTGATGCTTCTGAACTGTGGTGTTGGAGAAGACTCTTGAGAGTCCCTCGGACTGCAAGGAGATCCAACCAGTCCATCCTAAAGGAAATCAGTTCTGAATATCCATTGGAAGGACTGATTCTGCAGCTGAAGCTCCAATACTTTGGCCACCTGATGTGAAGAACTGACTCATTTGAAAAGACCCTGATGCTGGGAAAGACTGAAAGCGGGAGAAGGGGACGACAGAGGATGAGACGGTTGGATGGCATCACTGATGCAATGGACATGAGTCTGAGCAAACTCCGGGAGCTGGTGATGGACAGGGAGGCCTGGTGTGCTGCAGTCCACGGGGTCGCAAAGAGTGGGACACGACTGAGTGACTGAACTGAACAGGGATGAATATATTAGATAAAGACCCATGCTCTCCCAGAAGCAACACTCAAGGGGATGAGACAATCAAACAAGTACCAAAAGCAAAAAACAACCCAAAAAACGAAATAATATCACTTGAGATAATTTTAAGTGCAATGAAAAAAAAAATATAGGGAATATGATAAACAGTGACTATGAAGTGTTAATTTTTAGATTGGGAAGACCAGGCTGTGAAGGTGATGTTTAAACTGGGAGGTTGGTTAAAAAAATCTTTGGTTTATTTATTTAGAGAAAAAAGCAAAGCTAGAAACCCATTCCAAAATCAGGAGTCAAAGTTAATAGAATTCTTTATGTCACTGACAAAGAATTGCAAAAATATTTTTTCCAAAATTTTTACCTAACTCAATTGTTATAGAATGCTGTTTACACATTCACCAATTTCATGTAAAATTAGCTTTTTTTTTTTTTTTTGTAAACAGTGGCTTTATTTCAGAAAATAAATTCTGACCATATGGCATATTGGTGTTTTTTTTGATACTTGCTTCTAAAAAAAGCCATGGGGTGGGGGGGGGGCTACCTGCATGAACAAGCGTCACAGTAAATGGATACAAAAATGACCAGAAACAGTGGCTTTATTTCAGAAAATAAATTCTGACCATATGGCATATTGGTGGTTTTTTTTTTTGATACTTGCTTCTAAAAAAGCCATGGGGTGGGGTGGGGGGGCTACCTGCATGAACAAGCGTCACAGTAAATGGATACAAAAATGACCAGAACACTTGCTTAGAGGATTTTGCTTTAAAAGCACCTTATTCGAATATAACATTTGAAAGAATGTAACATTCAACAAAACATTCCATATTTCACGACTCTTTAGAAAGCATATTGGAAGGAAATGGTATACCTAGAAAAATGAAGAAAGTTATTATTTTTAACTAATGTTGCAAGGAAATGGACACCAGGTTTTAGGAAATTAATTAACGCTGATTTTGGCAAGTCATTTAACTGCTCTGAGCCTCCATTTCTTTCCCACGGGTAAAATGAGGGTATTGACATTAGAAGATCCCTAGGGGTCCTTCCAGTCCTAAGCGCTTTGATTGGCCTTTAAAATAGAAGGTACGTGATTTGGAACCTTTACCGCATGGGGTAGGCAGGTGGTGTTGTGGGCACTTTTTAAAAAAGCTTGTTCATTTGGGTTTCAGTGTTTATAACAATTTTCTTCTGGAGTAATAGGTCAGATAAGGTTGTATAACGGAATATTTTGTAAATATCAACGAAAAGAGTGAAGAAGAAGAAACTGCTGCTGCTGCTGCTAAGTCACTTCAGTCGTGTCCGACTCTGTGTGACCCCACAGACGGAAACAGTGACGCCCAAAAGGACCATCACAGTCAAAAATCCCATCTGACAGCCAGAAAGAGAGGAATTGCTCTAATTGGAGAGAATCGTTGGAAAGGAAACTGTCATTTCCACCATTTTTTTTTACTATTTCCTTTCTTATCCTCTCCCACAGAGAAAAGTCCACTTTTAATTCTCTCTCGATACCAAAAAAGACGGCAAAAACCATAGCAATCCTCTCCCGTTTTCTGTTAAAGATAACGGCCAAAATATTGAAGAGGCCCTATTTGCCTACACAAGATCGCCAAGCTTATTTAGCACCAGAGACGCCGTTTTCCAAATATGACCACCGTCAGCCCTCACTCCGCGGCAACCCCACAATCTCCATCATCCATTTTTTAAAAATCCATTTAAGTCGAGCCTTTCATCCAAACCCACGAACGACCATTTCCTCCCTGCAACAGGGGTTTGCGCGGCCCGAAATCAAGCCCCGGCTGAGTCCTGAGAACAGGGAGACCGCAGACTGCGGCGCTGGGCAGGGCCACTCCTCCCGCGCACCCTAGAGCTCTCCCTGTCTCCCGGGTGATTGAAGACGGTTCAGGACCCAGAGAAGACCCCGCCCTCGAAGCCAAGACCCCGGCTCGGGAGGAGGAGCCGGGTGGCCTCGGCCCCGGCAGAGCCAAGCCTTTGAAACAAACAGGCTTCTCTCCCGCTGCCAGGAGTTGGCCCCTGGCTGAGCGAGCGGCGCGCCTGAGCCCCGCGGCGCGCGGTGCCGCCGCTCCCAGGTGGGTCTCTGCGGCCGGAGACCGCGGCTCCGGCTCCCCGGGAGGGATCCAGGGGGAAGCGGGCAGGAGGACGCAGGCCGAGATCTGGCTCGTCACGACTCCACGGAGGAGGGTGGGAAAGAGGGAGGGACTGGGGATGGAAAGAGGAGTGGAGTCGAGGAGCCTGGGGGAATAAAGAAGGCGAGGGGAAGGAGAGGGGGAAATGGGGAGAAGGCGCTCGGGGTGAAGGAGGGGGATGGAGGGAAGGGAAACAGGCCGCGGGGGGTAAAGGCGAGGTGAAGGGGCAGACGTGGAGCGATGGGAGTGGCGGGAGATGCAGGTGAAGACCGAAGAGAGGGATGCGGCGAGGGCGGGGGGGAGGAGGAGGAATGCGGGAGGAGCAGAGCGGGGGAAGAAGGGACGAGGGCCGCAGCAGGCCGGAGGGACGCCCCTCCGAAGAAGGCGGCGCCGGGATAACGGGACCCTCCCCACCCGGGAGCCTCAGGCCGAGCGGGGAGCGAGAGGCCAGCGCGGAGGCGGCGGGGGGGCGCGCTGCGGGCTGGTACCGAGCCCGGCTTCTCCCGGCAACCGTAGGAAACGCGACTCCACTTACTCTCTCCGACCACCGCCTTGAGGCCGATGGGGGCCATCGCGCCGCGCGAGTCTCTGGGCTCCTGGCCTCCTCACGCTGCGCCCGCGGACACCGCCGCCTCCCCGGGTCGTCGGCGCGCTCGGCTGGATGCCGCCCGCCGCCCCTGCAGCCGCGGCTCGGGAACGACTGACGCGCGGGCGCGGCGCGGGGGCGCGGCGCGAGCCGAGCCAGAGCGAGGCTGCCGACCCGCCGGCGCGCGCTCGGGGGCCGGCCCGGCGGGAGGGGCGGGGTCTCGCGCCGGCCGTCGGCGTCACCCGCGCGCCTCCGCCAATCGCACTGCGGCCCGGAGGCTCGGCCCCGCCCCCAGAGATGCGGCTGGACGCGAGGCGGTCCCTGGCTGGCGAGAAAGCCGCGCCCTCCCCCTCACCTCACGCGCCGCGCGCGCGGCCCGGCCGCCGCGCGCTCCCGGCGCGCTGGGTCCTAAGGTCCTCTCCGCAGCCTCCGCACCTGAATCGCCGGCCTCCTGGGAGCTTTCCATCACACCGCTTCATTGCCTCTCGCCCACAAAAGGAACTCGGAAGCTAGATCTCTTATTCGTAGTACCCACTCCCCGAGACAGAGTAACGTGAGCTTTGTTGACACCATCTCTATCTCTTTGGGTACCCATATCCATAAATCCACCATACACTGAGCTCTTACATGCATCAGCTCATTAAATCCTCACAATAATTGGACATTGTTTTTAATCGGACACGACTGAAGTGACTTAGCAGCAGCAACTGTATGTAAACCACTATTCTAGGCATTGGATCTCCAACCATGTACAAGGCAGACATAATCCTAGTCTTTGGGCAACCAAAGTCTAGAAATACCTAGGTCCCAAATCGAATAGGACTATGCTGTGGGACAATTCTGGTCAGTATATCTTTCCTAGAGTCCACGTTTACTAAAGTGGTCCCATGTCAGTTTTTGCTAGATTTAACTTATGGGGGAGATCGCTTTTGAAATATGAGACAGGGCTTCCCTCTGACCTCAAAGAAAAATGAGTTGAGCCAATCAAAAGTCAAAAAGGACAAGAGAACTAGTCTTAAAAATCAATGAATACTCTTTACATTCTTGGAACAGCTCTGTAAGCTAGGTCCTTTTCTTAATATTGTTAAGAAATATAACATTTTAGAGATGAAGAAATTGAGACTCAGGGAAGATAAGTGCCTTGCTAATAGGTGACAAAGGAAAGATCTAATTTTAAAATCTGAATTCTGAACCATTATTTTCTACTGACAACTAAAGAAGTTGAGGCCTAGAGGAGCACATTCCTAAGGTCACATAGTGAACACTGGAGAAGCCAGGACAAGGGACCACACGTCCTAGTTCAGCCACCAGCCGCAGGGCAGGAAGATCTGACCATCTTCTCATCCTCACCCCAGTCTACCCTAACAGAACCTTTCTATGGGTTCCTAGACAGGGAAAGTGTTTATCTGTCATCTCCTCATATCTGGGCTCTGCTTTTTACCCAGGGAAGGTACTGATAGCCTTGGGCTGCCTTTGGAAAAGTAGGAGATAGTTTGTAAATTGCAGGGACCTAGAAATGGCAACCCACTCCAGTGTTCTCGCCTGGAGAATCCCAGGGACGGCGGAGCCTGGTGGATTGCCATCTATGGGGTCGCACAGAGTCGGACACGACTGAAGCGACTTAGCAGCAGCAGCAGGACACACCTGTGATGCCACGTGCTCCCTCCTTGACGTGTCAACAGACATTGCCCTCAAGGAGCTGGTAATCTAGCTTAGGAGACAGACAGGAATCAAGGAGCTGCTGTTCTAGTAAGTGCTGAAGCTGAAGGACGGAGGTTCTGAGAGCGAATAACAGGGCACCTGACCCAGTGGACCAGGTAGGGTGCAGTCAGGGCAGGCTTCCTGAGATGAGCAAAAGGTGGCAAGAGGGACCTGGGAGAGTGTCCTAGGAAGATATACAGAAGATTTCAGAAACGAGTTTGACTTTTCCAGGAACAGAGAGGGGCTAATGTGACTGTCAGGAACAGTGTGGAAGGAAAGCTCCTGGGGTAGGCCTTGCTGCAGAGCTCCAGGACTTTCTGGTAGCCTGGAATCTGCCTGGAGACCTCTTCAAAGGCCGCAGAAAATAAAACATAGAAGCTCCTATTTCCTGTAAAAGAAAGGGCAGAGAAAGAAATTCTTTGCTGCCGATGTGTACCTGAGATGTTTACTAGGGATGGCAAAAATCAGAACAGATGTTGCTTTAAATAGGATGGTTAGGAAAGCGAATAGGGTGACAGACTGTGAACTCACTCAGGAACCCCTGACTCAGGAGTGTCAGACTGGAATCTCTGTGTGAAACGCAAGACCTGGCTCAAGACCTCTTGACATCTCTGAGCTATTATTATTCCGTTTTTCTGGGGCACAGGAAGGTCAAGTCACTTGCCCAAGGTCACACGGCTCTAAACGCAAACGCGGGGCTTGCGGTCTGACTTTCTGATGCCCAGGGGAGAACGTCCAGCGCCCAGGCGCAGCCCCAGTGTCCTGACTTAAGGACAGGTTTGGATGCGTGGACCGCAACCTCTTGGGAATCTGGACCCACCCGGGTCCACTACCCCGCTCCCCCGGCCAACCTGAGGACGGGGCGAGGATGCGGACCCTAGATGCCCTGGGCTGGTCAGAGGTCCCGCTCGCCCAGCGGGCAGGTGCGCTGGCAGCTGCGCATGCGCGGCCTGCAGCCTCTGCAGAGCGGGGTGCAGGCCAGCTGCTGGGGGTGGGAAGAGTCCTGTGATTTACTCTCGAGTCACGTGACGGCGGGGAGCCTGCTTGCAGCTTGGCCACTGCGCCAGGAGCCGGGCAGGTGGGGAGACAGATGCAGAACGGAGAGGGGAGAAGCTGGCGGTCAGGGAATGGCGACGGGGAGCCGCATGGAGGGACAGAGAATGAGGGCGGGCGGCGGCGGGGGGCGGTGAGAGAGGGCCCAAGAATAGGCAATGGGACGGACCAGGGAGAGGCAAAAGCAACTGAGTGCAGCTGCCTCCGCCAAACCTGCTGATCTGGGCCCCCCCACGTATAAGGGGCCTATTGGAGTACCCTGGGTCCTGAGTCCGAGCCTCTTCGACAGCCTCGGGCTTGCACCTCGGGCTTGCTTTTATGTTGCAGCGCCCCCCTCACTCCGCGTTCACCCCCACTCCCTCCTCCGGGTGTCTGGGCCTTTAGATTCTGCTGCATTCTTTCAGAAGCATTTTCTAAAGAATTCAACAAGATAATGTTTCCGTTCAGTTCAGTTCAGTCGCTCAGTCGTGTCCGACTCTTTGCGACCCCATGAATCACAGCACGCCAGGCCTCCCTGTCCATCACCAAATCCCCGAGGTTCTTTACCTAGTAGCGGGAAACTAACAAAGACCCAATACCCGTAAGCAACGTATATCGTTAAAAATGACAAAGCGAGTCTGCGTGAATAAGTGCTGAATACAGTTTCGGAGCGTTCCGTCGGTGTCCTGCCTTTTTAGCTGCTGTAGTTCCACTGGCGGAGAATGAAAAAGTAATTGTCTCTAGCGCGCCCCCGCCCCGCCCACAAAGAGCCGCAGAGCCTGGAGTGCTTCCGTTTGGTACACCCTTGCTGGAAAGAATGTTAAGTTTTTTTGTGTTTGTTTGAGGTCGCAATACAGTACCAAAAAGGCTTTATCAAAGCTTACGCCAGAGTGTCAAACTCAAAGGCCTGTAGAGGCCAGGAAGACGTAACCATAGATGTGGCTAAAGGGGAAACACATGCTTTGTGGGGGTGGGAAGGACGAGGTCCTAACTCAAACTGCTACCACGGCTGTACATGCAGTGACCAAGGATCATGACTGTAAAAATTTCAACATCTCCCAGTAAGTTGAAGTGTTGTAATGGATTAAATTTTTTTTTAATAAATCATGCTGACTAAACAAAAGACATCCGAGGGCCACATTGAGCCCCCAGGTTGCTGCTGCTGCTGCTGCTAAGTCACTTCAGTCGTGTACGACTCTGTGTGACCCCACAGGCTCCCACCAGGCTCCCCCGTCCCTGGGATTCTCCAGGCAAGAACACTGGAGTGGGTTGCCATTTCCTTCTCCAATGTGTGAAAGTGAAAAGTGAAAGTGAAGTTGCTCAGTCATGTCTAACCCTTAGCGACCCCACTGACTGCAGCCTACCAGGCTCCTCCATCCATGGGATTTTCTAAGCAAGAGTACTGGAGTGGCTTGCCATTGCCTTCTCCGTGGCCCCCAGGTTACCTGCATGCAAACTCTGGGGAGCTAATACCTCTTCCTAAGGGGGAGGTTGGATTCTCCCAAACAGCAGGTTCTGAGGGGCACTGACTTAGCCCACATGCACATAGAGTCCCTGAGTGGTTAGGGCTTCTGGGGAGTGGGGTGTGAGAGCCTGGGCACCAAGCATCAGGACCTTCCCCCATGACCTTGAGAGCCAGGAAAGAGTCCCTCTGCTCAGCATGCTCTGGGGGAGCAGATTAGGGCCAACCACTTTTGAATGGACTGGTGATCACTGTGGTGGCAGCCTCTGAACACAGCTGGTGTGAACAGGTCAGTTTTGCCTGAACTGTGAAAGTCCCATTGTCCTGATACAGCCCAGGAACAAGGGGAGAGCCACACAGAAGTACCCTTCAACAGAAGTCTCAGCAACCGCAAACAGCGGGGGCTTCAACCAAATTGTATTCAATTCTGAGAAATAAATATGATGTTGTTTACATCTTGAGTATCAGAGAACAATTCTTGCTTTTTACCCGTTAAATTGCCAGGGGTCCCAGAGGAAGAAATGTTCATTCCAGCTGGAGAAATAATTTGGTGTAGATATGGTTTGCTTTTGGCCAGTGGGGACAGAAATCTTCACGGAAGAGGTGGCATTTGAATTGAGCCTGGAGGCTGAGAGAGAACATTAAATCCAATAGAAGAAAAGAGCCTAGGCCCATGGTTCCCAAACTGTGTGGGGTGCCACAGCAGGTAGGAGCACCGTGGAATATTTTAAATATTGGAGAGAAACACAATGATACTTAACATGTGTTAGACACTGTGGAAACTACTGGCTGGAAGTAGTTCACCATTTAACCATTAGACTCTACTACATTTGTTTCTATGACAATATGTTTGGAAAGCTGAGTTTTCAACAATTGATATGGTTAAGAAACAAATAACTCGTGACAATCTGTATGGAAGAGGAGTCCAAAGTCCACATCTGAGGAGTCCAATCAGATGTGATGGAGTCCAAAGTCTGAGAAGCTACAGATCTTTTTAGTTAAGGAGTGGTGGTTACTTTAGAATTATAATAAAATGAAAGCATACACTATGAGTCCATGCATAAGAAGTTTCAGAAGCAGTCTAATCTGTGGCAGTAGAAATCAGGATAATAACTATCTCTTGGAGGTGGAGAGCAAGAAGCATTGACTGGAAAGAGAAAAGTGGGAGCCCCTGGGGCTCTGGAAATGTTCTGTGTCTTGATCTGGGTGGTAGCAACTTAGGTGCATATTTATGTAAAAACTGACTGAGCTTCTCACTTAATTATGCACTTTATTGGATGTATATTACATGTCATTTTTAAAAAAGGGCTTCCTGGAAGATGTGTTGAAATGCAACTTGAAACCAGTTTGGATGATTATTATAATCATGTATAGAATGCTTACCATATATCAGGCATGACATTTATTGAGTGCTTATGATATGTGAGACACTGTGCTAAGTATTATATGTGTTATTTTACTTAATCTTTACATTGGTCCTAGAGGAGGTAAATACCCCTCCCATTTTATGAATGAGAAAACAAGTTTCAAGAATGCAGTTGACTTGCCTGGATTACATAGTAAGCCCAGGTTTGCCTTGTGGATGAAAATTCAATTAGTAGTCAAGAAGGAAAAAGAGAATTTTATTCAAGCCAAACTGAGGGTTGTAAAGCAAGAGACAGACTCAGAAGCTTGGAGAACCATTTCACCTGTTAGAAGTCAAAAGTACAGTCATATACATTTTTAAGATGAAGTATCCTACATCACAGGGCTTCCCAGGTGGCGACAATGGTAAAGAACCCACCTGTCAATGCAGGAGACATAAGAGATGAGGGTTTGTTCCCTGGGGTGGGAGGATCCCCTGGGGGAGTGCATGGCAACCCACTCCAGTATTCTTGAATGGAGAATCCCATGGACAGAGGAGCCTGGTGGGCTACAGTCCACAGGGTTGCAGAGTCAGACACGACTGAAGCCACTTGGCACATAGACACGCATCATACATCAAAATGACGTACTAACATTTTCCATAAAGTTCACCAGATGCACGTAGTCCAGGTAAGCCCAAACAAAGTAAGCAGTAAGTCACCATGACCCCTTACAGAACTGGGAAATAATGCTAGTCTTCTATGAAGTTACACTGCTGGCATCAGAAGAAAAGAAAAATAAATGATTTCTATAATCAAGTAGGCATTCCCACCTTCGAGGAGGTCTGGTTAATGGATAATGCAGAGACACTGTACCCTGAAGGAAAGGGAGGAGGCCCACACAGAGAGAATTTTGTGTTTAAATTTTCTTGTCCTGGGGCTTCCCTGGTGGCTCAGCAGTAAAGAAAGAATCCACCTGCCAATGCAGGAGACACATGTTCAATCCCTGATCCGGGAAGATCCCACATGATCTGAAGCAGTGAAGGTCCTGTGCTACAACTCCTGAGTCCGTGCTCTAGAGCTGACTCTCTGCAATAATGAGAGTAACCCCCACTCGCCACAACTAGAGACAAGCAGCAAAGACCCAGCACAGTCATAACTAACTAAATAAAATTATTTAAACAAATTTTCTTGTCCTGCCTTAAAATGTAAATTCATCAGTCTGACTCCCTAGTCCAAGCTCTTGGGACCACCTGCTCCCACCTCCCCAGCTCCTTGGAAGAGGTAGGACTTGAGTTGCAGAGGATGAGGGAGGAGAAACCAGAGATGGCTCTGAGCAGAGATGGAGGGTACATGGCCCCTTACAAAACTCTGCAATTAATTCTGGTTTTATAATTTTCTTGTTCTTCTTTTTTTAGCCTTGCCGTATGGTATTCAGGATCCTAGTTCTCCAACTAGAGATCAAACCCGAGTCCCCTGTAGTGGAAGCACAGGGTGTTACTGGACCACCAGGGAAGTCTCTGTTTTATTATTCTTAAAGAGAGCCCCCCATATTTGTTGAAGCTTTAAGCTCTGGCTCTGAGGGTATCTGGGAGAACCGTTGCCCTGTCACTAGATTGCAGTGTCACCTTAACCCCCATCTCAGCTCATGACAAGGTGCCCTGAGTTCTTTTTTAACAGATGCATCCCTCCAGAATTAGTGTTTGGTAAAGCAGACCCTGATAAGCTCTCAGTACCCCCGGCGGCACTAGTGGTAAAGAACCCACCTGCCAATGCAGGAGACATAAAAGACGAGGGTTCAAGGAAGATCCTCTGGAGGAGGGCATGGCAACCCACTCCAGTATTCTTACCTGGAGAATCCCCATAGACAGGGGAGTCTGGCCGACTACAGTCCATGGGGTCACAAAGAGTTGGACACAACTGAAGTGACTTAGCACACACAGCCTGAGAAAAGCAGGGATGCTCACCACCCACCCAATTAAAATTAAACACACGCTGTCTTTTTGGTCCCTCTGGCTTCTTGCCTCCTCTCCCCTCTCCTCCTCTCTCCCTTCCTTCTGTCTACTGTCTTCCCACCTCACTTTTCCCCACTCACTCCTCTCCCTGACAGCAGCTGCTTTCCCACCTTACTCCACAGAATCAGGGCCGAGAGACTTCCCCACCCTGGTACAGACCGAGCTGGACTCTGAGCCTTGGTGGAGGCCAGGAGTCCAGTGCTCAGGGTCCTGCCTTCCTGGATCCTCAGCCAGTCATTTCTTTCCTCTTTCCTGGACAGCAGTTTCCCCACTTCCCATATGCATAATCTGGTCCTCAGGCTCCTTGCCCTGAATCGCACCAGCTGCCTCTTCCTCTCTCTGAGTCAAGGGGGTTCCCCTTGGGGATCTGACTCTCTCTTCACTACCTGCCCACCCTGAAGGTATCTTAGGTGCTTATCCCTGGGTCGTCAGGGGAGGCAGGCTTTGGTCCTGTGTCTCATTGTCCAGAGGCTCAAGGTTGACTACCCAGACCTGTAGGGCATCCCGATGTGGGGTCCCTTTGTTAGGTCCCCTTAACCCCTGCTTCATTCCTCCTTCCCTTCTAGGCTGTGACCCTCCCTCAGCTGTTGAGAAGCCCCTCCTTAAATGCACCACAGCCATGCCCTGCTTTGAGCAGATGTTTCATATACAAAACCAAAATAGCAGTTATTTTGGTGAATGGATCCCCAACAATCTGAAGCCATCTGTTTGGGACATCCCACCCTGGGGCCTAAATATGCCTGCCGCCTTCCTTGGCAAGAGCACAGCAGCCCAAGAGCAGTTGGAGCATATTTATAAGCAGTTCTCTGCCCTGTTTCGCTGAAAGGCTGCAAACACCCCCTACGCCTCCAGTCCTCCTGCTGATGGGGCCTCAAAGAAGAGGAGAGGAGGCAGAACTTTGCATTCTGCATCTTGGGTTACAGCTTGCTTTTTTCTCCTTGGAATTTTCTTCGATGCTAAAAAAAAAAAAGCACCACCAAAAACCTCTTTTACTCTGAAGATGAAATCTCTTGCCATTGGACTCTTTCTCTGAAATCCACTTCTCACCACCCCACCATCCCTATTGCTGACCCAACTTTTGAACCTCATTCCTGCCCAACTCCTTCCTTGAGAAGCAAGGTCAAATCCTCTGCCATGCCCAGCAGCGTTCCTGATTCCTGTGTTTTCCCCTCTGACTGCTGCAGGAAAATCCTGGAATGATGTAGATGAACTGTAGTGCGGTTGGGCCTTGTGTATTTTTCCCTTCACTTTTCATCACCCAAGTCGCAAAGTATACTTTTATTGTTAAAAGTGTCTCAATAAGGAAATGAATTCTTCATGCTAAAACTGCCTGAGACATAGTTAAAGTTGTAACCAGATAAAAATTGACAGCCTTAAATATTTTTATTATTAATAAAAGACCAAAGATAAGTGAATCAAATATTCACTCTAAGAAATTAGAAAAATAGCAATCAAATAAAAGAAGGAGCTTTTCTGGTGGTCCAGTGGCTAAGACTCCATGCTCCCAGTGCAGGGGGCCTGGGTCAACCCCCGGTCAGGGAACCGAGGGTTCACACGCCATGACTAAGACCCAGAGGAGTCAAACAAATAATTTAAAAATTAAAACTTTTTTTTTAATGTAAAAGAGAAGAGGAGAGAATGAGATGAAAGTTGACAGAAATGAAGTAGGAAAGATACTGAAAAGATAAATAAAATTTGTTTGAAAATACAAATAAAATGAGAAAAATCTTTATTAAAGGCAAATCAAAACAAAAGAGAAAGCAAAAGTCTGCAACATTAGGAGTGAGAAAGGCAGTATAAAAACAGATATGAATGCTGTTAATCACTTAAAATATTATGGTAACATGAAATATTGAAAGGAAATGTTTTCAGCAAAATATAAATTATCAGCATTGACCTAAGAAGTAGAAAATTTTAACAGACTAAGAACTATGGAAGAGATTAGAAAGATAAGTAAGGTGATTACATTCTGGTGGAGAAATTCACATACTGAGGTATGAGGACATCATTTTAGCTTATATATGGTTCACCCTGATCTTGGTGTGAATTCAATCAGATTGACTCAAGGTATATCAAACACAAACAGCACATCTACTTTAATCATTATGGTAAAGAATGTCTATTTGCTACCTTCAGTTCAGTTCAGTCGCTCAGTCATGTCCAACTCTTTGCGACCCCATGAATCACAGCACGCCAGGCCTCCCTGTCCATCACCAACTCCCGGAGTACACTCAAACTCATGTCCATCGAGTCAGGGATGCCATCCAGCCATCTCATTCTCTGTCATCCCTGTCTCCTCCCACCCCCAATCCCTCCTAGCATCAGACTCTTTTCCAGTGAGTCAACTCGTCGCATGAGGTGGCCAAAGTATTGGAGTTTCAGCTTTAGCATCAGTCCTTCCAGTGAACACCCAGGATTGATCTCTTCTAGAATGGACTGGTTGGATCTCCATGCAGTCCAAGGGACTCTCAAGAGTCTTCTCCAGCACCACAGTTCAAAAGCATCAATTCTTCGGCGATCAGCTTTCTTCACAGTCCGACTCTCACATCCATACATGACCACGGGAAAAACCATAGCCTTGACTAGACGGACCTTGATTGGCAAAGTAATTACTCTGCTTTTTAATATGCTTAGCTCAGCAAACTTTACTCAATGCTCTGTTGTTCAGTGGCTAAGTTGTATCCAACTCTTTGCAACCCCATGGACTGCAGCACTGCAGGTCTCCCTGTCCCTCACTACCTCCCAGAGTTTGCCCAAGTTCATGTCCATTAACTCAGTGATGCTGTCCAACCATCTCATCCTCTGCTGCCCTCGTGTCTTTTTGCCTTCAATCTTTCCCATTATCAGGGTCTTTTTCAAGGCGTCAGTTCTTCACATCAGGCGGCCAAAGTACTGGTGCTTCAACTTCAGTATCAGTCCTTCCAATGAATATTCCAGGTTGATTTCCCTTAGGATGGACTTGTTTGATCTCCTTGCTTGAGGCCACCCAGAATCCAGTGCTCTGTGGTGACCTAAATGGGAAGGAAATCCAAAAAGAGGGGATATAGGTGTACATACAGATGACTCACTTTGCTGTACAGTGGAAACTGACACAACATTGTAAAGCAACTATACTCCAATAAAAATAATTTTTTAAAAAATAATGTCTATTTGGAAGATAAGAATATAGCGTTCATGCTAACACTCCCTTGGAAACAAGGTTCCCTTCCCTGATACCAGGGTCCTGCTGTCTCACTGTTTAAATACTAAATCTGTCTCTGTTGCAACCTTGAAGGAATGTAGTCCTGTCAAGTTGAGGTCTGTTCTTTGTTCTGTAAGTTAGAAAACTGTGCTGGAAACACACTTCAACAAAGCAGTCCTCAGAGCTATTGAGAGGCTCCTCCTGTGCTGTCATCCTCAGCTTGACTCCAATCAAACTCTTTCCTCTTCTTTATTATAGATTGATTATTGATTATTTCTGTCGACATTGCTTGGAGTGAGCTACAGGGTATCAGAGAAACCACCTGCAGTCACACAGAATCTACTTTAAAAAAATTTTTTTTGGCCATGCTGCTCAGCACTTGGGATCTTAGTTTCCTGACTGGAGATCAGACCCGCACCGCCGCTCCAACAGTGGAAGTCAGCCCCTTGAGCTCCGGACCTCACAGCACCCTTCAGATGCTTGGGCTAGTTCTGTCTCATTATCTGAACCTCATTCTGGACGTCCTGAGTCGTTTTTTTTTAATTGAAGTGTAATTGATTTACAATATTGTGTCAGTTGCAGCTGTATAGCAAAGTGATTCAGTTATACATATATATGTATACATCTATATTCTTTTTGAAAAATCATTTTCTATTATAGTTTGTTGTAAGATATTGAATATAGATCCCTGTGTGATATAGTAGATTCTTGTTGTTTATCTACTTTATATATGTTAACTTACATCTGTTAATTCCATCAGACAGTCCTGGGTTTAATCTGAGCTATTGAAATTTTAAGACTTGGATTCTTAAGAGGTATCAGTACATTTCGTGGGTGGTAGGGACCTGAAAGGATTGAAGCTGAAACTCCAGTACTTTGGCCACCTGATGTGAAGAGCCAACTCATTAGAAAAGATCCTGATCCTGGGAAAGACTGAAGGCAGGAGGAGAAGGGGGCGACAGAAGATAAGCTGGTTGGATGGCATCACCGACTCAATGGACATGAGTTTGAGCAAGCTCTGAGAGACGGTGAAGGACAGAGAAGCCTGGCGTGCTGCCGTCCAAGGGGTTGGAAATAGTTGGAAACAACTTAGCATCTGAACAACTGCAAAGGGACTTGGGGAGGATTTCCTAGAGAGAGGAAGCCTAGAAGGAGCTTTGGAATGAACTGGGTTGGCTGACCTTATTTAATTTGGCTTAAACTGGAAAGATTGTGTATATATGGTCTGAATAAACTTCTGTGGTGGTCTGGACAAACTGTGGTGGTTGTGGTGGTTTAGTTGACAAGTTGTGTCCGACTCTTGTGATCCCATGGACTGCAGCCTGCCAGGCTCCTCTGTCCACGGGATTCTCCAGGCAAGAACACTGGAGTGGGTTGCCATTTCCTTCTCCAGGGAATCTTCCCAGCCCAGGGATCGAACCCGCGCCTCTCACGTCTCCTGCATTGGCGTGGGGGGGGTGGGGGGGGTGGGGGGTCTTTACCACTAGCGCCACCTAGTGGGAGGCTCTCGAACAAACTATTCGACAACAGAACAAGAGACTGAATTTGGCTCAGAAAAGGGTTATCTGCTCCTTCTGGCCACAAGGTGTCCTCGGGCAATGAGAACCTCTGTCAGTGTCTGAGGATTAACCCTGGTGATGAGCAGCGGTTCCACAGGGTACCTGTCGTTACACTTGAAGTTTTTTACAGCTCTCCCAAGGATATACACACAAACACTGACCTGTTTCTTCATTGCTCGAAGTTCCTGCTGTGGATTTAGGCTGAAGAAACTGAGAACACAAAGAGCAGAACCAACTCAAGGGTGACACCTTGAGGAGCTAAGCTCACAGGCAGCACGCTGATAACCTTGGAAATTGTTCAGACCTTATAAAAAGATGAAGCTAAAAGAAAACGGGAAATCACGCCTCTAAAGCTGGGCAGCTTCTGGACGGGCAGCCCACCCACTAGAACTCCAGCTGGCTTCCTGTACAACACCTGCAAAGTCTGCAGCTGCTGCTGCTAAGTCGCTTCAGTCGTGTCCGACTCTGTGCGACTCCATAGACGGAAGCCCACCAGGCTCCCCCGTCCCTGGGATTCTCCAGGCAAGAACACTGGAGTGGGTTGCCTTTTCCTTCTCCAATGCATGAAAGTGAAAAGTGAAAGTGAATTGGCTCAGTCATGTCCGACTCTTAGCGACCCTATGGACTGCAGCCTACCAGGCTCCTCCGTCCATGGGATTTTCCAGGCAAGAGTACTGGAGTGGGGTGCCATTGCCTTCTCCGCTGCAAAGTCTATAAAATGCAAATAGTTGGTAAAATGGGAAGATCTAATAGAAGATAAACTATGTCTTGGGTGCTCAGTCACTTCAGCCATTTCTGACTCTTTCTGACCCTATGGACTATGGACTGTGGCCCATCAGGCTCTTCCGTTCATGGGATTCTCCAGGCAAGAACAGTGGAGTGGGTTGCCATGCCCTCCTCCAGGGGATCTTCCCAATCCAGGGATCAAACTCTGTCTCCTGCATTGCAGGCAGATTCTTTACTGCTGAGCCACCAGGGAAGCCCAGTCTGAAGTGGTCAAAACCTGGAACATCTGACTCACCAAAATTAGTTAACCGACATGCACAATAGAAAAAAAGTCCTCTATTAAAATTACATTAGTAGGATGGGGAGTGTGCTTCTGTTGGTAGTTAGAATTTTCCAAGCATAGTAATGACGATGGCATCTTTACAGGAAACTACCCGGAAATTGTTAGAAACTGCTGTTAAACTGGAGAAAGCTCAGAACCTACCCTCTCCCACTCTCCTCCTCCTTCCTCTCCTTCATTGCCTTTATATTCTCTCCTTTGTGAACTTCATATCCTGACTTGTCGCCTCCACCTGCTCCTGCGCCTACAAGGGAGAAGCCTACTGGAAGAGGTGAGCTTGCCCTTATGTATATTCCTTGGACTAGAACTGAACCTAAAAATGTAAGTAAGGATTTCTCAGACCCTTTACAAGATCCTTTAGGATTTGCTGGGGAATTTGATCTGACATTTGGGACATGTGAGCTAGGGTATTCAGATTTATCTCAGCTCGTGCATTTGCTGGTATCTGAGAATAAAGCTGAAGAATGGCCACAAGAGGCAGAATGGAAGCTGCCTATGGAAGATTTTCACAAGCGTGAGCCTGCAGAGTTTCACAGATGTAGAGAACTTATTCATATCTTGTTCCAAGAAAGCCCCAAAATTTTCCCTAGGAGAACAGATTGGGCAAAGATCCACCAATGTAAACAAAAGCCTGGAGAAGCTACTTTCTTTGGAGTGGTTTGAGAAAACTTTCAATGAGCACTCCGGAATGGCCCTGAAGAGTTTTCAAAACCATCAGAGTGATGCTTCCCTGGTGGCTCAGTGGTAAAGAATCACTTGCCAATGCAGGAGGCACAGATTCGATCCCTGGCCTGGGAAGATCTCTTATGCTGAGGAGCAAGTAAGCTGGCGAGCCACAACTATTGAGGCTGGGAGCCCAAACTACTGAGCCCACACGCCACATCTACTGAAGCCTGCGTGCCCGACAGCCAGTGCTCCTCAACAAGAGAAGCCACCGCAATGAGAAGCCACATCACGGCAACTAGTAGCCCTACTCTCTGCAACTAGAGGAAAGCCCTCGCAGCAGTGAAGACCCAGAGCAGCCAAAAATAAGTAAATTTTAAAAAAATCATCAAAATGATCCAGTTCTGAATTTTATTTTTTAGGGACTTCCCTGGCAGGTGAGTTGAAATGGTTAGGTGTCATTTCCGGAGGCTCTGAAGAGCTCCGGTACCATAGTCCTTTATGACTAGGTGCAGAAAAGAATTCAGCGAGAGGCAAAGGGATAGATAAGAAGTGATTCATTAGAATAGGATGCTTGTGAAGGCTTCCGAGCGGGTGGGCGAGGGGGTGTTGCACCCTGAGAACTTAGTGGGCTATGGTTTTGTAATCAGAGGAAAAGCGGGGAGGGGGAGAAGGACTTCTGTGTCTTTCTGGAGTAGACGTCATGCTTCTATCATCAGTTCCACCTCCAAACTAAGCAAGGGCGTTTTCTTGTCCCTACTTGGTCAAGCTAGGTCCACAGATGATTGTTTTTTACGTGTGCGGAGAGCATGTCTGAGGGATCATTAACTTAACTGAGCTCACTGGGCAGGAGGTAGGGCTCACACCACCATTGTTTTATTGTTTGGGGGCATATGTTGTGCTTCTGCTGCATGGTTTTGTTGCTAAGCAAGCCTGCTTGGCTTTGTGGTTAAGCAAACCTTCTTTCTTGAGTAATCCTTAACGTACAGGGGTCTCTCATAGTTTTCTACTTACAATCCCCTATGGGATTAACTATTTAATCACCTATATTGTCCCTTTACTCCATCCCTATCGCAGTTTTTAAGACTAAGCCTTCCAATGCAGGGGGTGTGGGTTCCATCCCTGGTCGGGGAGCTAGGATTCCACATGCCTTGTGGCCAAAAAACCAAAACGTAAAACAGAAACAGTATTATAACAAATTCAACAGATACCTTAACACGGTCCACATTAAAAAAAATAAATATTTTAATCTTTCTAGAAGGATTAGATGAAGAACTGGAAAAGCTAGTTGAAAGACATGAACCAGACTGGACCACAGTACATACCGATACGCTTGTCACTATTGCAGACAAGCTGTCTAAAACCTTCCGAAAGAAAGAAAGAAAGGGAAAGAGTCACTTGCACGTCAAGAATGCGCAACTGCAGCAGCTTAGGGGCTCTATGAACATACCTTTTTCTAACTCCGGCCAAAAATGAAATGACCATACTTGTTTTTATTGCAAGAGACCTGGTTATTTCAAATGAGGTTGCCATAAATTTCAATGGGGTTTGGAACACAGCAACATTGAAAAGGCATAGGTGTGCTCCGAGGATCATCAGAGGGCCTTCCTCCTCCTCCTCCTTCTCAGTGCATTAGAGGAAATCAAAATAACAACTGGAGGGGGAGACTTCACAAGTCCTTGTAGATGCTGGGCTGCATTATTGATTCTTGAAAGTGAAAGCTGCTCAGTCGTGTCCAACTCTTTGCAAACCCATAGACTATACGGTCCATGGAATTCTCCAGGCTAGAAATACTGAAATGGGTAGCCTATCCCTTCTCCAGGGGATCTTCCCTACCTAGGAATCGCACTGGGGTCTCCTGCGTTGCACGCGGATTCTTTTCCAACTGAACTATCGGGGAAGCCCTACCCTTATTTGCCATCCTCTTGCTCTGAGTAAACAATCAGTTCAAATGGTAGAGGTTTCTCATTTATCTATGCAAGTTTTAAAATCAGAACCTATGATCTTTCAGTTAGGAACCGTCACAGGGAAATGTGTTTCTTCTAGCAAAATGTGCCACAATTCATTTAATAGGATGAGAACTTTTTAAAGCCTACAGTGCTCCTATAGCCTTTTCATTGGAAGGTGAAATGTTTCTAGACTCTGAAAGTTTAGATGCTGATCCAAATCTGTTACTGAAACGTTGATGATTATAAAATCAATGGTTCAAACAGACCAAGAAAAAAGTTGATGACCTGTTGTCACAAGTGCCTGAAGAATTATAATCTTCTTCCTCAGATATTAGAAAAATTAAACCAGCTACTCCAGGAAGATAAGGGGCGACAGAGCATGAGATGGTTGGATGGCATCACTGATTCAATGGACATGAGTCTGAGCAAACTCTGGGAGATGGTGAAGGACAGGGGAGCCTGGCGTGCTGCAGTCCATGGTGTCACATAGAGTTGGACATGACTCAGCAACTGAACAACAACTCCTGGTAAGATGACTGCTAGTAACTCTAAACATCTACCTAATATGCAGCAGTAACCACGTAAATCATGGGCATCAAATGATGTATAGTGATAGTGAAAGTCACTCACATGTCCGACTCTTTGTGACCCCGTGGACTATACCATCCGTGGAATTCTCCAGGCCAGAATACTGGAGTGGGTAGCCTTTTCCTTCTCCAGGGGATCTTCCCAACCCAGAGATCGAACCCAGGTCTCCTGCATTGTGGGCACACTCTTTGCCAGCTGAGGCACAAGGGAAGCCCATCAAATGAAATAAGACCTATTATTTACAAATTTCTTAAGAGGGGACTTGTAATTCCTGTACCAGTCCTAATACACTTATCTTAGCAGTCTGTGTGCGTGTTCAGTCATGTCTGACTCTTTGCAACCCTTTGGACTGTAGCCCACCAGGCTCCTCGGCCCATGGAATTTTCCAGGCAAGAATACTGGAGTATGTTTCCATTTTCTCTTCCAGAGGATCTTTCTGACCTAGGGATTGAATCTGCATATCCTGTGTCTCCTGCATTATGGGCAGATTCTTTACCACTGAATCATTGGGGAAGCCCCATCTTACCAGTGAGAGACCCAAATGGGAAAGGCTGGAGATTTGTTCTCAAGATCTGAGAGCTACAAACAATATTTACGGGACTTCCCTGGTGGCCCAGTGGTTAAGAATCCACCTGCCAATTCAGAGGACATGGATTCAATCCCTAGTCCGGGAAGATCCCACGTGCTGTGGAGCACCTAAGCCCGTGTGTCACAGCTACTGAACCCGCGCTCTGGATACTGTGTTCCGAAATGAGAAGCCATGGCAGTGAGAAGCCAGCACGCTGCGACAAAGAGTAGCCCCCACTCGCCGCAGCTAGAGAAAGCCCTCGAGCAGCAACAAAGACCACGCACAGCCAAAATTAGATATTTTTAAAAGCCATATGGTTGAAAAAAGAAAATAGTGTGATTCCCTGACATCCTGTGGTCCCAAACTCACACACGGCTCTCAGCCACTCCAGCTGATAGCTATTTTTTAGTAATTGATTTGTGCAGCACCTTCTTTAGTATCCCTGTGGGAAAAGACAGCTAATAGCTTTTTGCCTTCACCTGGGAAGGTCTCTGATATACCTGGACAGTTATGCCACCAGGCTATGCTGAAAGTCCTACTTTGTTGCCATTGTTGTTTAGTCGCTAAGTCATGTTTGACTCTTTTGCAACCCCATGGACTGTAGCCCGCCGGGTTCCTGTGTCCATCGGGGAAGCCCCACCAACACAGCTGGCAATTATTAAAACACCAGGGCATTCAATATCTGACACTGTGGAAGCTAAAGGGAATCAGCTTGTTGATGCCGCAGCCAAACAGCTTTAAAACTCAGCTTGTTCATCCTTGAGAATGTCCATTGCTCTCTGTTAATCTTGCTAATCCAGTAAAAGACTTCCTTCTACAGGCTCAAGAAATTGTCCCTAAAGAAGAGAAACAGATACGGCAACAAAAGAGGGGAATTTTTGACCTTGTCACACAAACATGGTTTGGACTTGATTTATTAAAAAAAAATTTTTTTTTCCCTGGTGGTACAGTAGAAAAGAATCTGCCTGCCAATGCAGGGGACACAAGTTCCATCTGGTCTGGGAAGATCCCACATGCCACTGAGCAATTAAGCCCATGAACCACAACTACTGAAGCCTTGCTCTAGAGCCCATGAGCTTCAAATACAGAAAGCCTGCACACAGCAACAAAGACCCAAAGCAGAACAGCCAAAATAAATAAATAAATTTTAAAAATCGAAGGAAATTGATACAGCAACAAACTTTATAGTGCCTGGCGGTGGTGGTTTAGTTGCTAAGTCGTGTCCAGCTCTTTCAGCCCCATGGACTATCACCTGCTAGGCCACTGTCCATGGGATCTCCCAGGCAAGAACACTGGAGTGGGTTTCCATTTACTTCTCCATTATGGCGTCTGTTGGAGCACAGTTGTCATTACTCCAGTATGTACTTTAAAAATGTATAGATATTTATTTCGCTGCTCCGGGTCTTCGTTGTAGCCTGTGGGATCTAGTTCCCTGGCCCGGGATTGAACCCAGGCCCCCTGCATTGGGAGCATGGAGTATTAATTACTGGACCACCAGGGAAGTCCCCAGCATGTACATTATTTAACTCATAGGGCACCTGAGAAAATTGTCTTATGGAGAAAACAGTGTTTTGGGAAACTTTCTCCCATGGCAGAAAGTATATGCTCATTGTATTATATGCCCAAAATACCATCTTGAAAAGCCACTTTATGGGTCACAAGGCCACTTGCCCCTTCCTAAGGGACCCTTTGATGTATGACAGTTGGACTTTGTCTAAATGTCACCATCTCAAAGATATAAATATGTCTTAGTAGTGATCTGTGTGTTTTTACACGAGGTTGAAGCTTTTTTGTGCAAGAGAGCAACAGCTTTCAGTTCAGTTCAGTCGCTCAGTCGTGTCCGACTCTCTGCGACCCCATGAATCACAGCACGCCAGGCCTCCCTGTCCATCACCAACTCCCAGAGTTCACTGAAACTCATGTCCAGCTGTAACAATAGGTGAATTGTTACTGGAAAGGATAATTCCTATTTGGGAAGTTGCGTCCAAGTTAGATAGTGACTCGGGAAACTCACACTGCCACACACATAATTAAATCTGTTTGTAACATTTGGCCAATAATGCAGCATTTTTACTGCACTCATCACCCGCAACCTTCAGGACTGGGTAAAAGGAACTAGCAGCACTATCAAAACTCAATTGGCAGACTTCCCCGGTGGTCTAGTGGTTAAGAATCTGCCTGCCAATGCAGGGGACACGGGTTTGATTCCTTGTTTGGGAAGATCCCACATGTTGCAGGGGCAGCTAAGCACGTGCGCTGCAACTGCTGAAGCCCACTCTAGAGCCTGTGCTCACCAATAAGAGAAGCCACTGCGATGAGAAGCCCAAGCACCGCAACTAGAGAGTAGCCCCTGCTCACCGCAACTAGGGAAAGCCCTCGCACAACAATGAAGACCCAGCACAGCCAAAAATGAATAAATAAATTAATTTAAAAGTATCTTAAAAAATACCTCAATTGGCAAAACTATCAGGAGCTTTTAATCTCCCATGGTCAAAAGTTCTTCTGTTAGTGCTTCTCAACCTTAGATCTTCATCTTTTGGTAAACATCAGCTGTCTCCTTCTGAAATGACAGCAAGATAGCTTATGTGACTGGATGAAGGGATATACGAACCAACCTCAGGCTTCCCTGGCAACTCAGATGGTAAAGAATCTGGCTGCAGTTGCAGGAGATGTAGGTTCAATCCCTGGGTTAGGAAGATCACCTGAAGAAGGGAGTGGCTACCCACCCCAGTATTCTTGCCTGGAGAATTCCATGGACAGAGGAGCCTGGCAGGCTGTATGGGGTCACAAAGAGTTGGACACGACCAAGTGATGAACACACACACACACACACATGACCAATCTAACTCAAGGGAGATATATTACATTACTGTCAAAGTCTTATTAAGTCACTTAAAAGAAATGAAAAGTTGATAGGTAACTTCTTTCACTGTGAGTTTTCTGGAGACAACGATCTTAAAGATCATGGATTATAACCTGGAGATTTTGTCTACTGGAAAAGACATCAGATAGGGACGTCCCTGGTGGTCTAGTGGCCAACACTGTGTGCTCCTAATGGAAGGGGCCTAGGTTCAATCCCTGGTCAGGGAACTAGACCCACATGTCACAACTAAAGATCCAGTTGGTTGCAACTAGGACCCGGTACAGCCAAATACATAAGTAAATATATATATTTTAAAAAGATCAGATGAAAGGTTATTTGCAGCCATGTGGTGTTGGAGAAGACTCTTGAGAGTCCCTTATACTGCAAGGAGATCCAACCAGTCCATTCTAGAGGAGATCAATCCTGGATGTTCATTGGAGGGACTGATGCTAAAGCTGAAGCTGCAATACTTTGGCCACTCATGCAACGAGTTGACTCACTGGAAAAGACTCTGATGCTGGGAAAGGTTGGGGGCGGGAGGAGAAGGGGACGACAGAGACTGAGATGGCTGGATGGCATCGCCGACTCTGTGGACATGAGTTTGAGTGAACTCCGGGAGTTGGTGATGGACAGGGAGGCCTGGCGTGCTGTGATTCATGGGGTCGCGGAGAGTCGGACACGACTGAGCGACTGAACTGAACTGAACTGAACTGGAAAGGACCTTATCCGCTATCATTGTCTAATCTGTGCACTGCCCAATGAAGAAGTGTAGACATGTGGATTCACGTTTCACATTGAAAAAGCCCTCTCCACCTGACTGCACTTTGACCCTTGTTTCGGACACCCAGTTTCAATTGACTAAGGCAAGCACCACCAAACAAAGATGAGAAGAAAACAATAGCAGCAGCAGACAGCTAACCCAAGAGTCCAGACCAGGCCTGTAACCCTCAGTCTGGTCAGTACTTTGGGACTGTTTTTAAAAAAAATTTTTGTATGCCGTACCTATACTCTTGACCCCTTTATAATAACAACCAGCAAGCCCTTTCCCCGTGTTTTCTTTAGTCTTACAGCTTCTCCTAATTCCTTTGTTGCTTTGCATCCGCACAGCTCACTCTTGTCCTTAGAAAGGCAGTTATTGTACAAGTGTCGCAGTCTCTTGCCGCCTCCGGAAATTTTCCTAAGTGCCGGATGTGTCGCTCTTCCCTTACTGGGTCCTTGGTAAAACATAATGACTCCCTGGCTGTGGTCATCACCAGTTTCACCACTATGCCTGTCTTTTCTGTGACTCATAAAAAAAATAAAAATGTTCACATATTGATGTATAGGGAAGTTATTTTGGCTTATATGTGGCTCACCCTGAACTTTGTGTGAAGTAAAACAGCTTGACTCATGGCCTTTCAAAAGCAAACAGCATGTCTACTTCAACAATTAAGGTGAAGAATGTCCCTTTTGAAGATAAGGATAGATAACACCCTTCCTATGGCATCCATGTTAACATTCCATCAAAGATAAGGTTCCCTTCCCAGACTCCAGGGCCCTACCGCTGCCTATTTATATATTAAATCTGTCTTTTTTTGAAATCTCAAAGGAATGTAGTCCTGTCAATTTGATGCATGTTCTATTTTCTGGTAAGGTAGGAGACTGTGCTGAAAACCATGCTTCAACGGAGCAACCCTCAGAGCTGCTGAGAGGCTCCTCCTGGGTTACCTGTCCTCAAATTGGTAAGACTCAGACTCTTTCCTATTCTTTATTATGGATCAATTATTGTTTATTTCCACTGACGGTTCCAAAAGTCTCCAAGTCAGTAGAGGACAGACTAACAAAAGTGACTTCTAAGATGATGCAGTGGTAAATACACAACATCACCTATGTAGTATTATAGCCCAAAGTATCCAACCTAAATCCAATCACGTTAAACAAACAGACAAATCAAGATGGTGGGACATCGTGCAAGACAACTGATCTGGACTCTTAAAAAAATCAAAGTCATAAAAGGGAAAAATAAAAGGCAAAACTGTTCTAGGTTGAAGATTAAAGAGCTATGACAACGAAAGGAACTGGAGAGTCTTTGATTAGATCCTGGAGTTAAAAAGCCATACCTGGCTTTTGAAAATGTCCATAAAAGGTCATTTTGGGGACAGTTCTAGACATCTGGATATAGACAGTGTACTAGATGATATTGTTATATCTAGTTCCTGCTGGGTAGGATAATGGAATTTTCCTGTTGAGATAATGGAATTTTGTTTGTGTAGGGGAATGTCCTAAACCTTAAGAGATTTATAAAAAAATGTGGTTAGGTCATTTAATGGTGTGCATAAGTCAAATCGTTACAATGTACACGTTAAACACATGGTGCTGTATGTCAGTTATCTCTCAATAAAACTGGAAGATAAAAAAACGAATTAAAAATGTACTTAGGGACTTACCTGATGGTTCATTGGTTAAGAGTCCGCCTTGCGATGCAGGGACACCAGTTTGATCCCTGGTCTTGGAAGATCCCATGTGGTGTGGGGCAACTAAGCCTGTGTGTTGCACCTACTGAAACCTGTACTGTGGGGCCCATTTCTCCACAATAAGAGAAACCTCTGCAGCCGGAGAAGTCACCGCAGTGAGGAGCCCGAGCACTGCAGTGAAGAGTAGCTCCCACCTTCCACAACCAGAGAAAGCCCTCAAAGCAATGACCAGTTCAGTTCATCGTGTCTGACTCCTTGCAGCCCCATGGACTGCGGCACACCAGGCCTCCCTGTCCATCACCAACTCCTGGAGTTTACTCAAGCTCACATCCATTGAGTCAGTGATGCCATTCAACCATCTCACCCTCTGTCATCCCTTTCTCCTCCTGCCCTCAGTCTTTCCCAGCATCAGGGTCTTTTCAAATGAGTCAGTTCTTCACATCAGGTGGCCAAAGGATTGGAGTTTCAGCTTTGGCATCAGTCCTTCCAATGAATATTCAGGATTGATTTCCTTTAGGATGGACTGGTTGGATCTCCTTGCAGTCCAAGAGACTCTCAAGAGTCTTCTCCAACACCACAGTTCAAAAGCATCAATTCTTGGGCACTCAGCTTTCTTTATAGTCCAACTCTCACATCCACACTACTGGAAAAATCATAGCTTTGACTAGACGGACCTTTGTTGGCAAAGTAATGTCTCTGCTTTTTAATATGCAGCACAGCCATAAATAAACAGTTTTTTTTTTTTAAAGAATGTTTAAAAAATATATAGTTAGGAATGAAGTGTTTGATGTTTGTATTTCACCTTTCACGTAGCTGAGCAAAAAGTTTTAAAGTGTGTGTGTGTGTTTAATACAGAGAATCAGGGCCACTGTGAATGACATAGAATAAGGGATTGGTAATAGGGACTAGAACTTATGCAATTGCAGATGCTGGTAGAACAGACTGTGCAAGGCCTCCATACCTGCCAGTAGTTGGAAAGGAGAATAGGACATAAAGTGGGAGAGAATAAGAACAAACTGGAGCTCAAATCTGTCTTCCACTGTCTCCAACCTCAGCGATGAAGGTGACCTGCAGGAGAACTTGGGTCCTTACCTCAGAGTTGTATACATACCTGGCTCAGGACTAAGAGAAGCAAAAGGAGGTGACCTAGCTGGAACCAGGGCGACTTTAGGTCCAGGTGCTGCCCCAAAACCAGCAAGGCAAGTTAGCAGCTCAGTGACAATCACATGCCAGCTATAACAGAGCCTGAGGCCTTTCATCAAAGTGCAAAGCATTAAAAAAAAAAAAAAAAACTGCTCCTTCCAAATCTTGAGTAAATTAATTTTATTGCCAACTTGGAATCACGCATGGGAGAGAATTCTAGGAAACTTAGTTCCAGCTAAGTTGATGCAGTACCAAGTAGAGCATGAATGTGTGTGCGTGTGCGCACACGTGTGTGTGGGGGTGGGGAGAGTACAGATATGATGAAATACTAACAATCGGTGAATCGAAGGTGAAGAGGGCTCAAGATTTTGTGGATCTGAAATTTTAATTTAAAAACTGGAGGTGGAAAAAGGCTCCAGGCCCTGATGGTTTCACAGCTGAGTTTTATCTAGCCTTCAGAGATCAGACAGTTCCTATATCACACAAACTATTCTAGACCATAGGAAACTATAGAACATTTCCAAACCATTTTATTGACATGTTCTTGGTACTAAAATAGAAGTTTTTTTGTTTTTTTTTTTTTAAAGGAAAACTATAGACAATTTTCATTCCTGGGACACCCCCTCACCCCCAGGAATAAGAGATTTGGTCACTGTAGCTATGTAAGGGACTATCCCTCTGCTTAGGAAATACACATTAAAGTATTTAGGGGTAAAGAACCACAATGTATGAAATCTATACTCAAGGGACTTCCCTGGTGGTTCAGTGGCTAAGACTCTGAGCTCCCAGTGCAGGTGGTCTGGGATTCGATCCCTGGTCAGGGAGCTAGATCCCACAAGCTGCAACTAAGAGTTTACATGCCACAGCTAAGACTCAGGGCAGCCAAATAAATACATAAATAAATTTTTTTAAAATCCACACTCAAATGATTCAGAAGAAATGATATACACACATAAATACATATACATATGTGAATGTGTTACATGTATACACATACATGTATATGTGCATGCACGCATGTGTATAAAGTCCCATACTGTGTGTGTGAGGGGGAAGTGTTAGTCGATCAGTCGTTTGTGACTCTCTGTGACCTCATGGACCGTATCCCACCAGGCTCCTCTGTCCATGGGATTCTCCAGGCAAGAATGCTGGAGTGGGTAGCCATTCCCTTCTCCAGGGGATCTTCCCAACTCACGGACCAAACCCAGGTCTCTTGCATCACAGGCAGATTCTTTACTATCGGAGCCATCAGGGAAGCTCACTATGTGTATATATCTTTGTGTTCTTATTACGTATGTACATGTGTATGTAGATAGATTCCTATGATATAAAATACTATTTAAGGCTAAATAAAGGGTATTTATTTATAAGTAAAGGATATAGGAGTGTGCTCTTTGAGCTCTTTTTTAAAGTAAGAACTATTTTAATTCTTCCAAATTTTCTGTAAGTTTAAAATTATTTCCAAGTAAAAAGTTTTAAAAATTTTTTATCAACATGGAGGAATATTGTCCATAGAAAGGAAACGTGTAAATATACACCACATCTCAGAGTGTGGGCTGAGTGTGACAGATGAAAGGCAAGAATGTACATTATGTGATGACTCCATTTCTTCCAGTTCACTTCAGTTCAGTTCAGTTGCTCAGTCATGTCTGACTCTTTGCGACCCCATGGACTGCAGCATGCCAGGCTTCCTTGTTCATCACCAACTCCCGGAGCCTGGTCAAACTCATGTCTATAGAAGTTGGTGATGCCATCCAACCATCTCCTCCTCTGTCATCCCCTTCTTCTCCTGCCTTCAGTCTTCCCCAGTATCAGGGTCTTTTCCAAAGAGTTAGTCCTTCTCATCAGGTGGCCAAAGGATTGGAGCTTCAGCTTCAACATCAGTCCTTCCGATGAATATTCAGGACTGATTTCTTTTCGGATTGACTGGTTGGATCTCCTTGCTGTCCAAGGGACTCTCAAAGAGTTTTCTCCAACACCACACTTCAAAAGCATCAGTTCTTTGGTGCTCAGCTTTCTTTATAGTCCAACTCTCACATCCATACATGAGTACTGGAAAAACCATAGCTTTGACTAGATGGACCTTTGTTGGCAAAGTAATGTCTCTGCTTTTAATATGCTGTCTAGGTTGGTCATAGCTTTTCTTCCAAGAAGCAAGCATCTTTAAACTTCATGGCTGCAGTTACCATCTGCAGTGATTTTGGAGCCCCCCAAAATAAAGTCTCTCACTGTTTCCATTTCCTTACAGTTTAGCAGCAGACCACAAGGATCTTTGGTGATAGAGATTAGAATACTGCTCACCTTTGTAGGGAGAGGGAACTAGGTGGGTTTCCGGGGCTGGATATTTTCAGTATCTTGATCTGGGTGGGTGTCACACAGGTGATTACGCATATAAAAAGGTATCAAGCTGTACATTTCAGATTGTGCAGTTTACTGTATAATAAGAAAAAAAAGATAACCCTAGTTTCTGTGTGGCTTCCCTTGTGCTTGCTCAGTGACGTGGGACTCTTTGCAACCCCATGGACTATAGCGCTCCAGGCTCCTCTGTCCATGGAATTTCCCAGGCAGGAATACTGGAGTGGGTTGCCCTTTCATCCTCCAGTGGATTTTCCCCATCCAGGGATCAAACCAACATCTCCTGTGTCTCCCACATTAGCAGGCACCATGGTAGCTGGCTCAGTGGTAAATGAACCCACCTGCCAATGTGGGAGAGGTGGGTTCCATGGGGTGGCAAAGGGTCAGACGTGACTTAGTGACTGAGCACACAGGCACAGCTTCTGTGTAGAGACTGCCAGAGTGGTCCAGACAAGAGAGACACCATCTGGGGGGCTATGGCAAAATGGAGGTGAGGGGAAGGGAGGACAAGCCTGGTGGAACCACAGTGGGTTGAACTGAGAGAAAGAGGGGTCTTCAGGGTGACCCCGGTGGAACAGCTGGTCGGTGGCACTGGTGACCGAGATGGGGGGTCTGGGAGAGGAGTGGGACCCCTGGACACCTGCCCAGTCCGCATTTCCTGGGGTGCTGCAGAAGTCAAATTTCCCTTCACGGCTGCATCCAGGTCACCACCAGGGGGCAATGGCTTCCTTCGTGGTCCGCAAGGCAGCCTGAATCCTGCCGCCACATCGTCAGCCCTGGGAGCAGCTGTGGAGCGGCGTCTGGGTGGCCGCCAAAACCCCCGGGGCCAGGACACCGTGTGCTCCTTGCACAAGAATCTTGCGGGATGGGGCGGGAAGGAAATTAAGTCCTAAAACCCTGGAATCTGAAAGTTGTGACTCCAGTTCTTCTGCGGCTCCCATGTTCGCTCCCAAGGGAGCCGGGCTCTGTACGATGGTCACAAGGTCTCGCTGCTGACCCTGGCCCTCCACCTCTTCTGCCTCCACTCCACCACAGCCTCAACCTCGGGGAAGAAAGAGGCTTCCTGCCTTCCTCTCCCGCACGAAAATATTTCCTTGTGATCATAAGTCAGTAGACCAGCACAGACAGAGCGATGTGGACTCTCCAGTGCTAGAATGCGTTTTATGTTTCAAGCACAACCACACGCACATACTAGTTGGGGCTGGTGGAGCTCAGGGTCTAGTCAAACCACCACCAGAACCCCAGACACCTCCCTTCCTCGTCCCTCCTTCTGGGGCTACCTCACTTCCCCATATGTTGGTATGTGCTCGGTCGCTTCAGTTGTATCTGATTCTGTGTGACCCCATGGACTGCAGCCTGCCAGGCTCCTCTGTTCATGGGCTTCTCCAGGCAAGAATACTGGAGTGGGTTGCCATGCCATTCTCCAGGGGATCTTCCTGACCCAGGAATCGAACCCATGTCTCTTATTTCTCCTGCAGTGGCAAGTGGGTTCTTTAGCACTAGCGCCACCTGGGACACCCTTCAATTCCTCCAGAAGCCTTCAAAATCTGAGCTTAATTCAGGAAGGGCCGGGTGAGTCAGCATCCAGTGGCCTGAGTCAGAGCCTCAGTCCTTCTGTGAAGGACACTTTTCTGACCCAAAATGTGGATCTGAGTTGCCCCATCTAATTCTCCCATCATACCACCCCTTTCTCTCTAAGTTAAATTAGTCAATCTGCCTGTCTGATCCCTCAGCTCATCTGTGGCTCTGAAAGGCAGAGCAGGACCTGGAATGGGCTTCAAGATTCTTTGCTGAATAAATGAAAGGACAGGTGAATCTGAGTGAGTAAGCAATCTCCTATAGGTAAGAGGATAGCATCGCAGTTAATGCATCTGGTGTTTTGAATGTTGGCTAAAGTGTGGGCACTGACACTTAAAAGCTGTGTGACCTTAGCAACCATCTTAACCTCTCTGGGTCCCAGTCTCTTTACCCAGATATCACAGTTATTGTAAAGACTCAATGATAGGATGTATGTCAGTCCCTTAGCTTCAAGTTGGCACATGGTATACACTCAAAAAAAAAAAGAAAAAAAGACAATTTCTTTAGTATGTGTGGTTAGAAAAAAATGTAAGTAGATGTGCACGTGTGTACGCAATTATACCTATTTATGTAGGTTACACAATAAACTGTTAGCATCCCATCACTTCATGGGAAATAGATGGAAAAACAGTGGAAACAGTGTCAAACTTTATTTTTTGGGGCTCCAAAATCACTGCAGATGCTGATTGCAGCCAGGAAATTAAAAGACGCTTACTCCTTGGAAGGAAAGTTATGACCAACCTTGATAATATATTAAAAAGCAGAGACATTACTTTACCAACAAAGATCCGTCTAGTTAAGGCTACGGTTTTTCCCGTGGTCATGTATGGATGTGAGAGTTGGACTATAAAGAAAGCTGAGCACCAAAGAATTGATGCTTTTGAACTGTGGTGTTGGAGAAGACTCTTGAGAGTCCCTTGTACTGCAAGGAGATCTAACCGGTCCATTCTAAGGGAGATCAATCCTGGGTGTTCATTGGAAGGACTGATGCTAAAGCTGAAACTCCAATACTTTGGCCACCTCATGTGACGAGTTGACTCACTGGAAAAGACTCTGATGCTGGGAAAGGTTGGGGGTGGGAGGAGAAGGGGACGACAGAGAATGAGATGGCTGGATGGCATCACCGACTCTGTGGACATGAGTTTGAGTGAACTCCGGGAGTTGGTGATGGACAGGGAGGTGGTGTGCTGTGATTCATGGGGTCGCGGAGAGTCGGACATGACTGAGCGACTGAACTGAACTGAACTGACTGAACGCCAGGGGCATTCGCGATATTCATTGGAAGGACTGATGCTGAAGCTGAAACTCCAATCCTTTGGCCACTTGATACGAAGAACTGGCTTCTTGGAAAAGCCCCTGATGCTGGCAGGAGGAGAAGGGGACAACAGAGGATGAGATGGTTGGATGGCATCACGGAATAGATGGGCATGAGTCTGAGCAAGCTCCGGGAGTTGGTGATGGACGGAGAACCTGCTGTGCTGCAGTCCATGAGGCCGCAAAGAATCAGACACGGACTGGAACTGAACTGAATGCCAGACGGGAAAACGGGAGACCAAGTTAAAATTTTTTTCATTTTGTACTTTATAAATACTTCTGTAGTTGAATGTCTTACATTAAGCATGTTTTACTTTTGTAATAACACAAAATGTAAATGAAAAATGAAATCCAACAAGCATATGACAGAATATCATTACTTATTAGTCACACAGGAAATGCAAAACAAAACTGCCATGAGATAACCCTGCTCACCACCAGAAAGGCTACATTAAAGGGCTTCACCAAATGCTGGCAAGAATGTGGCGCAGCTGGAACCCTCAAGCATTGTTGGTAGGTGTGTAAATGGGAACACCATCTTGAAAAAATGTTTGACAGTTTCTAGTAAGAGGCATTCTTACCTAGGAACCAGAAATTCCACTCCTTGCTGTGACCCAGTCAGCAAGAGAAAAACGTATGTCTACAAAAAGCCTTATACACAAATGTTCACAGCATATTTATTTATAATAGCCAAAAACTGGAAGCAACCCAGGTGTCCATCAACAGGAGGATGGGTAAATACTTTGTAGTGCATCCATGCAGTGGAATACCAAACAACCCTAGAAAGAATGAACTACCGATAGAAGTAACAACATGGATTAATCTTGGAAACATAACGTAGAACAAAAGAAGCCACCACACAAAAGAACACGTGTTGCCTTGTTGTTTAATTCCACTGATGTGAAGTTCCAGGATAACAAGCTGATGTGGGGAAGAATGTGGCCTGGCACAGAGAACGTTCTGGGTGCTGGAAGTATCTCATGTTGATCTGGGTGGTGGTTAAGCCCACATATTTGTTGCTGCTGCCTAGGTGCTGAGTCGTGTCCTGTTCTTTTGCGACCCCGTGGACTGTAGCCCGCCAGGCTCCTCTCTCCATGGAATATCCCACGTTGGTTGCCATTTCCTTCTCAAGGGACTCTTCCTGACCCAGGGATCAAACCCTCGTCTTCTGCATTGGCAGGCGGATTCTTTACCACTGAGCCACCAGGGAAGCACTATGCCCAAGTATCTACATGGATAAAAATTAATCGAGCTATGCACAGATGTTCACAGCAGGTTTATTTGTCATAGCTCAAAACTGGGGACAACTCAAATGGCCATCAATAGGTGAACTGATTAAAAAACCATAGTACATACACACAGTGTAATACAAGCCAGCAATAAAAAAGAATGAACTTTTAATGTACCAAACACCCTGGATGAATCTCAATGGTACTGAGTTTAAAAGTCAGACAAAAGAAGAGTTATACTGTTTAGTTCCATTTTTATAAAATTCTAGAAGATGCAAACTAACCTACAGTGAGGGAAATCAGATCAGTGGCAGGTGGGAGAGGGAGGGGGAATCACAAAGGTGCAGAAGGAAACTTTGGGTGATGAGGGCCATGTTTCTTTTCTCTGTTGTGGTGATGGTTCTGTGGTTGTGTGCGCACACCAAAGGTCATCAAACCGTGTGCTTTAAATATGTGCAGTTAGTCAGTACTTCAATAAAGCTGCCAAAATAGTTTTAAAAATTCAATGAGAGTTTTGCAGCTGATGTATGTAAATCAGGCATCAAGAAATAAAATAGAAAAAAAGAAGCTGTACTTCTGGCCTTGTTACCCAAATTGGCTGGAGAAGGAAATGGCAACCCCACTCCAATATTCCTGCCTGGAAAATCCCATGGGCAGAGGAACCTGGTGGGCTACAGTCTGTGGGGTTGCAAAGAGTCAGACATGACTGAATGACTAAACAAAACCCAAATTGGCACTTCCAGCCTCTCCCAGGTTCCACAGGATCCTTCTTTCTCACCTGGAGAGCACACCAGTGAATTTCTACAGATCAGGGCTCAGCAACTCAGCTGGTGTCCCTGAGATGCACAACTTCTTTACAGTCAATCCTGTTCCATCCATCACAGCCCAGCTCAGACTGTGCCTCCTCCACCAGGAAGCTCTCCTGCCTTGTGCCACACCCTCCCAGCACTCTTGGCTCTAAGCTTTATCATGCCACTGTCCCCCTCGTATCATCAGAATTAGAATCCAGTGTAGACTGTCTGTTTTCCACTCTAGATGCCAACGATCATCACCAGAGCAGCCAGCATCTGACGGGTGTGCCCCGCTCTGGGCCAAGCCTGTGTGTACCTGGTTGATCCCATTGCCTTCCTACAGCAGTCCCTACAAAGATAGGGATTATTAGCTTCATTTTACAAAAACTGAGGCCCAGGATGGTGAGTCAGTCCTCACAGAAGGTTAAAGGATACACAGACTGCTGCTCACCTCAAGGGCAGCCCTGGGCTTTCCCAGGGGGCAGAGAACAAGGATATGGCATCTTCGAAACTCTTCAAAGTGACAGGAAGACACCTTAAAGGGGTAAAGTCTCCCTGTACTTTATTTTTATTTATTTACTTTTTAAAAAGAAGACTTTATTTAAAATTATTGCACAGACTTCCCAGATGGTCCAGTGGCTAAGGCTCCGAGCTCCCAATGCAGGGGCCCCAGGTTCAATCCCTGGTCCAGGGACTAGGTCCCACTTGGTGCAACCAAGAGTTTGTTCAGCTAACTAACTAAACAAATAAAAGAATAAGTGGCATTACAAGAGAGACTATTGCAATAGGGGTTATGACTATTGCAGTAGGAAAGAGAGACTGGGCTCATTTTCTGCACGTTGTTGCTGCTGCTGCTGCTGCTGCTGCTAAGTCACTTCAGTCGCATCCGACTCTGCGTGACCCCATAGACGGAAGCCCACCAGGCTCCGCCATCCCTGGGATTCTCCAGGCAAGAACACTGGAGTGGGTTGCCATTTCCTTCTCCAGTGTGTGAAAGTGAAAAGTGAAAGTGAAGTCGCTCAGTCGTGTCCGACCCTTAGCGACCCCACGGACTGCAGCCCACCAGGCTCCGCCATCCCTGGGATTTTCCAGGCAAGAGTACTGGAGTGGTTTGCCATTGCCTTCTCCAATTCTGCACGTTACTTTATATAAAAAAAAATAAAAGGAATTACCTTCAAGTTTTCTAGAGCAGGGTATCCTTGGAAAAAGTAGGCAGTATGGGTAGAGAGCAGACACAGGAAGACCCTTCCTTGGAGTTTTTTATTCTTTTTAAACTGCCCCCCATTTATAGACATGGGCCTTTGGCGTAGGGGTAGAGTGGGCAGGTTCCTGATTAAAGAGCCCAGACATCTTGAGTCTGCCTGGCTTTGCCAGTGGCTAGTTGAGGAGCCGTGAAAATGTCTGTGTGTCAGTTTGCCCGTCTGTCAAATGGACGCAGTATTGTCCCCCTGGCAGGGAGTAGGGCTTTGAAATGAAGGAGACCCAGCCTTGCGACTGCTTTAGTCTGCGTTTTCTCGCCTGTGATATGGGGGTACTGTTAGTGCAGCCCTCGTGGGACTGTCACGAAGATAAGATATCCCAAGTCCTTGCCCCATGCCTGGCATGTAGGGGCCACTCGGGGTCATGCCCACGTCCTTACCGTGATTGTTACTAGTGAGGATGCCAACATCAGCTTCACTCCCTGGCCAGGGGAGCTTCAAGCCTAGTTAGCGAGACAATGTATCTTAAAACCACCTGGAATGCTGGGAGGTACTTCTAGTCAGCACCATCCTCTGCAGAAGCAGCTGGGCGGCAGAGGGGTCAGCTCTGGATGAAGGAGCTAGGCAGATGGGGTTGTTCCTTTGTAGGACTGGCCATCTCACCAGAATGCTTGGCATCACTGAACTTCAGGCACTAAAAGTGCCTCTAAAAGATCTCCTCCTGCACCTCCATGGACACTAGACGCAGTAGTAACTAAAAATGCCCTCATACACAGGGAGGCTTGGTGTGCTGTGATTCATGGGGTCACAAAGAGTCGGATACGACTGAGCGACTGAACTGAACTGAACACATTTCCAAATACCCCCAAAAGGAATACCACTCCTGCCACTGCCTCTTCATCTCTGCACAAGTGTGCAGACCAAACCCTTTTTAAAGGTGTCTGGGACTTCCCTGGTGGACCAATGGCTAAGACTCCGCATTCCCAATGAAAGGGACCTAGGTTCGATCCCTGGTAAGGGAACTAGATCCCACATGCTGCAACTAAGACCCAGTGGAGCCAAATAAACAAATACTTTTAAAAATAAGTAAATAAATGTGTCTGGTGGACAGAGTAACAGAGGCTGAATCCAGCCCATGCTGCCCTTGCCAAGCCAGCTAGAACCATGGCGTGAGACCATCCCGGTCTGTTGTTGTCACTGGACTGTCCTAATTCTCACAGAAGTGCTAAATGGGGTCAGATGGCCCAGTCCTGAAAGCCCCCCGCCCCTGGGTCCCTGACCAGCCCTTTCTCACGCAGCAGTGGGGCGCACCCCCAAACCCGGCTCTACGCTCTCCTCACTAAATCTCTCCCTCGCCCCCACCTTCCTCCTGGGCCTCCTCTGTTCCTCCCCGTGCAAGGAGGTGCCCCCAGGGGGACATCTCAGTCACCCCTCATGTACTCAGGCACACAGAACCCAGGATTATTCTCATCTTGTCTGGAAGACCCAGAGGACAAAAATCAGTAAGACTGAAGGGTTAGAGGAAGGCCCCACCCAAGAAGCCCCGCCCAGCTTTACCGCAAGCTTAGTCACTCCGAGCGCTCCGGAGGCACGGCCAACGCTGCCATCCTGGCCAGGCTCTGAGTCACCAGCTGGTGAGGGGCCGCCTCAGCCCAGCAGGAAACCAAGTTTGACATGGAAGGGGTTGGGCGGAGGTTGGCAGAGCCCAAAACCCCTCCTGGCTGGTCCTGGAGGAACTGGGTGGCTATCAACGCTGGCTCAGCAGCCAAGCTCTCTCTGGGACTTGCCAGGAAGTCAGGAACTGGGCCAGCCTTGGGGTCCCTGCTCTCGGGGTCTCTCACTCTGCAGGGTGGGGTGAGATGGGAGTTTAGACTTGTGCACCAGTCCCCACGACAACAGAGGGTTCTTGACAAGGGACGCATGACAGGCACATGGCAAGTGTCAGGGGATGCCGGCCGCTACAGTTACTTCATCAGGGCCATTTGTCACCACGTGTCAAAAGCCTCAAAAGGAGGTTTATATCAATCATCTCACTTCTAGAAATATAGCCTCAGAAGATAATTCAGAAAACAAGAGTCCAGTCATAGGCAAATAGTTTAATGGGTCATACAACGCAACACTGAAAGCAGTGCAAGTGTTAGTCACACAGTCACATCCGACTATTTGCGACCCCATGGACTGTAGCCCACCGGGCTCCTCTGTCCGTGGAATTCTCCAGGCAAGAGTACTGGAGTGGGTTGCCATTCCCTTTTCCAGGGAATCTTCCCAACCCAGGGATCAAAGATGCTTCTCCATCATTGCAGGCAGATTCTTTACCATCTGATTATACAACCATTAAAACCTGTAGAATTAGCCATTTATTAGCATAGGAAGATGCTAATTTTACACATTACATTGTTAAGTGATAAACCAGTGGGTGAGTAAATAGCAGGCTTAATAGAGGATCCCTTTCGTATCTGAGAACTGTGGATCAGGCCTGGAAGGATGGTAGTGTGTAGCACAGCGTATGACTGCTCTGACGCTGGCCGAGCTGTGTAGGGGGCTTTTCTTCACCTCTTACGTGTTGGGTGACCTTGGCTAGGTCACTTCACCTCACTGACACTGAATTCTCTCTCCTTGAAGATGAGTGTCCCTGCAGAGGGTCCTTCACAGAGTGGTAGCCATGACTCAGTGAGGTAGAGGGTGTCACGCCCAGAGCTGGGTACAGCAGAAGCCTGCAGTGAATGGGAACTTGTGCGGTCTTCATCATCTCGTTATTATTTCTCACTCCCTGCCTATTTGCTGGTACTTCAACACCCCCTCTTCTGACTTTGGGGTTGTTGGGTCCAACTGGGAGTCATGACCTGTGGGAGTGGTGAGCACTCGATTCTTGGAGGTATGCAAGCAAAGACTCTGTAGAACCAACTATGCTATCAAATGGGGAGTGAAGTGGGAGTGGCCGTGGCAGGCACGTGCACAGGCAGGTCTGTGAACAAGCCTGCTGAGTCCCCGGGACCAGGCGGGTGTCCACTGTCACATTCCCCTCCAGAGCCCACGACTCACCCAAGCTCCCATTATGTCTGGCACTAGGGATGTCGTTTTGAATGAGAACATCTTTGTCCTCGGAGAGGAAGGTCTATTTAAACAAGTAATTGTACACGAAATAATTATGAATGTACTGACTGTGAAGGAAGGAGTTAAAGGACGGTGGGTGAGGTGGGGAGCTGGAGGGTCATTTTAGCTGAGGTCTGGGGGATGAATTGTGTCGGATGTGGCAAGACAGGGAAAGGGAATCAGCGTGTGTGGAAGCTGTGATGTAGGATACAGCCCGGCTAGTTCAAGGATGTGAAAAGTCAGTATGACCTGTGAAGGGCAAGATGAAGAGATGCTGGCAAGAGCCCTAAATGCCATGGTTGGAATCTGACTTTATCTCCAGGACAGTGGGAGCCACAGAGGTTATTTTTTGTTGTTGTTATTGTTATTTATTGATTGATTGATTCTGGCTGCGCAGAACACAGGAGTGGGTTCTGAGTTCCCTGACCAGGGATCAAACCCTTACCCCCTGCATTAGAATTGTGAAGTCTTAACCACCGGACTGCCAGGCAAGCCTCAGCCACAGAAGGTTTGAAGCAGGGGAATAGCATGGTCATCTTTGTGTTTTAGAATCCAGCTGGCTGCCCAGCGAGGAACAAATGGGAGGCTGGAGGCAGGGAGGCCAAAGAGGCTGCTGGGCATTCTACCAGGCTGGTAGTCACGGGGCCTGGACTTGAGTGTGGCCGGGGAGCTGGCCACTGGAGGAGCAAGAAAGGACTTTAGCTGCGGGAGGCCAGGTGACAGATGGAACGGACTTTGAGCTGCATCTCCTTCCATCACCCAACAGTTAATAAAGAGGGGAGGTCTGGGCGGGTTGCCAGGGTCCCTTCCGAGCAATGGGCCATGCCAACTGGAGAAACAGTGGTGGACACATGATACACCTTAAAAACAAGATCCTGATTCATTCACACTCCCTGTTGTTTACCCGGGGTGTTTGTTTTTTTTTTCTCCTGGGCTATTTCAGGTCTGACAGGTTTGTGGGGAGGGCAGAGCTGGGGCTTGCAGCCAACTGGGAGGGAGAGGGACCAACAGGGCAAGGAAGGGACCTCCTCCTTCTTATAAGACCAGGAAGGAGACTGTGTGATCAGGGGCAAATCCCTTCCCTTCTTCAGGCCTTTGTCCAAGCTCTGGTTCTGACCTTCTGGGCCCTCCCTCTCAAAATAGTCTTCTTCACCTTTGGGTTCTTGTTTCTAAATGTGCTTTAGGGTGGGGTGAGGTGGGCTAGTCCTGAGGGAGGCAGCTTGGCAGAAGCCACTTCCTGAAGGACTGATGAATCAGGGGCTGTAGGTGGCATCCCGGGGCAGGTTGCGGGGGGTGGGGGGGAGTGGGGGCAGCAGTGCAGGGGTGGGGGTAGGCAGGCCCAGCAGGTGGGCAGGAAGGAACCTCCCCTCTTGGCGCCAGGTCTGGACCATTCCTATCCTTTGTCCACACGCCTGTTATCTTCCACCAGGCTCTGGGGCTCAGGGCCAAGGAAAGGGTGTGGGCGAGCCTGGTGGGTCGAGATGGCACCCGGAGCCCTGGAGAAAGAGCACAGACACCCCTGTACCTGCCTCTGCCTTGCCAGGTTTAAAGATCCTTCCTGTGGAAAAAGATCTTTAAAAAAGAAAAAAGACAGACATTCCAACAGAAAAGCAGAGGACCCGAATAAGAAGAATAACCACCCACAGGTAGCCAAAAGATGTGTGAAAAGATTCTTTAGTTTACTTCAAACTAAAAACTGAACACCAAAACCGCCGAGTAGGAGGGCGAGGGTTCCCAACCTTTAGAGTTGAGAAATTCTCCTGATGGCTAACTTCCTGGGATCCCTTCCCCTTCCTCCTATGGGGCTGATGACTACAATCGTTTATCTTTCCTTTCAAAAATAAATCATTCTTCCCCCACCCAAAGATCATCACTGGCCTGATTTATTACTGTAAAGTAGTGGAGAGTTGAGAACTTTCAAAGAATTTTACAATCTTCCCAGAATAAAGCTAAAAACTCCATGTTCTGGATGTTCGGGGAGTCTCCCATTCTGGTCCCACCCAGCCAGGGAAGGGCCCTTCTTTCCTCGTCCCTGCAGGAGCCTGGGAATAGCCATCAGGCCCTGGGGCCCATAGCGACTCATGTTCCTTGCCTTTGGACACACTGACGTCTTTACCTGGCACTCTCTCTCCTTGCCCACCTATCCACTGTTTAAACTGCTAAGTGCACACCATGGAATATCATCTTTTAAAAATCCACATGGGGCTTCCCTCGTGGCTCAGTGGTAAAGAATCCGCCTGCCAAGGCAGCAGATATGGGTTTGAGCCCTGGTCTGGGAAGATCCCACATGCTGCAGAGAAACTAAGCCCCTTGTGCCACAACTGCTGAAGCCCATGCTCCTAAAGCTTGTGCTCTGCAACAAGAGAAGCCACAACAATGAGAAGCTCGTGTCCTGCAACAAGAGTAGCCCCCGCGTACTGCAACTAGAGAAAAGTTGATGCAGCAATGAAGTCTGCCCCCCGCCCCAAAAAAAAGAATCCTTATGGGACTTCCTTGGTGGTCCAGTGGTTAAGACTCCCAGTATAGGGGGCACAGGTTCAATCCGTGGTTGGGGAACTAAAGTCCTGCATGCCATATAAGGAGGGAGAAAAAATCCTTGCAATTGGTGATTGTTCCAACAAAGTCATTGTGAGGACTCTGTGAGACAAGGCAGGGAAAGTCTGGCATGATACCTGGATATGGGATCAGTGAAGTGAAGTGAAGTTCGCTCAGTCGTGTCCGACTCTTTGCGACCCCATGGACTATACAGTCCATGAAATTCTCCAGGCCAGAATACTGGAGTGGGTAGCCTTTCCCTTCTCCAGGGGACCTTCCCGACCCAGGGATCGAACCTAGGTCTCCTGCATTGCAGGCGGATTCTTTACCAGCTGAGCCACAAGGGAAGCCCATTTATTTTTGACCATGCTGTGTGGCTTGTGGGATCAGTTCCCCAGCTTGGGATAGAACCCCGGAATCCCACAGTAGTGAAACCCTGGAATTCTAACCACTAGATCACCAGGGAACTTCCTGTTTTTTATTTTAAAATCAACTTTATTGAAGTAGAATTTACATGCAATCAAATGTACCCCCTTATAAGTCATATAGTCTGATGAGATTTGACAAATAAGTACTCTTGTGTAACTGCCAAGACATAGACTGTTTCCATTCACCCCCAAATCTCCTCCCTGATTTTTTTTCTGCAGTCAATTCCCCTCCACCCTGCTACAATTTTCTGTGTGGACCGAATGAATCTTTAATTCACGGGGACGGGCCCTATGCTGTGAGGGGAGTTATTCACATGTTTACAGTGTCTTTCCTCTTTCACAGCTCGTTTGTCTCACATGGGAGGTCATGGGTGCTCAGAAGGTCTAGGTGATGACACATGACAGAAGGTCTCCAGAGCCAAGAGGGAGAGCTCCTGGGCTAGGGGCCTGACCCTGGGAAGTTTGTGGGTGTTCTGGGCTCACAGGCCTGTTTGCACCACAGAGGCTGGCAAAAGGCTGGCTTGTGGCCCCACCTTTACCCCAACTGGTCCAGGCCTCCTGGGTGTTCAGGTGTCAGATGCCTCGATCTACCCACCTCTCAGGTTAGAGCAGGCCTTTCCAGTGTCTACAGTTTGGGTCCTGGGAAAAAGGAAATGAGGCTAGTAGTATCATTTGCTTCTGGTGGCTCAAAGAGAAGTCAGCGTGTCTGCAGACTTGGCCCTCTGGCTGGGTTCTGGCTCCGCCTTACTGTGTGACCTTGGGAAATCACTTTCTCTCTCTGGGCCTCAGTTTCCATCTCTGTAGAAGGAAACTAATCATCTCTGCCAGCTTGACTTCAGCTTCACCTCATAATTCTCTGCTGCGTGAAGACATCCTGCTCTTCAAAGACTGTGCTTCTGCCCATGCTATCCCCACTCCCTGGAATGCTGTTCCTTAGTATCTCCTGTCAAAATTCTCGTTCTTTTAGCTCATCGTTCTGGTACTACTCCTTCTGTGACTTTCCTCAGGACAGAATGCTCTGTTCCTGCCTCAAGTTTCTCTGTGCTCTCAAGGGCAGGGACTGTGACGAATAATAGAATGGTGGGTTCTGTTTATTGAGATGACCCAACCTGTGCCAGGTGCTCTGCTAGCCACTCTGTTATCTCATTTAATCCTCACAACAATGCATCATAATTCTCAGTGGACGGATGAGGAAACTGAGGTTCTCAATAATGCCACATGCTCTGGGGCCCAGAGCAGGTCGGACAGCTTGCATCCTCTCTTTTCATCCCCAGCATCTTGTAGAGAGCCGAGCCAGCAGGTGTTTATCACCGAACTCATGAAAAGGGCCTGTATCCCATTAGTCAACTTCAAACCTATCTTCTGTTGGCGTTGACAGGTCTGAAGCACCGTGCTCAGCAATGTTAACTTTTATTATCATCGCTTTCTGCCTGTGTCACAGTTGCAGTAAGAGCTGTCCAATTACAGGGTGGGGCACACAGAGAAGTGGCTAAGTACTCAGTCATTGGGATAACCAAGCAAAAACGGGATGACCCCTAGGATGCAGTACCGGAGGTCTGAACATCAGCAGCCAAGGATGGCTTCTGTCACCTCAGTCCATGATCTGGGGGTTCCAGGGGTTAACCCGGCTCCCCTACCAGCTTGGGGGATACTGGGGTGGAATTGAAACACATCACATTCTCCTGGTACCTGTGACCCAACAATGCCCAGCCCCCAAACTCCATGCTGGTCCATGGGTTTTGAATCTGCATCTTTTACAAACTGTATGTATTTTTTCTTTTCTATTCCTGACTTGTCCTGTCCCACAAGCCACCTCCGAGGTGAAATACCCACATGCGGAGCCCGAGGAACGCGCGCCTGGCCTTTGAGTCGGAGCTTTCCTTGCCACCTCCCTTTTCCTTGCACTCTTGTGCAAGACGGGCGGGTACACCTTCTGGGGCAGGTCGGATCAAGGCCAAGGAACCTCCTGAGAGCTGGCAGCCGCGGGCGGGGCTGGGGGCAGGGCAGCAGGGGCGGGAGGAGTGCTCCTGGGCGTCGCCCACCGGTCCCCTACGTCCTTCTCCGAGTGGCTGTCTTCCCAAGGGGGTCGGGGAGGGTGGGGGAGAGTTGACACCCAGGCTGGAACCCCGCAGGCCCCCCAGTCCTTTCAGACGCTCCGCCGCCAGCGCCATCTCCTTCTTCGTTTCGGTCGCGGCCCGGTGCGCCCTGCTCGCGTCTCCCCCTCGGCCTCTCTTTCCCCTACGTCTTCTTTGTTTCTGTCTGGCAGGCGGTCCCGCATCCCCGGGCCCCTGCTCCGCCCGCTCGCCAGCCACCGAGGAGGGGGCGGGGCTCGGGTCCGGGGGCGTGGCCGGGCGGGGCGTGGCGGGGCGGGGCCGCGGGCTGGGGCGCGAGGCGCAGGCGGCCAGCTAGTGGACCGACGCTACTGGAGCCGGAGCGCGAGCCGGGCAGAGGCCGCAGCCAGGGGCGGCGGGAGCAGGGCGGGCCGGCTCCATGGCGCCAGCGGCGCCTGTCTGAGCAGCGCAGGCAGCGGCAGGCGGCGGCCGGATCGGGCCGCGCGGCTCCTCCTCATCATGGGGGACGTGCTGTCCACGCACCTGGACGACGCCCGGCGTCAGCACATCGCAGGTGAGTCCGGAGCCGCGCAGCGCGCTCGGGGGGTCCGGCGGGGAGCCCCGGCCACGCCCCCGTCCCGGCCTGCCTGCTGGGGTCTGCGGAGAGTCAGGCCCCGGGCAGGGCGGGAGTGGCCCAGGGCCAAGACCTGTTGTCCAAGCTTGTTTCTCCTACGTCTGGGTGCCCCTTCCTGGCTCCTTCTGAGCCCGCCCTTCCCCCTCCCGAGGGGACTCGAACTTCCACCCACCCCTGGGAGCCGCCGGGTCTCTGGATTCCCGGACACACTCCCGCAGTCTGAGCTGTGGAAGAGGGTCGCAGCCTCCCCGCTTCACCTTGGGTATCTCTGCCCGGAAGTGTCGGGGCCCACTCGGCCAGCGTGTCCTGACCTTCCCTGACTGTCCCAGGCCCCGGCTTGCTCTGGCTCCAGACCCAGTACACGTGGCCGAGGCTTCCAAGGGACTAGCCCATCAGGGTCTGAGCTTGAGCCTGGGGAGTGGGCCTAGGAGAGATGGGGTGCACAGGAGGGGTGGGTCAGAACCCCTGTCCCTGGCCTCCGGCACAGCTGGGTGCTTCCTTGGGCAGCTTGTTTAGGGGGCTGGTTAAGGCCAGAGCCCAGTCTCAGCCCCCTCCTTCAACCGCGCCTGCTCCAGCCCTGGACAGAGGCTGCTTCTCAGAGGGGCAGCTGCCCTCTTCCTCCCTGGGAAAGCACAGGGAGTGCTGTAGGGTCCTGGGCTCCTCCTTCCCCAAACCCCAGGAGTGGAGAGACAGGGTAAGACCCTCAAGCTGCCTGGGAAACTCAGTTCTGGGGGAGGCTGCCAGGGGGGAAATCCCAGCGTCTGTTTCCCATCTGGGATCTCTTGGATACGTCTCCTAACGTCCTGGCCCCTTAGTTTCCCCCTCTTCGAAATGGGGTGAATACTTTCTTGCTTATTAATCGATTTAAGTGAGCTAATTCACATGGCTTACTTACAGCTCTGGCATGGGGAAGACTCCAGTGTGTGAGATGCTGGACCATGTACGATGGTGGGGGGCACTCTATGAGAAGGGAGCTTGTTGCTCTTGGCTGAACTTGCCTTTCTCTGTCGGGTAGACCTGGCACACTGTGTCTGCCGACACTTATCGTGATGTGTCCTGCCATCCTGTAGTGTTTCAGCAGTTGTGTTCTGCGCACTCAGACCTCTGGAGAACAGGAACCAGGGGTCTCCCAATGCTGTGTTCCCACCCTAGCTGGACACAAAGATTTGTCCTGTGACTGGGGTCCTGGGCCCACGGCCAGAGATCCCCTTTTGTGCCAGGCCTGGGGCGGGCCCAACAGTGAGGGTGATGTAGAAGTGAGTCAGACCCTCTCCAGCATCAAACCAGCAGGGGGTTAAGTCCTGGAACACTTGTTTGTAGGACAGGCCTGGACTCTGGGAGGAGGAAGGCTGGGGCGGAGTCTTCCTGTCCCCTCCCTGTCGGTGGCAGCCTCCTGGGGCTCTGTAACAGTCCATCCATTCACGACCTCCTCTTGGGGCCCTCTCACCCCCGCCTGGGTGGGGTGTGCTGCGCCTTCTTTGGGGGGGGGCGTTTCCCTCCCCACACACACACCCAGCTCTGGCTCTCCCCCTCCTCCTGCCTCCTGGGCTGAGAACTGCCACCTTGAAGGGGAGGAGACGGAGGCCACAAAAGGTGAAGTGTCCTCTCCTGGGCAGGCTTGGGTTTGCTTTGTGGATGCCAGGCTGGGTGGAAGAGGGCTGGGCCCACTCAGAGCCTGCTGGCCTCTTTCTTCTCAAAACTTCAGTGCTATTAATAGCCCTCTTCAGATGCCTCAAATTCCTGGTACAGGCTCACCTGAGGGGGCTCCTGCAGTACCGGGTGGGAGGGGAGGCAGCCAGCAAGCCTCCAGCCCCCCTCCCACGAGAGGGGGCTGCCTGGGGAATCTCTGGGGAGATTGTCACATCCTCCTCGCCCCTCCCACGGAGCAGCCAGGGCAGCGGGACACTTTCCTGCAGGACCATTAAAATTCCAGAGCCCTCCCTGTCTGGCCCAGGGTTGCCCTGTAAAGGAGTCAGCTGTGCTCTGATTTCCGAGGCTCCGTTCCTGTTCAGGTTCTGTGGCTTGGCTGGTGGCTCCCGGGGCTCCGTGCGCACCCCGAGCAGGTGAGTGCCAGCCTGCAAGTCCTGGCAGGGGTCAGGCGCGCTCTTGCCCATGGTGCCGTTTTTTTTTTTCTTGCTGTCACAGCACCTTTCATCCTGGGATTTCAAAGCTCCTGGCAAGCAAGGGCTTGTTCTCACACCGACGGCCCCATGTGGCTGGTGGCAGGATGAGCTTCTCCTTCGTTCGTAGGAGAGTTTGCATGGAGGAAGAATCCTGGCCAGGGAGCCAGGAGTCCTGTGTAACCTTGGGCAGCCACTCACTTACTCTCTCGGGGTCTCAGTTTCCCACTGTTACCGAACCAGTGTGCTCCCTGAGGGCCAAAGTTGCTTCCGGCTCTGAGGGCCTTGTTGTTGTTCAGTTGCTAAGTCGTGTTTGACTCTTTGCCACCCCATGGACGGTAGGCTTCCCTGCCCTTCACTGTCTCCTGGAGTTTGCTCAAACTCATGTCCATTGAGTCGGTGATGCCATCCAACCATCTCATACTCTGCTGCCCACTTCTCCTCCGAACCACTTGCAATGTTTCCCACACACCTCAGACTTGAGCCAGCTCAGGGTCTCCGTCTCTAAATCTCAATTTTCTTATCTGTAAAATGGGAATAATGACATCATGCAGGTGCTTGGGACACAGTAAGTGCTTAGCAAACATCTCCCTTTGTTATTGAGATGGTTCTTTATTCTCTGTTCCTGAAAGGGGTCCAGTGTTTGAGTTTAAAGGGAGCAGTTATAGCTGTGGTTAAGAGCTTGTCCAGGGTCTGTCCAGGGTCTGGGGTCAAGGTTGATGCTGGTTTCCTGGATGTAAGAGTCCACCTGGGTTTTGGGAACCTGTGATTGCCTTCTGCATTGGCATATGTGTGAGATGCGCATGGGTTCTCTGGAGTTGGTCCGGACAGCAGTGAGTGATGGGGGACCCAAATGACAAGGAAGGAACTAGGACATGAAGAGATGCGGGGTTAGGCCAGCTTATAACTCTACCTGGTGCAGAGGCCAGGACAAGTGTGGGTGTGCTGGTGGCTTCTGTCAGCGCTGTAAGAGGGGTTCTTTGCATATGGTCTGAGCCACATAAACCAAGATGGGGCAGGTGAGGGAGTGAGTTCACTGTTGCTCAAGATATACAAGTAGGGGGTTGGGTGCTGCATTCATTGCAGAAAACCTGGCACTGCCTGGCATGGAATAGGGGGGGATGGGAGGGGGGCTTCTGCCTCAAGGATGGCCTTAAAGGACTCAATTGTTGCTCTGGAAATTCTGTTGACCAGGATGAAATTGTGGCGGTCAAGAACTACTTCCCCCCCACTGCCTACATACACACAGTGCCTTGAGGTTTATCACCTGAGAGGGCTCCTGCCAAAGTTTGCCAGTGCCTGCCCACTTCCCTTCTGCCAGCCTCACCTTTCCCGTTGCTAATTCTTTTATTTAATAGCAGCTTTATTGAAATGCGGCTTCCCTGGTGGCTCAGAGGTTAAAGCGTCTGCCTCCAATGCGGGAGACCCAGGTTCGATCCCTGGGTCGGGAAGATCCCCTGGAGAAGGAAATGGTAACCCACTCCAGTATTCTTGCCTGGAGAATCCCATGGACAGAGAAGCCTGGTAGGCTACAGTCCATGGGGTCGCAAAGAGTCGGACACGACTGAGCGACTTCACTTTCACTTTATTGAAATGCAATTCACCTGCCAGCCAGTTTGCCCACTGAAAGTGGACCAGTCAATGGTTTTCTGTATATTCAGAGTCGGGCAACCATCCCCACGATCAATTCAGAACCTTAGGTCACCCATGAAAGAAACTCTCTACCCGTGAATCGTCACCCCTCGCCCCCTCCCCTGCTTCGCCCCCAGTCCTTCCCAGTTCTAGGCAACCACTGCTCGTGTTGCGTGATTGCAAAAGTAAGGCACACACAGACAATTTGGGAGTGGAGAAATGAACAAACATGAGAGCTCCTCCCCGTTCAATCCCTCTCCCCAGAAGAAACCCCTCCAGATTGGTGTGTCTGGGTCCCCAAACGCCCATGGCTGTGTACATACACATTTAGCTCTGTTTACAAAAGGAGGGCCCATGGCGCGTATTCCTGTGGTTTGACTTTTCTCCCCCCTCAGTAATATTGTGAGCATCTTTCCGTGTCAGGACACGAGCCTGCCTCCTCTTTCTGATGGTGAGTTTCCTTTTGTGCATGGCGCGGTTTACTTACCCAGACCCCTGTCAACCAACGTGAGGTTGTTTCCAGTGTTTTGCTGGTAACCATGGTGCTGCCCGAACTGCCCTACACGCATCCCGAGCCAGGTTCCCCTATCAGAGGAGTCTCAAAACGAAAACGCCTAGGTCACGGTTTGATGGATTGACGCAGAGCCCCTGAAAAGGCTCCTTCCTGACAGCACTTGGTACTTCAGTTCCAAGGATTATCACCCTTTTGGACCATCAGATATGAGAAAAGGGGTATCTTTTTAATTTATTGAACAAAGTCATGAATATATATATATTTTTTTGTTTTCTGAATTGATTTTAAAAGCCTGCCTTTCCCCCTTGGGGCCGTGGTTGTGCCTCCCAGGAGTTTAGGGTTGGAGGCTGCGCCTGTCCAGGTGTCCTGATGCTCCCCTGGGCTTTGCAGGGAGTCCACCAGGCCAGCCGGAAGCAGTGTGCCACCCCCCCCACACCCCCACCCCCTCCCGGCTGGCCTCAGCCGCTGCCCTTAGCTTAGGTCTGGGTCAACCCCTGGAGGTGAGGCGTCTGGGGAGATTCTGCCCTGCTCTTGTGTCGTCTTACATAATGTGCTTTTGTTGGCGTTGACCCTGCCCTCCCCCCTCCACCCAGCCTCCTCTCTGTTCCTTTCCCACCACTGGGGCCCAAGCTCCCGCCTCGCCTGCTCAGAGCTGCCTCCCACCTCACCCCTCCATCCTTCCCACACACGCTGCCAAAGAGCCTTTCTGGACCCAAACTGGGCCGTGGGCCTCCCTCCCTGCCGCCTGAGGAATGAGGTTTAGAGACAAAACTAGGAGGATCAGTCACCACCATCCTGCAAGAATTCATTCTTTAGTGGTATTTCCCTTCTGTGCTTATTGTTACACACTGCCGAGACCTGACTGAATTCCTGCCTTGCTCCTTGCACTGAACGATGTATAATAAACATCTCTCCCGGGTCATCAGAACCTCCCTGGAAGCATTCACCAAAACTCCATCTTGTTCCGCCCAAGGACATCTGTGCAGACGTTTTTCTTAGCCTTTTCCCCTAAGGCAGGACATCACCAGGCTCCCCTGTGACCAAATAGGTGGTTTTCAGGGGCAAGCTGAGTCACTATGTTTGTCTCCTTTCCCACTCCGGTCAACTTCCCTGCTGAAGAGAGACTCATCCACTTGCCCTCCCCTCCCCCAGCCAGCTCCCATCAGCCTGGGCATTTCAAGAGAGGTCCATTCCTGGGAGCCCCCTGATGCCTCTAAGCATCTTTCCTTGGGAGTAGGCTCAAAGGGGCTGCTGGTGAACTGGGGGAGTGGGGGGACATGGACTGATGTCCATGGATGGCATCTGGGTGTGACCGACCGTGTATGTCCTGCTGCTTCTCTTGAGGGCAGTTCACTGATTTGTCTCCTGCCAGAGGATGAGAAGACAGAGGAAGGAGGGGCCGCTCCTAACCTGTCCGTTTCACCCTTGTTTAACTGAGCATTTATTCTGTGCCAAGCCTTCCTTTGTCTCTTTGAATCTGCACCCTCCACCTCTCTTCCCGGCATCTTACTGGCCGTGGTTTGGAGCACAGGGACAGAGCAAGTCAGTGGCCCCGGAGACAGCATGGAAAAGGGCCCAGAGAGAGGCAGGCGGTGGGGAGAAGGGGGCTGGGAAGGGAGGAGCCGAGTGGGAAGAGCGGCATGTGTCAGAGGCCCCCCTCCGGTCATTACTCAGCCAGACTCAAGTCTGTCTTTGGCCAGTCCTGCCCTCCTGCCGGCGCCCCCTCCTCCTCCTCCTCCGCAGACCGAGCTCATGACTCACTCCAGCCCGGGTCTCCTCGCAGCATCCTTCTGCGGTCGCAGAAATTCCTCAGCTGCTTTTCCTTCCCCTGCCCCGCCCCCACCCACTTCCCTGCCTGCGGAAGAAGGGTTTTCTGAAGACGGTGCCAGGCAGCGTTGGAAGCAAAGATGGAGATTTCACACCCTCGAGGGTGGAGCAGAGCCGTGCTCCCGCTTCCCTGTCGGATCTTGGGGCCTGAGTCACGGAAACGCTGCAATCTTTCTGATCACACCGATTTTTCAAACTGGAAGAACAGGAAGTGCCCATCTCTCCAGGGCCCCTGGTTCCACCCCCACCCCGGGAACCATCTCAGCATATAGTGTAGATGTGCTTGGGTGGAGGGAGCTACCTGGTGACACAGCGGATGGTAAGACAGAAGAAGCGGGGAGTCCTGGGCAAGGCTGCACAGGCAGACTGCTTGGGTTCGAGCCCGAGCTTTGCCACCCGATGGCAGGTTGGCCACCCTCTCTGAGCCTCCGTGTCTCCCTTCTGTACAACAGGTTGAAAGTGCGGGTTTCTCAGGGCATAGAATCAAGAGTGACAGCCCCTTCCCGGCACAGCCCAGGGCTGGTGAGCCATGAGAACACAGCACACGGTAGTTCTGATGACTGACACTTCCCGGACAGACATGGGCCGGGTCTGTCCTGCAGCCTCGGGCCCCCAGGCCCATGCCATGTGCTCCAGGAAGTTGGCACGCCCCAGGTTGAAGAGCCCCCAGACTCTTGCCCTGGACAGCTGCAGCGGTCAGTAGGCACCTGGGGGTGGAGGACAGACAGGCTGTGCTAACACAGCAGAGTCAGTCAACAGCGTTGCCTGCGCTGTGCCCGATGTTGGGCAGGGCCCAGAGGCTAAACAGGCAAAAGACAGATGGGAACACGCGCCCCTCGCCTGGCCGTGTGTCCAGATTTATTTGGTTGATCTGGTTTCTGTTGACTGATTGCTCTGAACGACCCTGACCAATGGCTCTGCCTTGCTCTGTGCCTTTTCTCTCTATCTGTGACCCCAAGACCAGGGTCTACTTACGGGCTTTCTCTGCCTCTGAAAAGCCTTTCCTTGTGAAGGCAGGACTGGGTGGGTTTGGATGTTAGAAGTTGAAGGAGAGGGTCCCCATCTGTGCGTCTGTGAGGCCCTGCAGGTTCTGCGATGGGCTCTGGCCCCGGACACACTTGCTCGTTCTTTTATTCACTCAATAGTCGTTGATCTCCTACTGTGTGCCAGGCACTGTGCTGGACACCGGGGCACACTGAGTCCCAAACTCTTCCACGGCCCCTGCCCATGTGGCACTGCCTGGCTGGCTGCCCCTCTGCAGGGTGAGGGGTGTCCCTGGGGGGCAGGCCTTCAGTGGGAAAGTGTGAGGGTGACTGGTCCCGTGGGTGAGGAGGGATGGGGGAGGAGGGAGCTGCAGGGGCTGGCCTTAAAGAAGAGGGGACCTTGTCCTGAGTGTCCTGGGGAGGCCTTGGAGGGGTCTGAACCAGTATGGATGGGTCACAGTCAGGGTGCGTGTGTGTGTGTGTGTATTTGTCTCTGTGTGTGTACACATGGGATGATGGGGCATCCAGGCCTCGGTGATGGTGATGTGTGAGGTTGGGAAGACCTGGTGCCAGTTCTTGGTCCCGTGGGATTGATGGACCCCATCAGTTTGTTTTGGGCCTCCCCAGTGGCTCGGTGGTAAAGGATCTGCCTACAGTGCAGGAGACGCAGGAGACTCAGGTTTGATCCCTTCATCAGAAAGACCCCCAGGAGGAGGGCATGGCAACCCACTCCAGTGTTCTTGCCTGGAGAATTCCACAGACAGAGGAGCGTGGCGGGCTACAGTCCATAGCGTCATAGAGTCAGACACGACTGAAGCAACTGGGCACATAGGTTTTATTGAGGTAATCAGTGGTCCTGCAACCCCGCTTATCATTCCCCTGATGATGGGAGACTCACTCCCTTTGTCAGCAACTCTGAGTACGAGAACCTTTTCTTCCAGGGGCAGAGTGGGAAGAGGGCTGGGCCTGGATTCTGAGGACCTGACTTTGAGATCTTGTCTCGGTGGCTCTGTCATTTGGCAGGTGACTTCCCTTCTCCGGGCCTCAGGTTCCTTGTCTGTGAAGTGTCCTACGGTAGCCTAGACGTGCTGGATTGCTGTGAGGCATCAATGGGGTGGTGTCCCGTTGTCACCAGTCTTTCCTGTTCTGTATCGTCTGGGACAGGATGTTGGCTGAGGGAGTCCCTCCTCTCAGGGATCAAAAGTGCAGGGTGTGGGCCAGGGCCCTGGGGGCAGGGTCCACATGCAGGGCCAGGGACTTCAGTGGGTAACTGGGCACCCAGGAGGAGCAGAGGAAGACTGAGTTGTGGCTTGGGAACTTCCCTGGAGTCCCAGTGACTAAGACTCCACACTAGCAACGCAGGGGGGTCCAGGTTCGATCCCAGGTCAGGGAACTAGATCCCACGTGCCACACCTAAAGAGGCCACATGCTGCTGCAATAAGGATCGAAGATCCCATGTCCTGTAACTAAGACCCAGTGCATAGATATACATAAATATATATATTTTAAAAGATTTTAAAAAAGAATGAATTGTGGTTCAGAAAGTGTGAACCCCACTTCCACACCCACACATCTGTGACCATGCCGGCCACAGCTGCTGTCCCTCCTTCCCATGCCCCACACCGAATGGAGCTGTTTTGTGTCCAGCCAAGTTTGTTAAGCCAGAATCTTCTAGAACAGAAGTTCCTTGGGCCAGAAGCTACTCACCCTCTTGTGCTTAACCTGCCTCTAATCCTTCCCACCTGCCAGGAGCCATTTACAGGTGCAGGCTGGAAGGCAAGAGGGTGAGGGCTGGTGCCAGGTGACCTTTGGCAAGTCCTGTATGGCCCCCCCTTTGCCAATCTGTGCAATGGGGCATGAGCACAGTCTCTAGTGGCTTCCTGGCTCTGACCTCGGGGGAGCCTGTGGGCCTTGGGCTGTGTTGAAGGCAGGTGCCCAGCAATTATTTATTGCATAATGCCATCTTGCTATGGAGGGACGTGCCTTCTCTGAGAACTGCCCTGTGCTGGGTAGAAGGGATGAAGCAGGGACACGAGCCCTGATCTCATGGGCCTCATGCCATCCAAGAAGCTTCCATCAAGCTGAAGGCAGTGTGGTTTGTGTTACAAAGACAGTGGGGCTTTATGTTTCCAAAGTGCACGTTGGTTTTAAACTTTGGTCAGCCCAACTCAAGAGGAAACGTGTCTGGCCTTGACAAGGAGGCAACTGAGTTCTGCCCCAGAAAGCCCCGTGGCTTTGGGCAGGTTCCCCTTCATAAAATGGGAAGGTGATCCCTGCGATGATTCTGGGAGGCAGTTGTTCCTGGCATGTGGAACTCTCTGGGTACATGGCAGCCCCCTTTTGGCTGAGTCTTGGGGGAGGAGCGGTGTCCTTGGCCTTCCTGGGAATTCAGGAGTGATGGGACCTCTAGAGGGGAGTGGGCTGACAGCCGCACTTCTGTTTCCATTTTAGCTTTTGCTTTTTTGTTTGTGTTTTTGGAAGTGTTCCCTGGAGGTGCGGGTGGAAAGGGGGAGAAGAGAGAAACAGGACTGAAGCTTTGGGGAGTTCGGGCTCCACTGGGCTGCGGAGCCACAATTAGCGTGGAAGGGGTGTTTGTGGTTTGCTTGTGGTCTGGGCTGCTCCGGCCACAGCTCCCCACTTGCCTGCGTTTGGAGCTTGCTGACGGGCCGTGGCTGCTCTCCTTTCTCTGGCCCAGTCCCTCCTCCCTCCTAGCCAGGAAGGCCCCTTTGTGGTCATCCGACCAGTTCCCTCCTCTGTTTTCGTAACTGAGTAAACTGAGGCCCGGAAGGAGGAGAGAGACATTCCCAGGGTCTCAGAGGACGGGAACCCGGGGCCCATTCCATTCCTGGATGCCCCAGACAGCAGAGACTAGTCAGGAAGGAGCGTCGGGCCTGGGTGGGGCCGCGAAGGTTATAATTTTGAACACAGAGTAAACAAACAAGCCCTCCGTGAGAGAAGCGGCCCTGTGCCGGCCTCACAGATAGGCCTGTCCACACGCAGACAGCGAGGTGTTGTGGAGGCTTAAAAAAAGCCAAGCTCCCTTCCCCTCCACCCCCGCTGCCATATTTTAAGCTGCCAGGAAGAGGAAGGAGGGGAGGCTGGACCCCCTGGGACGACTGCTGCTCAGTCCGCGGGCACGCTCTGCACAGTCTCGGCTCTCTGTGCGGCTCTCGGCAGGATACGTCCCCTCTCTGGGCCTCAGTTACCCCCTCTCTAAAATGGGGGCGAGCCCTTTCTCGAGGATTTGTGCCGAGTGAGTGAACACAGCGAGCCCTTTCTCTCGCCCTGAGCTGAGTCTTTGTGGCCGGAGGCGAGGCCCCTCCTGGGGTGGCAGGGTGACTTTCTCAGGCTGGCCTGCTCCTCCTGGGAGACAAACCTCCACTCTGGGTCAGGCTGTTGCTGGCTGCCCAGCTCAGCTTTCCTGTTTTCCTGTTGAGATGGTGGCAGAATTTGGGAGGAACTGCTTCTGGGGGCCTGCCCTGTGGGCAGCGGGGCTGGGCTACGGCTGGGCCTGGACACCCCGCCTCCCCGGGTGGGGCCCAGGAGACTTCCCGTATGAGGATGGGGCAGAGCCCCTCCGCTCCCCTCCCCTCTTCCTGAGGCCCCCTCCGTGGCTTCTGAGAGTCCAGCGCTGTGGATGGGAGTTTGGGGGGACGTGGCCTCCGCCCTGGGCCTCAGTTTCCACCGTGGTTCTGTGAAGGAGGTGGATGAGAGCCTCTGAAGGGCCCTCTGGGCCAAGTTCTAGACTTGGAGAGGCCCTGGAGGACCCACAGACTGAGCCCACAGCCAGGAGCACTATTCCCTGCGGCCACTCTCTACAGCTGCGTTGGGGCCTCCTCTGGGCACCTCCCGTAGTTGAGGTCCAGGGTTCTTGCCAGTGATATGAGCACCACGAGGTGGACAGTGTGGCCTCACAGGGCAGAGCTGGTGCCACCAGCTGCTAGAACAGTTATTGTAGCTCTTGATGCCTTGGTTTCACCAGCTGTAAAATGGGAATGATAATACCACTTCACTTATTAGCTATGATTTAATAATATAAAGGATAATTTGCATTACGTGCATTGATCAGTTATGTTTATGCATATTTAACAGAGTGCTGGGCATAGTGAATGCTCAATAACCAATAGCTATTATTGACATTTGTTAGTTTAAATTAATTGCTTAGCAGTGAGTGAATGAGTAAATGTCCTGCAATTTTTCCATCTCAAAGCACGAGATGTTATTTGGACTTGAAGTTATTTGGAAGAAGGATCTGGTGGGTGCCGAGAGTGGGTTCAGAGGGTGGGGCAGATGTGGGCAGGGTCAGGGCCCTGGCTGGTTCTGACTTCCCTTTGGCCCGTCTGGAAGGAGGGTTTGCCTTCTACCTCGTGTCTGAGACCGCAGGCCTGGAGCGCGTGCGGCAGTGCACACAGCTTCCTTCCTCCCTGCGTGTATTCCTCTTTGTCTGACTCACTGGCTTTGAGTCTTTTGTTCTTGTCCTTGAGCCCTAGGGGTGAGGCCTGGAGAGGCAGGGCCCGGGGACTCACTCTAGGATGGGCTGCCCCTCCCCCAGCTCCTGAGAGCTTGTGCTCTGGGCCTCCAGGACTGAGCCCTGGTGTGACAGGTGAGGGACGCGGCACCTGGGTCCTGGTACCCCTGCGGACTCACTGTGTGTCTGGCACTGTAGCACACCTTCACTCCTTGAGGATCCACTGTATGCTTGGCACCCAAACCAAGCATGCCCGGGCCCTGCCCACCTAGAGCTCAAGGCTTGGCCAGAGAGATGCAGCATATAAGTGCTCACCAGCCAGTCATTAATTAAATAATAATTATTAGAGGGTGCATCGTGATGAGATGACCACGCTCCTAGAGAATCGCCTGTGTGGGCCCTGGAGGTGCTTGTCTGAGGGCTTTTTTGGCGATAACTGTATTTGCCCTCCTGTCCTTGGTGGCCCAGGGACTCGCCCAGGGTCCCTCAAGTGACTCAAGTCCCTTCCCCTCTTGGTGTCTCAGTTCCTGGTCAGAAAAATGGACCCTTCCAGGATGAGTACTGTGGCAGGTTGGGGTCCTGCTGCTGACCCCACCCAGGGCTTGGGTGGTCATCTGGGTTTTAGGACAATGACCACCGGCATTGGGTGCTTCTATAGGCTGGGTGGGGAAGGACTGCCCAGGGCGGGTGGTCCTCACCGTCCCCCACCATCAGTGGGAGTGATGGCAGAAAGGTGGCAGAAGGCCCTGGTGAAACCTGCCTGGCCAGTCCACACCCCGAATTTACCTGAACGCAACCAGATGGTTACATTACAGCTGGGTTACAACAGAAAAAAAAGAAAAGGAGGGAAACACTCTCTGAAAAATAGTGAAAGTGTTCATCACTTCATCATGTCCAACTCTTTGCAACCCCATGGACTGTAGCCCACCAGGCTCCTCTGTCCATTGGGATTCTCCAGGCAAGAATACTGGAGTGGGTTGCCATTCCCTTCTGCGGGGGATTTTCCCAACATAGGGATCAAACTGGGTCTTCTGCATTGCTGGCAGATTTTTTACTGTCTGAGCCACCAGGGAAGCTCAAAACAATGTCTATCAGTAGGTAATGTTCAATAGTGTAACATGTGGCCATTGAAAGTAAAGATGAGCTGGGTGTCTGCAAGTGCATACTAGGTCTGTGCAGGTGTAGGAAAAAAATGGAAGGAAATTCATCAACGTGTTAATAGAGATTTGGGGGGGTTGCTGGTAGGATAATGGATTATTTAATTTTTTTCTTCCTTCTCTCTTGTTGTCTTTTGCATAGTTAATATATCAAATAAAAAAGAATAGCCCTGTTGGCTGTATTTTGGGGGAAAACTTTAGTCTTTTGTCTTAACTCCAGAAGCCATCTTGGCCTAATGAGAGCCTCCACAGGGTGGTTGCAAAGCATAAGGTGGGCCTGGAGAAAGAGAGATGGTAGAGAAGGTTCTGGAAGTTCTGGGGGGGTGGGGGGCAGAGAAGGTTCTGGAAGTGCTGGGGTGGGGAGTTGTTAAGCTGGGTCTCAAAGGACAGGCTGGACGTTGGCCACCAGAGTTGGGGTACAGACAGGTGCCTGTCTGTGGAGGGGAGCAGGGGGACTGTAGCTAGAGAGGGGGCAGGAGCCTGCCTGGTGCATCCTTGAGAGCCCAGCAGGGGAATCGGGGAAAAGGAGCTCTTTCTCATCAACACTTCTTAGCTGACTTTAGCACGGGGATTTTATTTCTGCTACTCTGGGGAAGAACAGTAGCAGGTGTTAACTCTGTGTCTAGCCGGGAGATACCTGTGGCCGGGGATGGATGTGTTGGGGTCGGGGAGGGTTTCAAGCCAGTGCTGCTGGATTGATTCCACAGCACAGAGTCTTTCTGCACCAGGCTTTCCCCCTGCAGCATGTAGAAAGGCTCCAGAACATTCTATCATGGACCCAATAGCCTGCCTTTTAACTTGTTGCTGAACACTTGGGTTGTTTCTGTTTTCCTGTTGCAAACAGTGCTCTGTTGGGCAGCCTTACTCATTTCCAAGGGATTAACCCATCGATCCCACCGTTGTTCTCAGTGCCAGGTCGTGTGCGGGTCTTGGGGTGCTCGAGCTGGGGAGGCAGCTTCTCGTCCTCATGGAGACCCTTTTCTGGAAGGAAGGACTCAGCATGGAACCCTCGCCAAGATTAGGGGTGGGGTAAATGCCTCTCTGGGACCCCAGGGAGAAGAAGTAACCCAGACTTGGAGGATCAGGGAAGGCTTGTTAGGAGAAGGGGTGTCTAGGTGAGACCCAAGAGATGAAGGCAGAAGAGTCATAGGCAGAGGGTCATCTCTGCAGAGACCCAGAGCTGAGAGAGTGAAAGCATTTGAGGGAACCGGAATTTCCCAGAAACTGGTGATTATTGCCATGGTTCCTGCTGGCCGTGGCAGCAGCGCCTCCACGGGCACTGTATTTTGGTGGTCGTTTTTCAAAGTGCTGGGGCATCTGTCCCTCCGTGGGGCTGGGATGTTCTCGTGAGGGACGCAGAAACAGGGTGACGTGCCTGCCCCAGGTGACAGTCCTGCAGACACCCCTCCCCCTTACCCCCCCCCAGTCCCCTCCTCACCCAGGCTCAAGGGCGGAGCCTGCTCAGCTCCAGTTTCCCAGGCCCTGTGCAGGTGCTGTATCATTTGACAGAATCTGCCTGAAGAGGAAACTGAGGATCTGAGCTTAGGTGACGGCTCGGTTTGCGTGCCGGGGTGGTGACCTCATCTGCCGCTGATGTGTGACCTTGGACTGGCCTGGCCGGCTCCAGATGCAGCCTCACCTTTGTAGGAAGCATCCCATTGGGATGGAAGAGCTGCTGGCAAACACTCCTCCTGGGGCTAGGAAGGGTCTGTCCCCAGGGCTGAGCTGACTTTTCTGGAAAACCCCAACCTCTTCCTGTGCCTGATGATGCCCGGGAGACCGAGTCGAGCGCTCTGGTGTCATCGCACAGTCAGGGACAAGATTTCCTGTGCTCAGTACTCTGCTTGGTGCTGGAGATCAGTCATGAATGAGACAGACAGGGTCCTTGTCCTCATGGGGGTAACAGACACCCGTTAATTGTCAAGACCGAGTTGTGCTGTTGACTCAAGAGGTTCTGCCCTGAATGAGGGGTATGGCTGTCAGGGACAGTCACAGTTGGAGGAAAGCTTTGAGGGTCCAGGGAGATGGAATCCAGCTCCTTCACTGGACAGACAGGAGCTGGAGAGCCAAGGTCACCCGGTGGCAGTCAGGTGCCCGGACTCAGGCCCCAGCGATCTAAAGCCTGCATCCCTGCCTGGAACTCATGCTTAGAATCTATCTTTCATTACTGCCCAGGGAGAGATGGGGACCCCCTCCCCACTCATCTTCAAGGGACCCTTGAAGAAGCAAACACAGAACATGGGCCTGTTGGCTGAGAGCAGAGTTTCCACAGGCGGGGGGCACGCTGGCACCTGGAACAAGGCATATGAGGTGGGGTCCTCTGGCGCCCGAGGAGACCTGCAGCTGCTGACCCCAGGGTGGGGCGGGGCTCGTGTCCTCTGCTGGCTACGGGACTCTTGTTATTTGAATAAACTTTCCATTTTCCATCTGCATGAAGCCTCTCCGTGCTGAGGGTTGCTGGCATTCCAGCCCGGGATTGGGTTTCCTTCTGGCTCAGCAGCAAAGCTCATGAGCGAATTTTCAGAGTGGATCTTCTTCCTTCTCCCTCCTCCCTCCTTCTCTGGGTTTGTCTCCCTTTGCGGGCCCCCACCCCACTTCCCTTTGGACCCAGGGAGCCAGCACTGCAGGCATCTGTGTGTGTGTGTGTGTCTGTCTGCGTGTGTGTGTGCATGTGCGTGTGTGTGCGTGTCCATGTGTGTGTGTGCGTGTCCATGTGTGCACGCGCATGTGTGTGTCTCTGTGTGTGTGTGTGTGTGCGTGTGTGTGTGTGTGTGTGTGAGCGAGGGATAGTGATGGATAGGAGGAGGGATGGAGAGGTCTGGGTCCCGAGGCAGCTTGGGAAGCAGCTTGGCTTGGACTTGGAGAAAAGAGTGGTGTCAGAGGGCATCAGCTGATGAAATGTGTGGGATGTGTGTCTGTGTTTAGCCCTTTTGGCGTTAGGCTTTGGCTGCAGTAACTGGCACTTACTAGTGATTGCTTGTTATTAGAACGGCAGCTGGCATTCGCTGGGCTCTTCCAATGATCAGGCTTAGTGCTAGACACTCACACATTCTCTGAGGTAGTCCTCACAAGAGCTCTGTGAGGTGCGTGCTATTCTTACCCCCATTTTATGGATAAAGAAACTGAGGTTTGGGAAGGTCACCAGCAGTTGCAGAGCTGGGTCTGTCTGTGTTTTTACTGCCAACCTGCCTCCTGGGACAGGATTTTCTCCGCAACCTCCTTGCCAGTTGGCCATCCGGCTCCTGCTTGTATGCCTTCAGGGACAGGGAGCTCCCTACTCTAACAGGGTCACCTGTCCCACCCCTGGGCACCTGAGATAGAAAGGCCCATCTGGATCCTGTCTGCCATGGTGGATCACTCAAAACAGGCTCCATTTTGGCCAGGGCATGGCTGGGGCTGACTTCCCACAGCATCTCTTTTCCCTGGGAATTTTCCAGCCCTTTTGTTGTGGGAGATGAGCTAAGTTCTCCCTCCTTTCCCATAGCAGTCCTTAACTGGTACTCAGCCCTTTACAGTGTCATCCGTCACAGACCGAACAAGCCTGAGCAAACTTGACGCTGACACCATAGAGGTATTTTCATTAGCATTGAACTGGATGTCTTAGTCAATTCAGTAAGACAAAAAAGGAAAACCAGAGAGAGCGGTATGAATACGAGACACCAGGAAAGCAAGACACCATGGTTCCACCCTGGGGGAGTTCAAAGCACTTTCCCAGCTAGCCTCGCCCTTAGCCTTGTCCACCTGTGAGTCCGCCCGCGGGAAGCAGAGGCTCAGAGAGACAGGGAGCTTGACAAACAGCGTTGTGAGGAGCAGAGGCACTGTGGTCCCCTACAGTCTGGTGGCTTGCGGTTTGTTGGGTGTTTGCTTTCTGAATCTTCATTGATGTTTCTCCATGCACTTCCCCTTTCTCCCTGCCTTTGATTTCTCTCCTGCCCCCACCCCCTTCCCCCTGGATGCAGGGAGCCAGCCCTGCAGGCACGTGTGTGTATGTGTGTGTGTGTGTGTGTGTGTGGCGGAAGGGACAGAGTGATGGATAAGAAGATAGATGGAATTTTCTTTCTGAGTGGTTAACCTCTGAGGGCCCAGGGCCCAGAACGAGTGGACCCCATGTGTCACCTTCCCATCCTCTGAGTGGCTCGCTGAGGGACCAGGTAGCTGCTATTTTGGTTCTGTTTTTCTGGTCCCCATTTCGTGGCATGAAACACATTGCAGAAAACAGCCGGTAGCACAGGTGGACACACTGTGGGACCCCTGAGCTTGTGAAAGATCCCACTGCCCACCTGCCCACCCCTCTGGTGGCCGTCCGCACCCCGGCGGGTGGAAGGCCTCCTGTCAGTCGCTCAGGCATCATCATTGACTGCACTGGTCCCCATCTGCTGAGGCTCTGGGGCTTCGCTCATTTCCCTGGAGCCTTATGAAAACCCGACCAGGTGGGTACTACTCTTCCTCCCACTTTATAGCCCAGAAAACTGAAATTCAGAGAGAGTTAAGTCCCATGTCCAAAGTCCTACAGTTAGTGGGCCAGTGAGGTTAGTATTGGAACCAGGATTGAATTCCAGAACCTTGACACTACGCTGTTCTGTGAAAGTGCCCTTCTTGACCTAGGAAGGTACTCACAGATGTGTGTGGAACAGATGAATGTTTTCTCTGAATGCATGTCTGAATCTGTGCATTCCCTGTGTCTTCTGCTTGGCACGCTGTCCCTGCCCAGCCCTCCTCCTTCGCCTCACCAGCACCCTGTCATGTCTCGGGGGCCACCTCCTCCTGGAAGTCTTCCCTGATCCTACAGGCTGGGTTCGTCGTCCGTCCTCTGGGTTCCTCCGCTACCCCCAGCCGGAGACTTACCGTGTCCCGTTGCGGGTTTTGTTGACAGTCTGTCTCCTTCTTTGGACAGGGACTGAGTGTGTCTGACTCACTCCTGAATGCTCTGTGCCCCGTGGTTGCTGAATGAATGAGGACATGAAACCTTTCTCGGCCAGCACAATGGAGCCCCGAGACCCTCACCTGTCCTTGGCTCTGCCCCCCAGCCACCCTTTTGTGACCCTGAGCTGGTCGACAGAGGATGTGGACTGCTGCTTGGTGGCTGCAGGGAGGGGCTGGGTGGCAATGCTGGATGCCAGGCTGGTCGTGGAGGAAGAGCTCGGGCAGTGAGCTCTGCCTGGGCACCTCAGGGTCTTAACTCCAGCCTGGGCGCTAAGGGGACAGTGGGCCTGTGGCGGGCACCTGCCAGTGCGAGGGTGCTGCGGCAGAGGGCCCTGGGTGCCCGGTCCAGCCTCAGTGCTCTGCACTTTGGGCTGAGAGCAGGTGTGTGTCGAGGGTCACCACGGCCTCGGGGCAGTCGTGACCAATGGCCAGGCCCCAGGTTACAAGGGCTCAGGCCTCAGGGGGCATGGCGAGGAAGAAAAGAAGAGCATGGAGGCGAGGGATGCTGCTGAGAAGCCAGTAGGAATGGGGGACTGGGTGTGAGGCTGGTGGAGGTTAGTGTTTACAGAATCACCGTCATAGATGAGTCGCCTCTGTGCCCGGCCTGATGACCACAGCTAATTATCCCCAGTCCACAGAGGAGAATACCGAGGCTCAGGCGAGGCCCGGGACCACGGGGTTAGGACTTGTCCTGTGTCTGTCTGGCTCCCAAGCCAGGGCTCTCTCTGGGGCAGGAGGATGGGGGACATGGAGCCGGGTGGGCAGGGTGGGGAGGTTGGTCCTCCAGGCGGCCTTTGACCTTCCTTTCCTCCCTGCGTGGCTCTGTTGGCCTGGGATGCGGCCTTGGCCGTGGCAGGTCTGGTGCAGGACACCAGACTGGGGAGCCCAATCCCAGACGTGCTCCCCAGAGTGGAAGGGGGCCCCTCTCCCAGCCCTGCCCTGGGTGGAGGGTGCTGTGGGGGCCCTGTGCACCCCTTCTTCACCCGCCCTGCTTGGGTCTGTGTTCCCAGAGAGCAGGGACTCCTGGGTCTGGGCTCCCAGAACAAGCCACCAACTGTCGGGTGGTGCCCGCAGCCGACTCGGGGCTCTGCCAGGCGTTGAGGGAGGGGCCGGAGGGGATGAGAGAGCTTTTGTTTCCCTCTGTTTGTGTCAAGATGGGAATGACTGCCTCCCACTGAGGCGGCCTCCTCCTCCTCGAGGTGTCGGGGCAGTCCCTGGTGGGCGGGTCTGCTCTCTGCCTTTCTGGGGTGGGGGCACTTCTCTGGGCCTTCACTTCAGCCCCCTCCCCACTCCCAGCTCTGGTCTCCCAGCACACCCACTCTCCCACCAGAAGACCTGCATCGCTGAGCCGTGGTTAAATATTTGCTAAGTGAGAAGAGCTGTAAAAACAGCTTTGTGATCGCTCCTGGCCGGCTCCTCCTGGCCCGCCCCCCGCCGCCGCCTTGCCCCACAGCTGCCTTCGTAATGGGAGACCCAGCCAGCCTCCTTCCCAGGCCTCCAGGGCCACCATTTCGGCATCTGAAACCCGGTGACCTCCCACCAGGGGCTGTTCCTTCGGCATGTGTTTGTCGAGCACCCACCTGACCCGGATATAAGCCTGGTGCTGGGTCTGTCTGTGGGGGGTGGTGATACAGTCACGACACTTGCAAAAAGCCCCCAGGAGAAGCAGGGCCTGTGGTGGTGGAGTCTCCAGGGGACTGGACTTGTCTGGGGGGTGGTCCTGAGGGCTAGGTGGAGAGGGTGGGCTCTGGGAGAGCGTTCCAGGCCAGAGACCCCCAAGACCAGAGGCAGGTTTCCTCGCTGGGCACTGAAACCCCTGGGTTTGACTCCCTCACTGCCCTCACGGGGAGCTGGGTCTTGGCTGCCTCTTTCCTGCTCCTGCAGCCTCAGTTTCCCCATCTGTCCAGTGGAGAGCTTGAACTTGGATTTCATAGAGCCCTTCCCAAGTCCAGTGGCCTGATCAGGGTATGTGCCTGGCCCATTAGTGAGGGAACACGCCAGGGCAGGGCTTTCACAGGTGCTGAAGGTTATGATACAGCCACGAACCTTCATAAGGCTCACGTGACCCTTTGTTAGCAGCAAAACCCAATATCTCCTGCAGGGCTTTCATAGGTGCTGAAGGTTATGATCATAGCCACGAACCTTGCGCTTTGACTGTTAACAGAAACTGTCATCTCCTGAGGACCCCAGGTCACCAGGTGAGCTGAGGGCGAGACTCTCATCTCATGCCCGTTTCATTGTTGTCGTTTTTAGTCGCTAAACCGTGTCTGACTCTTTGCGATGCTGTGGACTGTAGCCCACCAGGCTCCTCCATCCATGGGGTTTATAGATGAGGAAACTAAGGCCCAGAGAGGCCATTGGGAGCTCGACCCTGGAACACACTTGCGTCTGTGAGAAACCCTCTCTCCTCTCCTAACACTGGGGCTGTGCTGGGCACCTGGCTTACAGAGATGACCAAGGTGCCGGCCTGACCTGGGGGGCTGCTGGGCGAGTGGGCAATGTGCCAGAGAGAGTCACTGGGAACTCCTGAGCGCCTTCTCCATGACCCGCGCAGTTCTCGACACAGAGCGGTGAGCAGAGCCTGTCTTGGCTTCGTGTCCTGGTTTTGCTCATACCTCTGTGATGCTGCGGAAATCACTTCATCTCTCTGAGCCTCCGTTTCCTCCTCTATAAATGGGTTTAACAGTTAACTCTGAAAGTGAAAGTGTTAGTCGCTCAGTTGTGTCCAACTCTTTGCAACCGCATATACTGTATTCCCCTGGGCTCCTCTGTCCGTGGGATTCTCCAGGCAAGAATACCAGAGTATGTTGCCATTTATTCTCTGGGAGGTCTTCCCGACCCAGGGATGGAACCCAAGTCTCCTGCATTGCCTGCAGAATCTTTACTGTCTGAGCCACCAGGGAAGCTCCCGGTGAGGGTTAAAGGAAATAACGTAGATGATAATTGTTAACACGTATGGAAGCTGCCTCTGTGCCTGGCACTGGGCTAAGTGTTGCATGCATTAGCTCATGCCCCACTTATTATTATAATTACATGCAAATGTGAGACTGCAGAGCATTGTGATGGAGGAAATGATGTCTGGCTAAGAGTTTGAACTGTATTAACGAGGGGCAAGGAAGCTTCAGGCAGAGGGCACAGCACAAGGCATTGGGGAGGGAGGCAGGCCTGAGATCCTGGATCCAGTTTGGCATGGTGTGTTTGCTGGGGGCAGTGTTCCAGGCCCTGTGGCAGGTGCTGAGAGCTCAGTGATGGATGAACTTTGTTCTCCGGGGTCCAGTAAGATCCTTTAAGAAGGGCTTGGTGTGACTGTCTCCCATGTGTTGCCACATCCCGAGAGCCTGGGTTCAGGTCCTAGCTTGGAGTTGGGTTCCAGCGCTTGACAGCTGGCTGACCTGGGACAAACCACCAGGTCTCACAGCCTCTGTTTCCTCTACGGGGGAGGGTGACAGATGTCCCTACCTCCCAGGGCTTGGCGAGGGCTCTGTGACAAGTCCCCCTGCAGGGTGCTGGGCATCTCCAGTTGGCATCATGCCTCACCAGGTGTGTGATGCCAGGTGAGCTCCCTAAGTGCCCCCACGCTTCCATTTCCCCCTCTGAATACGGGGTGGTGGGGTGGCGAGGACCCTCCCTCCCAGGGCCATTTTTGTCTCCACGTGAGGCATGGATGGAGCCGGCGCACGGCCAGGGGTCGGTCATTCCCAGGCCGTGGTGGGCCACGGGCTGCCAGACTATTGGGAGATGCCTTTCCTTGTTCGTAACTGGCCCCAGGGAAGGGGTGACCCAGCAGAGGGTCCCTTCGGGTCACCTGAGGCCAGTTGGGAGGAAGCTTCGAGGGTGGCAGCCTCCTTCCCTGGGGAGAAGGAGGGCGTTGGGCACTCTCATGGCCCTGGGACCCCCGCTGCGGCTCCCGGGATGGGCATTCCTTTCTGCAATGAGAAATCTCTGGGGCGTGTGTGGGGAGCTGTGTTGCTCAGTGGGGTGGCGGCTCCCCACCTGGCTCACGATCGCTGCCTCTGGCCTCTCCCTCTGGGTTTCCTTCTTGTTGGTTCCTTCTTTGTGCCAGGTCAGTTCTAGATGTGGTGCGTGCTGTCTGGGGGCATCAGAGAGAGAACAGGCCTTTCCCACCGTGAGATCACTGGGGATGGGGGAGGCTACGGGAGTGGGTGGAGGTCCCATCCAGCCTGGGGACGCCCCGGGGGAAAGGGGCATTGGAGAGTGAGGAGCGAGGGGTGTCCCTGACCGGGGGCCCCACGGTGAGGAAGGGCACGCAGGGGTCTGCGGATGCACTGAGGAGCTGCGTCTTCGTCTTCGAGGCGGTGGGAGCCATGGACACGTTTGAGCAGGGGAGGTTCAGGGTGAGAGTTCTAACAAAAAGGTCCCTGTGGCTCCTGTGTGTGGGAAGGACAGGGAGTGAGCCAGGAGTGGAGGTGGGGGAAATTTGGAGGCTGTGGCAGGAATAAGCTGGGAGGGGCCTGGGCTGGGATGAGGGTAGGCAGTGACTAGTGGTGTAGGCTGGGTTGAGCTGTTCTGGCCTCTTGACCAGCCCCGAGTCAGTTAGGAAGCCCACCACCCTGATGGCCTTGTGCTGGGGGACACAAACACCCAAAAGTGGGATGACCCTGGATCGGTCCCTTGCCCCCTCTGGGTGCTGTCCCCTTTAGGGGGTTTGGCTGTCCCCCTTGGGGGGCACCCAGTTGTCCTACTCTCTTCTTGCCTTCGGCTCTGCAGGATTCTAGCTATTGTTTCAGGCTCTTCTCATGGGCGGGCTGCCAGACCCCCTCCCCTGCTGGCCGATGGAGCCTGTCATTACTCCCCTCTTCCTGGCTTTGCCCCTGATTTCAGGTCCTGAGTGGGAGCCTTGTCAGCCTTTCTGACCGTGGCCACCCGGCCAGTGTGGTGAGAAGCCCCAGTGGCTGGCAGCCTGCAAGGTGGAGGTGAGACGCATCCGCTCAAACTTTGGTTCCCTGTTAACACTCAGACCGTTCTGGGTCCATATAACTGACAAGCTGTGTGTCCCCAGAGGAGTCACTTCACCTCTCTGAATTTCAGTTTTCTTCTTTATAGACTGAGGACAACACATCAAATGACTCGTGTGAACCTGGGGTCAGCGGGGCTGCTGAGCACGTGGCCGCTGCGGTTATGTGTTAATAATGATAATAGGGCTGATGGAGCAGAAAAGCCCTGGGCCAGGCACTGGGGGCTGGCATGCCGACCCAGCTCGGCCAGGACCTGCTGTGTGGTCTTTGGAGAGTGTCCCTAGTGCTCTGGGCCCCTCGATGTTCCTCTTTCCCAGGCGATGGAGATGGAGGCACTCTGGAGCACTTTGTGATGCAGGAAGCTCAGTCCCTGCCCCCACTCCTCCTCTCCTGTTCCTTTGGCTCTGGGGTGGGTGGGGTTGGTATCCCTGGCTGCCTGCCCACCTCCCCACCCTGGGTCTGCTCCCCCCACCCCCCTCCAGCCCCCACAGTGCTCTGGGAACCAGGCAGGCAGGTTGTGGGCCTGCCCCACCCTACAGGGTGCTGGTTTCAGTCCGCAAATCTCTCAGCCCTGAAACCTGGCCGGCCTCATGGGTGAGGTGTGTCCCCCGAACCCACTGGAGGGACCGGATGAGCCAGGGTCAGGTCTGGCATGGTGCCCTCATCTCGGGCCAGTCCAGGGCTGGGACCAGCGCGAGGCCCCCATGTTGGGCCAGGGCTGATGCGATCTTGGCTGGTGATCGGCCCCTTCCTCCCGGCGCCTTGTCAGCATGGAGGGGGTCCCAGACCTGGGCTTGGATCCGGCCATGCTGCTCCCCAGTTGAGGGACTGGACAGGGTTCTCAGTTCCCTGGCCTGGGCCTCCTCGCCTGAAACATTCCTCCAGTTCAGACACCACCTCTCCAGGGCTGAGCTGAGGGTCTGGGGGACGGTCCACATGACACAGGTGTGGCATGTGCTAGGCTTGGGAGGTCCACAAGAAGGCAAAGCATCTCCTGAGCCTGGTGTGGAGGTTCTCGGGGTGCACCTTTCTGGGCCCGTTCTCTGCGGACCCCTGTAGCCTTTCCTCCCGTCGTCAGCTCAGCAAGCCTCTTCTCTCTGAGCACAGTGGCCCCCAGAATTTCCAGGGGACTTCAGGCCACCTCGGGGCCTCCCCGACTTCTTGCCCAGCCCCTGCTATCTGAGTGCAGGAAGTAGCGTGATCCTTAATGTTGTCAGTTTGGAAAATCAGAGATTAACATGCTTCCGGCTGCCTTGCCTGCTGGTGGTGCTGGCCCTGAGATTAGGCCAGGCCAGGGTTGTCTGGCCCCTGATTCAAGGGCCTCTCCCTGGCTTAGAGGAACCTTGGACAGAGGCGCTTAAAAGGGGCCCCCGTGAGCGACATGCCTCCCCCTCGCCAAGATGAAGTATGTTCAGCTCGTTAGCCCGTGAGTGCGTGTTGAGTCGTGTCCGACTCTTTGTGACCCCATGGACTGTAGTCGGCTAGGCTCCTCTCTCCATGGAATTCTCCAGACAGGAATACTGGAGTGGGTTGCCATTTCCTCCTCCAGGGGAATCTTCCCAACCCATGAATTGAATCTGCATCTCCTGCATTGGCAGGCAGATTCTTTCCCGCTGAGCCGCCTCGGAGGCACTCTTTAACCCAGTGATCTTATAAACCGACTAGGCAGATATTGGTGTGCTGTGTGCAGGGGGAGAAACGAAGGCTCAGAGAGGGGAAGTGCCTTGACCAAGCCACACAGTGTGTTGGGAGTAGAGTTTCAGCCCAGAGCCTGCATGCCCAGTGGAGATGGTGCTGAGCTGGCAAACGAGGCATGATGCTGAGTCTTGCTCCCCTCATCCCAGTTCTCCAGTCCAGCCTGAGGGGACTGTGGTCAGTGCCCACTCCAAGCTGACTCACCAGCAGCTCAGATACGGTGCTGAGGCTAGCACCCCAGTCAGCTTCTGGGGCCAGCATAGCACCGATTAGATTGTCGTTGAGATTTTAGATCCGCTGAGCTGACAGGAACCCACCCACCCATTTTGCCAGTAGGAAGGTTGAGGTCCAGAGAAGATGGACAAGCGAGTTCCCAGTAGGTGTGAAGGTCCCCTGCTGGCTCCACCAGACAGGGGCTGGAGACCCCCAGACCAGTCTTGGCTCTGATTGTTGCCAGCTGCATGACCTTGGAAGTCACCTTGCCTTTCTGAACCTTGGTTTCCTTATCTGTAGAATGGGACTGTAAAACCTGCCTTGCCCACCTCTGGGAGCAGGTGGAGACCCAACAGGAAAGTGTAAGACAGGGCTTTGGAAATTGTGTTGGGAATGAAGAGGCTTTACGAGGTGGGGGTTTGTGCAGGCTTTGGTGTGAGACTAGGTTTAGAATCCACCTCTTTCACTTTCTCGAATGAGAAGGTGAGAAGTCTTTCAGGAGGTCTCCAAGTCTCCCTGCACCTCAGTTATCTTATCTATAGAGTGGAGGTGACAGCATCTCTCAGCATTACCTGAGCTGTTGAACAGGCCGAAGTCCTGCGTGGCAAGGCACCCTGGTCCCCTCTGGGAGTTAGTGCTGAGGGTCCGGGTCAGGAAGACTAGATGGTAAGGAGGGTCTCCCGGGTCACCCTCAATGGTCCCAGAGGTGCTCAAGTAGCTTTTGTTGTCTCTGAGTGAGATGGCCTTTTGAGAGCCATGGTGATGGACAGGGAGACCTGGAGTGCTGTGATTCATGGGGTCGCGGAGAGTCGGACACGACTGAGCGACTGAACTGAGCTGAACTGAATCCACGGTTCCAGTCCTGCTAAGAACCAGAGATAAGGATGCAACCAACTTGCTTCAAGGTTTGACTCCAAAACAGCCTCCGGGTCAGGGGAGAGAGTTGTGTATATTTCACCCTGGCCCCAATGTCCTGGGCAGTGGCCTCTTCAGATCCCAGTGGAGCCCACTGCCTTCATGCTGTGGATGTTGCCTGGAGGTAGAGGCCGTGGGTGGGCAGTGGCTCCCTGGGGTCACAGAACACAGTGGTGGCTGGGCACAGAGCCCCAGAATTCAGGGGCTGTCCTCTTGGGCTTGTAAAGAAATCACGACCCCCGCGGGTGGTCCCATGACAACCCCAGGAAGGTGCTCAGGAGCTTTTGTGGGTTGATGAGTGGCATGACCTTTCATGAACCATTAATCTTTCTGGGCCTTGGTTTATTCCCCTGTAAATGGAGGGTTTATTTACCTGTATTCACCTCCAGGCCATTTGAAGACTTTGGGGGTGTGCATGGGGCCCTGTGTCTGAGTGGGGAGAGCTTACCTACCTCCTTATTCGGCAGGAGGTGCTGGGAGGGGGCCCCAGGAGGGCCCAGCGATTGGCTCTGGTGCCATGGGAGTCCCCCCAGGGTCAGGTGGGAGCGTGGGTTCCCACATGTTCCTTGCATAAGGCCAGTATCCTCAGCCCTCACCTCTGTCTGTGCAGTTCCTTCTTCCTCGGGAGCCCTCCCTTTGTCAGGTTTTTGTTTATTGAGGAGCTACTGATCCTTATCATTTTGTCATTCTCTTCCTGGTCCTTTTTTTTTTTTTAATGTCGTTATTGGATTTTTTCAAACTCTGAAAGCTATACCTGCTAATAAAACTTCCAAGCAAAGGTGAGGGTGGGATGATTTGAGAGAATAGCATTGAAACATGTCTATTATCATATGTGAAACAGATCGTCAGTCCAGGTTTGATGCATGAGACAGGGTGCTCAGGGCTGGTGCACTGGGATGACCCCGAGGGATGGGATGGGGAGGGCGGTGGGAGGGGGGTTCAGGATGGAGAACACATGTACACCCATGTACTGATTCATGTCAATGTATGGCAAAAACCACTACAATATTGTAAAGTAATTAGCCTCCAATTAAAATAAATAATTAAAAATAAACAACTTCCAAGCAGTCTCTGAGCACCATGATTGTGGTTGTTTGGTTGCTTAGTCATATCTGGCTCTTTGCGACCCCGTGGACTGCAGCACGCCAGGTTCTCCTGCCCTTTACCACCTCCCAGAGCTTGCTCAAACTCATGTCCACTGAGTCGCTGATGCCATCCAACTGTCTCATTCTCTGTCACCCCCTTCTCCTGCTGCCCTCAATCTTCCCCCAGCATCAGGGTCTTTTCCATGAGTCAGCTCTTTGAATCAGGTGGCCAAAGTATTGAAGCTTCAGCATCAATCCTTCCAGTGAATATTCAGGGTTGATTACGATTATAGCAGTCATATTTGTGAGGGTGTGAAATTGGATTCTGGGTGTGCTCATTTTACAGACGGGCAACTTGAGGCTCTGAGACAGCTGGGTAGCTTACGGGGCCGGGGTCTTCAGGATTGGGATTCTGACCGCCTCATGGGGCCTGAGGCGGGAGGGCGGGCTGTCATTACCCTCGAATCTCTTGATCTCACAGCACCTGGGCCTGAGTCAGTGCAGGGAAGGAAGGAGATGTGTGGGAAGGTGTCGAAGGTGGGTGAGGCCGGCACTCTGTCCCCTCTGGCCTCTCCCAGCAGCAACCCCTCCCGCCCCGCCCTCTTGGGGGAGGGATGCCCTGTGGGCAGTGGTCGTAGCCCGGCATCAGGAGGGGATCAGTGGTCTGGGGGCTGGAGCCCTAACTGCTTCGGTCTGCCTGTGTGACCTCAGGTGAGCCCCGCACTCTGTGGCTCAGTCCCCTTCGGGTATCGGTGCTCAGACACTCGGTCCTGTGTGACTCTCTGCGACCTCGTGGACTGTAGCCCACCAGGCTCCTCTGTCCATAGACTCCTCCAGGCAAGAATACTGGAGTGGGCTGCCATTCCCTTCTCCGGGGGATCTTCCCAACCCAGGGATCAAAGCCGGGTCTCTTGCATGACAGGTGGATTCTTTATCACTGAGTAGTTGGGGAAGCCCTTTGGGGTGATGAGGCCCCGAATCCCTGGCCTGTGGTGTCTCCAGAAGCCATGGGGGGAGCGCAGGAAGAGCTGGTACAGGCAGGTGTGGAGGAGAGAGGGACGCCTCAGGTCTCGGGAACCACTCACAGACACCAGGAACGGACACCGAGTCATAAAAACCCTCTGGCGACTCCAGGGAGCTCACCGCTGCAGGGGTGCGAGGAGGGAGAGAGGGTGGAGTGCTGAGTGGGTGTTACAGGGAGGGGGCTGCCCAGGCTGTGATCCCCCTACCCCCACTGGGGCTCAGCAGGCAGGAGGAGCCTTCCCCACGGCCGGGATGCCCACCTACATCCTCTTTCAGCAGCATCCGGCCGGAGGGGCCTCTGGGACCATTTTTCAGGACTCCTCCCTGGGAGCTGTTTGTCCCTGAAGGGGACTGGACCCCCCCCCGCCCCACCTTCCTCCCCAAGGTCTTTCCAGCCCTGACACCTCGCCCCCAACTTCTCATCCTCTGCACCAGCACGTGGCACTTCCTCCAAGTTGTCTTAGGACATCTCTCAGGAATGGGCTTTGGGGCTGCCAAGAAGCCATCTGTGGCCCTCTTCCCCTTGGTCTTCCCTTTCCAGCGCCCCCTCTGCTGCCAGACCTCAGCTGAGCCCCCCCAGTTCCCTGGCACTGTGTCGGGACCCTCCTCCTAGTCCCTGACCTCTCGCCCAGCCTGGTCCGCAGCCCCACGGGGTGTGGCCCAGAAGTGGGCGCTCAGTAACTGCTTGGCTCAGCCCCTGCCTGTGCCAGGCGCCCCCCTCCCGGGGTTCGTACTCAGTCCTTAGAGACCAACCTCCCTCCGTCTCCCCATCCATTCGGCTCCCAAGTTGGGGAGCAGATTTGGATCCCTGAGAGATCCCATGTTCTCCGGTCTGTTTGCTTCTGGAATCTCAGGTAGCAAAGAATTGATCTGAAAACAGGTCCAGGTGTGTACGATTCTTGAGTTCCAGTGGCACGGCCTGTCTGTCATTGCAGCTGAGTGAAATGGGGCCCAGGGCCCATGGGGGCGTCTTCTCCTTCCCTCTGAGTGAGGCACCCCGCATGTCTGCCTCTCCCCTCTCCACCCTCTGCCAGCTGACTTCTCCGCCCCTGCTGCTTGTGCCCTCCCCTCCTGGACTCTGGCCCCACAGCCTCCCTTGGATAGCTCGTCTGCGTCCCTGCACGAGAGATGAGTTTCCTTCCTCCCCCTTCTCTGCCCCTCTCAAGCCCAGTGCTTCGGGCCTCACCTTTGCCTTCTGGCTCCATCTGGGTTGCCTCGTTCTGTTTTTCACTTCTTGGCTTCCTCTCCAACCCACAGTCCCACCAGACATGGGCCTCGATGCCCCTTGAAAGGGTGATTCCTGGGCCCTCCCCTTCCTGTCCTCCCCAGTCCAGCCCAGGGCCTTCTGCACCCAACCACTCCCTGCCTGGATGTGATGCCTGGGCTTTGCTGACCCAGCCGCTGGGAGCACGCTATGAGTCAGGCAGATCTGGGTTCGAGTTCTTGGCATAGGATGGGAGTTTCCTCCTGGGGGTGTCTCCCCAAAGGTCAGGGCAGTTCCTGGCCCCTCTGGGTACGATGCTATATCAGGCTGGGTACACCAGGGCCGAGGCAGGCAGGCCTCAAGGGAGGACCCTTGAGATCCGAGGGCCAAACCTACCCATCCTGCCTGTTGGGAGAGTGTCCACTGGTTGTCTGTCTGTTGAGGCAGGGTTGGGACTAAAGCCTGGGCTGGAACCTGAGAACCTGGTTCTCCTATCCTGGGTCTGCCAGCCTCCTGATCCCTAAAATGGGCAAACCATAGCACCAACTCACTAGGGTTTTCGTGAAGATTCTTTGGGGTCATGCTTGTAAACCTTGCTACCCCATCGACTGGGGTTAACACTTAATAAAAGGGAGCGACTATGATGATGACTACATGTTTTATCAATATTATTGTTGTCTGCTGTCCTTTGTTGTCCAGTCGCTCAGTCGTGTTCGACCTTTTGCCAGCCCGTGGACTGCAGCACGCCAGGCCTCCCTGTCCTTCACCATCTCCTGGAGTTTGCTCAAACTCATGTCCATTGAGTTGATGATGCCATCCAATCATCTCATCCTTTGTTGTCCCCTTCTCCTCCTGCCCTCAATCTTTCCCAGCATCGGGGTCTTTTCTAATGAGTCGGCTCTTTGCATCAGGTGGTCAAATTATCGGAACTTCAGTTTCAGCATCAGTCCTTCCAATGAATATTCTGGACTGATTTCCTTTAGGATGGACTGGTTTGATCTCCTTGCAGTCCAAGGGACTCTCAAGAGTCTTCTCCAGCACCACACTTCAAAAGCATCAATTTTTCGGTGCTCAGCCTTCTTTATGGTCCAACTCTCACATCTGTACATGACCACTGGAAAAACCGTAGCTCTGACTTCGTGGACCTTTGTCTGCGATCCTGTTTTTTCTATTTGGCCCCAGTTCATCACCCCATTTCTTCCCCCACCACCCACTCCCACCTCATCGTTTTTCAGAACAATTCTCATGGCCTTTGAGAGAGTTCTGGTTGTTTATGGTCTTTAAAAAATAGGCATTCAAAGCAAATTCCTCATTTGTTCTCCCCTTCCTCCCCTGAAGACAGAATCTGAGCAGACAGGAGCTTGTTCTGGGAAGGGAAGCACAGGCCTGTGAAGAGGCACACATGGGCTGAGCTGCCTCTGGAAGGGGTGGAGGGAGTGGGTCTGCACAGGCCCTTGGTGTGGGGCGTGGCACCTGCTCTCAGCCTTCTTCCCCAGCCGCCGCCTCCTGTCTGGGCCCCAGGACTGCATTCCAGCCGTCTCACTCACTAGCTGTGCGACCTTGTGTCAGGGACTTCACCTCTTTGAGTCCGTGGTCGCCTCTGTAAATGCGGATGACGCCAACCGTACCCCATGAGCTATTGTGTGCAGGCTAAGTCACTTCAGTTGTGTCTGACTCTTTGCAACCCCTTTGGACTATGGATTGCCAGGCTCCTCTGTCCCTGGGATTCTCCAGGTAAGAATAGTGGAATGGGTTGCCATGCCCTCCTCTAGGGCATCTTCCTGACCCAGGGATTGAACCTGTGTCTCCTGTGACTCCTGCACTGCAGGCAGATTCTTTACTGCTGAGCCACCAGGGAAGCCCCATAGAGCTATTGGGAGGATTAAATGAAGCACTGTCCTTGCTGGGTGCTCTTGCTATCCAGGGACCAGCCGTGGGAGGGATGGCGTCGTGTTAGCCCCTTTTCACTTGAGACAGGACCAGGTCTTTGAGTCCAAGACTGTTAGAGGTGGTAGGGCCTGTCCATGATTGAGTTGGTCCTCCCAGTGTACAGGGGGAAATTGAGGCCCAGTGAGGGGAGCTGCTCAGTGGGCCAGCACAGACCCCAAGTCCAGCTACTTAGGACAGGGAAGTCTTGCACAAGGAGGAGGCCCCTCGGTGTGGGTCCTGACCCTCTCTGGACCTCAGTTTCTTCATCTGTCAATAGGGAGGCCTGGGCAGCGAGTGCTGGGTCTGCTCTTGCACCCTGGGACATCCCCTTCTCTGTTTCAAACCTGCTTTAGCAGAAGAGAGAGGCCAACAGCCAGTGACTGCAAAGTGGCAGTTAATCCGGTAGATGAGTTCATTTTAGAATGTTGATTTTTTTTTATTGCAAAAAGAGTCATGCTCATAAAATAATTCAAATGCTAAACAAATGAATAAAGCAGAACCTGAAACTCGACCTCTGCTTCTCATTCCCACACTCAGATGTGCCGCCCTTAACAGCCTGGAGTGCTGCCTCCTGGACCTCTTCTTTGAGGTCCGCAAGCGTAAATAACTCACGTGCACCTACAGGAATAATCTAAAATGCGATGCTGTTCAACGTGGGAGTCTGCAGAGCTCCTGACACGGCAGAGTGCGGACACCTTCCTTTTGTTACGTATATCCAGGTTCTCTTCATCTTCTACCTGACCTGAGTGAACTGTTGGGTGTTGAATTATCCTCCCCTCCCAACCTGCACAATTGGCTTGTTTCTGGCAAGTTCTGGTGCATTCTGTGGACTGGATTCCTACAGGAGCAAGGGCACACGTGCACACAACCACCCTCCCCCTCCAAACACAGAGTCCCAACTTGCCATTCCCCCAGCTCCGGTTAAAGTGCCTGTTCTCCGCGTCCCGGCTGGTCTAATGGGGAAAAGGAAATCTTCCGTTTGCGTTCATTTGCTGGCTGGTGAGGCTGAGCATCTTTTCACTTGTATGTTGGTTTCTTGCAACTCTGTTGGTTTCACCATCATGGTCATCGCCCCTTATCCCTCCCAGAGGCTCACCCAGCTGTGTGTGGGAAAGGCCCTACCCTGGCCAGAAACGCAACGCAGATGCGAGTGCGGAGCCCGTGTGGATGGTTTTATGAGCTGGGATTTTGGGCAAGGCGGATGCCCCTCCCTGGTGCAGGGTCACTGCCCGGAAGCAGTCGTGCCAACCTCACAGCCCTTTTGTCCTTCCCTTTCAGAGAAGACTGGGAAGATCCTGACGGAGTTCCTCCGATTCTACGAAGACCAGTATGGCGTGGCCCTCTTCAACAGCATGCGGCACGAGATCGAGGGCACTGGGCTGCCGCAGGCCCAGCTGCTCTGGCGCAAGGTGAGAGGCGCTGGGCAGGGGCGGGGCGGCCCCCGAGCGCCTGGGCAAGGAGCCTTCCCTCTCTGGGCCTCGGTTTCCCATGGTTGCTGGATGGTCTCTGAGGGCCCCACCTGGCTTCTGACTAGGGAGGTGACCTGGTGTTGGCATCGAGGCCCCCGTGGGCACCTCCTCCCCGGGCCAGCCCCTCCTCCTGCTGGGCTGGGGCTCTGAGTCATCTTGACAGGCCTGGTCCAAGCCCAGCTCCTCCTCTTAGAGTCTGCATGCCCTCGAGCTAATGACCTCACCTCATGGGGCCTCAGTTTACTCACCTGTGAATGGGGATGGGCACACCTCCCGCGCCAGGTGGCCGTGAGGATTAAAGATCTGTGGGTCGGGTGCCTGGGGCTGGACAGATGCTTGGCTGACGTGTCATCATCTCTGGCCTTGTCATTATCCTCTTATCAGTGGTAGGGTTATGTTTGCACAGTAAAGGTTTGTCCAGGAAGCTGCCTGCTCCCCACTGGGGGGTCAGAATGGGCCAGAGGAGGCTTTTGGAGCCTCCCAGGGAGGGGACCCTGTGGTCACCCCTGGCGTCAGGGTGAGAATGGCACTGAGAAAGTGAGGGACTGGTGGCACTGGTGGGGCGGGGCACTTGGGATGAGAAGCCAGGCCTTGCTGTTTCTGGGGGTGCTGCAGTGGGCCCTTGTCTGGGTGGTCTGGGAGGGCTTCCTGGAAGAAGGGCCATCTCGGCTAAAGACCTGATGGGAGAAGGAATATCAGACCCAGGCAGTGGCATGTGCAGAGGCCCAGAGGTGAGCCCATGGCTTGCTTGGGATGGTGGAGGGCACGACTCAAGCCAGGTTCCAGATTCCTGACTTGATTCCTCTTTCTGCCTTGACCCCCAGTCTGCTTGGGTGGAGGGAATGTCAGGGCTGTGTGTCAGAGCATCACCTGTCACTTTGATTTGGGGCCCAGGAAAGTCTGTGTGGTCTCCTGACGTCATGGCAACCTCCCGACCTGTGACAGCAGAGGGCCGCTGTGGCCTGGCCTGGGTGTCTGGCAGGGGCACACCTATGTGATAGCAGAGAGGGCTTTGAACCCACCTCAGGGAGCTGCTTCTTGTGGGCTGTTTGCTCCCCTATTTGGAAGGAAATGTCACAGGCAGCCTGAATTCCAATAACCCGAGACAGGAGCGTGGTTGCCTGACGCACTCAGCATTTACCCGGCATGAGAAACGCCTTTCACACTCATCAGGTTGAGTGTTCATGGTCAGAAAACAGACGCAACATGTCAGCAGGAAGAGTAATATGAAATCACCCACAGTTTCAGATGAGGAGGGATTTTGGTCCCATTTGCCACTCAGGAAACTGACCATCATGAGGCTAAGTCATGGTAACAATGATAATAGAAATCATTATCATTATCATCATCACGTAAATTGTTTTTGTTAGAAATAATGCTACAATTAATATAATTATAATAAAAACAACAGTTCTTTTATGTGAGTGCTGCTCATCCAGCTGGCATGACATGGCTCAGAGGGACTGTGATTATGACCCAGCGCCCTTCCCAGAGGTGGACACCAGGGCTCAGGGAGGTAGAGTTGCTTGTCCAGGCTCCCGAGGCGCAGGCTGTTGGAGCCTAGGGGCCTGTGCTCTCACCATTCCCCAAAGATTCCCGACAGCGGCATCAGAGAACTTTGCCCAGTCCAAAATATTTGGCCTGGGCTGTTTCCTGGGTTCCATATCCTGCAGACCTTCCAGTGGAAACACGACTCTGCCATTTGAAAGTCTTAAAAATAAAACCCAAACCCACATCTGTAAACCAACCAACCAGCCATTATAGGCTGTCCAGGATCTGAGGGTGGACTTTAGTGGGCAGGGTGCTGAGCCCCACTCACCCGGGGAGGCCTGAGCCCTGGGTTCCAGCTCTAAGCCAGAGTGGAGGCTGCAGACCCGGGGGAATAAGGGTCTGCCCTGGTGTCTGGAGAGCTCTTTGTGCTCTTTCTTTCTAGCAGAGACGGGAACTCAGAAGCTGGGTGAGAGAGGCCCCAGTCTAAATATAGACCACACAGCCCAGGGGAAAGCCCACTGTCAGTGGTGGGGTGGCGGTGCCCGGTAGGGGGGGAAACCATTTTCTTTTCCTGTAAATATTTTTGTCCCTGGGTAGGAAGCAGTCTTCGGGGTCCTATTGTTTGAGTACAATGGGCCCTCAATTTCCAGGAATGTTTCAGCATTTCCCCTCTAAGAGTGGCAGGGAGGTTTCTGGGGAGAAGAGGCCTGGTGAGGAGACGGGCCTGGGGGTGGGGACACCTTGGGAGGAGGGGCTGCTCACCTCTGACTGCAGCTGCAGAGCTCGGAAGCTACGAGAGGTTAGGCACCAGTCAAATCAGACCTTCTCCCTTTATTACACAGGATACATGTTGCTTTTTTCAGAAGGCCCCATATTTGTTGTAGAGCAGACAGAGGCTTCTGAAAGACAGGAACCCTTGACTCCTGCGCTCCTCCCACCCAGAAGCAGGGCTGTTCCCTCCTGGCCTCCTGTTATCTCCTTTCCGGAAGCTTCCCTGGTGCTCAGTCTGTTTACTCTCCCTTCGCCCTCCCCAAATGTCAGTCTGAGGAGCCGGGAGACTGACGCAGACAGAGAGCCCCAGTGGTGGTCATGGCAGCTCCTGTGTATTGTACTACCTGCCCAGTGCTGACTGCCTGTGTGATCCCTGCACATGTCGTCGGGGTTGTCACGGTCCCATTTTACAGATGAGGAAACTGATGCTCAAAGAGGTGATGTGGCAGGCCTGAAATCACACTGAGCCTGTGGTAGAGTCGAAGCTAGGACTTTGCAGGGAGGTCTCGGCATTTCTGCTGCCCATGCTGGCCACGAGTCTGCCCGGGTGTTGGTCAGACGGGAACCCTCTGGGTTGAAGTCCCCTCCTCCCCCATCCGGGTTCGTGGAGACCATCTTGTCACCTGTCAGAGCCGGGCAGGCTCTATGGCAACACCTTGGTCAAGTTTGTGTTGCCCTGAGGGGAAACAGGCCCAGAGCGGGAAGAGAGATGTGCTCAGGTGCCGGCGGGGCTGTCCCCTCCGGTCGGAGTGACCGTGGCAGTCACACTGCAGGGGGAGTGGATGGGGAAGCAGCCTGCCTCGGGCTCCGGAGACCTTCCCGAGGAGGCCGCCGTGTCTGCCTGGCTCCCCTGTCACACTGCCTGGCCTGGGTTCTAGTCCCGGCATCACCGTGCCTCTGGCTGGACCTGGAGTGGGGAGGGGGCCTTCGCTGCTCCCCAGCCTCGTTTTCCCCATCTGCCGAATGGGTGTGGCGCTGTGCTGCCTCGGAGGCCTCGGTGAGGAGTGAGGTTGGGGCGCCCGGCCTCACTCCCTGCCCCTCGCCGCCCACAGGTGCCCCTGGAGGAGCGCATCATCTTCTCCGGGAACCTCTTCCAGTACCAGGAGGACAGCAAGAAGTGGAGGAACCGCTTCAGCCTCGTGCCGCACAACTACGGGCTGGCGCTCTTCGAGAACAAAGTGGTGAGGCACCCCCAGCCCCGGCCGGGCCCGCGCCTCCTCTGCGTCCCCACGGCCCCTACTCTGCGACCGTTAATGCGGCCCGCCCCCCGACTCCTGAACGCGAGACCCCACCTCCACCCTCAGCCGGCCGCCCGCACCCGCCGCAGAGCCGGACCTCAGCGTCTTTCCCCCCACCCTCTCCCGCCCGCCCAAAGCTGGGCGCCCCCTCTCTGAGTGGCATTTCACCCATCTAGGCACCCGGAACGCTGGGGGTCCCCTTTTACTCTGCCTCTCCCCGCCAGAAGCAGCCCATCACTGGCTCCGGCCCACCCCCACAGCCCTCCCAATCTCTCCACCTCCAGGGCCCTCCTTCCCCGTCAGCCCCCTTCTTGCCTTGGGCTTCCACAGCCACAGCAAACTGGCCATCCCCCTGCCTCAGAGCACCCCTGGGTGCTGATCCGTCTTTTTTCCTTCCAGATGCCTCCCCTCGCAACTCCCTACCCTGAAGCAGGGAAGCGGGGGATGACTATCCTTTTTTTAAAATTTATTTATTTTTGGTTGCTTCAGGTCTTTGCTGCTGTGCATGGGCTTTTTTCTAGTTGTGGCGAATGGGGCCTGCTCTCTAGTTGTAGTCCGTGGGCTTCTTGTTGCAGTGGCTTCTCTTGTTGCAGAACACAGGCTCTAGGGTGCTCGGGCTTAGTTGCCCAGCAGCAGGTGGAATCTTCCTGGTCCAGGAGTCGAACCCATGTCCCCTGCATTGGCAGGCGGATTCTTAACCACCGGACCACCGGTCTGGGGATGAGTGTCCTTGGCCTTGGGCCCTCAGGGAAGTCCCACCTGGTTGAACCAGACCCAACTTCTTCCGCCACACATTCCTGTAGAGCAGCCAAAGGACAGGCTTGAGCGCTCCGTTTTGAGGCAAATCAGTGTTCAGTCGCTCAGTCGTGTCCGACTCTTTGTGACCTCATGGGACTGCAGCACGCCAGGCTCCTCTGTCCTCCACTATCTCCTGGAGTTTGCTCCAATTCATGTCCACGGAGTCGGTGATGCTATCTAACCATTTCATCACCTGCCACCCCCTTCTGCTCTTGCCTTCAGTCTTCCCCAACATCGGGGTTTTTCCAGTGAGTCGGCTCTTCGCATCAGGTGGCCAGAGTATTGGAGCTTCAGTTTTGGCATCAGTCCTTCCAGTGAATATTCAGGGTTGATTCCCTTTTGGGTTGACTGGTTTGATCTCTTTGCAGTAGAGTAACATAAGCAGAGTCAGGAGCAACCGATGCCTCCAGGCAGCAGTTCTCAGTGCACAGAATCACCTGGAAGGCTGGTGTAAAAACAGGTTGCTGCCTGTGGCTGATTCATGTTGATGTTTGGCAGAAAACAAAAAAATTCTGTAAAGCAATTATCCTTCAATAAAAAATTAAAAAAAAAAAACCCAACACACCATGTTGCTGGACCTACCCTCACTTTGATTCAGGTCTGCAGGGGGGTCAAGAATTTGCATTTCTGACGAGTTCTCATGTGACTTTGAGGCTGCTCATCAGGGACCACTTTGAAATCATTGCCTTGGAGGTTTCAGCCGCTCTCAAGAAATATGTTGAGTGGTGACACCTAGTGGCAGGGTGCAGCATGGCAGCCCTGCTGTATGAGCGCCTACATCAGAACCATTTTTTCTTCCCACTGGTGTAAGAAAGCAGTTGTTGTTCAGTTGCTCAGTCGTGTCTGATTCTTTGTGACCCCGTGGACTGCAGCGTGCCAGGCCTCCCTGTCGTCTACTATCTCCTGGAGTTTGCCCAAGTTCATGTCCATTGAATCAGTGGTGCCATCCAACCGTCTCATCCTCTGTCACCCCCTTCTCCTGCCTTCAATCTTTCCCAGCATCAGGGTCTTTTCCAGTGAGTCGGCCCTTACTGTCAGCTGGCCAAAGTATTGGAGCTTCAGCATCAGTCCTTCCAATGTATATATTCTCCTCCCAAGGGGCCTTGTGTGGTGCTCTTACCTAGAAAGGTAGTGGACAGTTCAGGGTAATCAGAGGCCCTGGGCTCTAGAGGCCGACAGGCCAGGTTCACGTCTTAGGTTGGCTTCCTTACCAGTTATGTGACCTCGGGGCTCGTAATGGTGCCCACCTCTGGATTGTGAGAAATCTGTGAACTGAAGCATTTGGGGCCCATGGCACAGTGCCTGGTAGGTAACGAACACCAGGCTAGTGATAGCTGCCCCTTGGGGAGGCAGTCGTAGCAGCGGTGATAATCTTCAGTTCAGTTGCTCAGTCGTGTCCAACTCTCCGTGACCCCATGAATCACAGCACGCCAGGCCTCCCTGTCCATCACCAACTCCCGGAGTACACTCAAACCCATGTCCACAGAGTCAGTGATGTCATCCAGCCATCTCATTCTCAGTCATCCCCTTCTCCTCCCGCCCCCAACCCTTCCCAGCATCAGAGTCTTTTCCAGTGAGTCAACTCGTCGCATGAGGTGGCCAAAGTATTGCAGTTTCAGCTTTAGCATCAGTCCTTCCAATGAACACCCAGGATCGATCTCCCTTAGAATGGACTGGTTGGATCTCCTTGCGGTACAAGGGACTCTCAAGTCTTCTCCAACACCACAGTTCAAAAGCATCAATTCTTCGGCGATCAGCTTTCTTCACAGTCCAACTCTCACATCCATACATGACCATGGGAAAAACCATAGCCTTGACTAGACGGACCTTTGTTGGCAAAGTAATGTCTCTGCTTTTTAATATATTATCAAGGTTGATCATAACTTTCCTTCCAAGGAGCAAGCGTCTTTTAATTTCATGGCTGCAATCAGCATCTGCAGTGATTTTGGAGCCCAAAAAAATAAAGTCTGACACTGTTTCCACTGTTTTTCCATCTATTTCCCATGAAGTGATGGGACCAGATGCCATGATCTTTGTTTTCTGAATGTTGAGCTTCAATTCAACCTTTTCACGCTCCTCTTTTACTTTCATCAAGAGGCTTTTGAGTTCCTCTTCACTTTCTGCCATAAGGGTAGTGTCATCTGCATATCTGAGATTATTGATATTTCTCCCAGCAATCTTGATTCCAGCTTGTGCTTCTTCCAGCCCAGCGTTCCTCATGATGTACTCTGCATAGAAGTTAAATAAGCAGGGTGACAATATATAACCTTGACGTACTCCTTTTCCTATTTGGAACCAGTCTGTTGTTCCATGTACAGTTCTGACTGTTGCTTCCTGACCTGCATACAGGTTTCTCAAGAGGCAGGTCAGGTGGTCTGGTATTCCCATCTCTTTCAGAATTTTCCACAGTTTATTGTGATCAAAAGGTGATAATCTTAGGATGGCCAAAAAGTTTTTTTCAGGTTTTTTCCCCGTAAGATGTTACAGAAAAGCCCAAACGAACTTTTTGACGAACCCAGCCATAATCACATCAGCAGTGCTTACTGCCCCTTGCTGTAGCGGGCACTGTACCAAACATTACCTAGTGATCTCCCTGGGTCCTTAGGGAGCCCTGTGAGGTAGGAACTGTTATCACCCTGGTTTATAGATGAGGAGACTAAAGCATGTTGTTGTTACTTAGTGGCTAAGTGGCATATAGCCTGCTGGGCTCCTCTGTCCACGGGATTCTCCAGGCAAGAATACTGGAGTGGGTTGCCATTTCCTTCTCCAGGGGAATCTTCCTGACCCAGGGATTGAACCAGCGCCTCCTGCATTGGCAGGTGGATTCTTTACCGCTGAGCCACCAGGGACCCCAAACTAAAGCACAGGAGGAGTTATCCTTGACATCACACACATAGTACTTAGTGAAGCTGGGATTTGAGCCCCGAGCCTGGGTCCTGCTCAGGACACCATGGTGCCTCCAGTCACAATAATGATCAAACTCCTTTCTCTCTCTTCTCTTCCTCTCCTCCTCCTCCGCCCTGTCTTGGGCAGGGAATGCTGAGTGGGGCCCTGGAGCCAGTAGAGACATAGGGTTTGGGCTTGGCCATCCCTGTAGCTGCCTCCACCATCTCTCTTGCCCCCTCCTCAGGCTTATGAGCGGCAGATCCCACCCCGAGCTGTCATCAACAGTGCGGGCTACAAAATCCTCACCTCTTTGGACCAGTACTTGGAGCTTGTTGGCAACTCTTTACCAGGTAAAGGGACCGCCCATCCAGGCCAAGTGCCCAGGGATTTGGCCGGAGAGCGTGGGGGGCATCCCTGGTTCTGGAACTCCAAGCTCCATGTTTGCAGGAAGAGCAGCTGGGCTAGAGCTGGTGGCAAGTGCCCAGCACAACCTGAACCTCCAAGGGGAGGCCGGAGAGGGGTTTGCCTGAAGTCACCCAGTGAATTGGGGCCACACCAGTGTGAGTCCCACCCAGCACCCACTTCCTGAGCCTGGTGATCACAGCTGTGCAGAGGGCTCACTCTGTACCCTGCCCCTTCCCTGGGTCCCTGAGAGGTTCTGGGAGATGATCCAGGTGCCCCCTTTTAAACCACCAAGTCAATGCTGCATTTGTGGGGAGCCATCCTAGGTGACCCCACCCCATCAGAGACACCCAGAAGCTGTGTGGAGTCATGTCCGCCTCTTAGCTGATCCAAAGGAGACCAGGGGGTAGTGAGATGCCCCTGTATGGGACTTGGTGATTAAGGACTCAGCTGGAGTCTGGTTTTCCTGGATTCCAGCCCCTGCACTGGGAGGGCTGACCTTGGGGTGTTGTGAAGACCCCACGAGGTGCTGTGTGTGTGTTGATCCCAGCACAGGGAGCCAGAGCCAGGACCTAAAGAAGAACTGCCATTATCCTCTTATGAACAGGAGTGACCAGGTCACAGCCCAGGACCACTTATTTCTCTGGATCTCGAATATCCATGCGGACAAAACAGAGAAAAATCCCCTTTTATTTATTCTGTATCCCCTGCCCCTGCATTTCCCTCCTACTTTGGACATTTAAGCCACCCTTTGGCTTCTGCAGCTGAAATTTGAAGGGAAACCCAAGACAGTAATGCTTGGCCCTTGACCCTGAGGACTCCACCTCTGTGTTATTTGTGTCTCCTGCATAGAGTTTAGAACCTGACCCCAGGGAGGTGGACACATTACCAACTCTAAGAATTGGTGCTGGGAGGGGGCAGGGGGGCAGGCCCTTAGCCAAGCTGTGGAGCCTGAGAGAAGCGGCCTCCCCATTGACTCTGGTCCTTCCGGGACAGGCCAGCCCTCTCTGGACCCGGAGGGACAGGGCGAGGGGTCAGCTGCTGGCCATCCTCTGGCCAAGGGAAGTCACGGAGGACAGCCGCTCAGCGGGTGCTGTCTCCACAGGGACCACCCCGAAATCGGGCTCTGCCCCCATCCTCAAGTGCCCCACGCAGTTCCCGCTCATCCTCTGGCATCCTTCGGCGCGTCACTACTACTTCTGCATGATGACGGAAGCCGAGCAGGACAAGTGGCAGGCCGTCCTGCAGGACTGCGTCCGGCACTGCAACAACGGTGAGCCGTCCCCTTGAGGCCCCGGGAGCTGGGAGCGGGTTACCGGGTGCGTTGCTGAGTGGTGACACCTAGTGGCTGACTGTGGTGTGGCACCCCTGCTCTATGAGCCGTTTTCCTTTTCCTTCTGGGGTTTTAGAAACCATGGTCAGTTCAGTTCATTTCAGTCACATCGGACTCTTTGCAACCCCATGAACTGCAGCACGCCAGGCTTCCTGTCCATCACCAACTCCCGGAGTTTACTCAAACTCATGTCCATTGAGTCAGTGATGCCATCCAACCATCTCATCCTCTGTCATCCCCTTCCCCTCCCGGCTTCAATCTTTCCCAGCATCAGGGTCTTTTCCAATGAGTCAGTTCTTTGCATCAGGTGGCCAAAGGATTGGAGATTCAAGCTTCAACAGCAGTCCTTCCAATGAACACTCAGGACTGATCTTTGGGATGGACTGGTTTGATCTCCTTGCAGTCCAAGGGACTCTCAAGAGTCTTCTCCAACACCACAATTCAAAAGCATCAATTCTTCGGTGCTCAGCTTTCTTTATAGTCCAACTCTCACATCCATACATGACTACTGGAAAAACCATGGCCTTGACTAGACGGACTTTTTCCCCTTAACTTCCCTGGTGGCTCAGTTGACCTTCCCTGGTGGCTCGGTTGGTAAAGAATCTGCGTGCAATGCAGGAGACCCAGGTTCAATCCCTGGGTGGGGAAGATCCTCTGGAGAAGGAAATGACAACCCACTCCAGTATTCTTGCCTGGAAAATCCCATGGACAGAGGAGCCTGAAGGGCTACAGTCTGTAGAGTTACAGAGTCAGACGTGACTTAGTGACTAAACCACCAACCACCACTTTTCCTTCTGGTTTTTGGAAACCTTGGTCATGCTGCCCTTAACCCTCTCCCTTGATGAAGACTGTTCTGTGACGCTGAGAAAAAAATATAGGAAATTGTTTCCAGAGGGATGCGGTTGTTGAGCTCCTGAATCACAGAATAAAAACCCTGATTCTGCCACTTTCCCGCAACATGATCTTAGGAGGCCAACGTACCTCTTGGAACCTCTGTAAAATGGGGATAATATTTTTCCCTGTGTCTGAGAGGGCTTGGGAGGATTCACAGTTCTTGGTAAAGATTTTTTTATGGTGTCGTTTCTTTCTTATCACTGACCTGCCTGGTAGTGTAGGAACTTCCCTTCCTCCCTCAGGGCCCCGTTCTCTTCTGTAAAGTGACAAGGTCTCTTCCGGCTCACTTACTCATTCAACAAACCTTTCAGTGTTTCTCTGAGCCAGACCCAGGGCTGGGTGCTGAGAACGCAACAGGGAAGCAAGACCTCGTCCCTGCCTACTCACTGCCGGCAGCCTCGGGGTAGGGGGACAGGTGTTAAACAGATGAGGGCACCAGGGGGTGATGAGTCAGGACTCTGCTAGGTGCTGGGTGGGAGCCTCCCGGGATCTTGGAGGGTGTGTCTATACTGGGGGGTTGCAGAGCTTGGATGGGAGGAGGGGTTGCTGAGGGCGGCATCCTTGAGGAGGCAGTGGCTCAGCTGAGGCCTGAAGGATGCATGATTCTAGAACAGAGGGAGGCGTGTTCCAGACAGGGGTCTCAGTGAGCATGAAGGGAGGCCTGGCGTGGAGGCACTTTAGAGGAGGACGCGTGAGGGCCTGAACTTGGGAGCGGGTGCCCGGAAATGGGACTGGTGGGGCACTGGGGTCAGGTCTGGAGGGCCTCGTGAGGCTCAGAGGAGTTTGATCAGAAAGGCTTGATTGTCTCTTGGTGGGAGGGTGTGGGGGACGAGGGGCTTTCTGCCCCTGGGGGAGGAACAACCCTGTCCCAGACCCTGAACTTCCCTCCTGGTGACTTCCCCCTGCCCCCTCCCCATCCCTGCTCCGCCCTCCCTGGCTGCCAGCGCACCTCGGGCACAGCTCCACTTGGAGGCCGGGCCATGGGCACCCACGCTGAGAGGCGAGCCGTGCAGTGACTTGGCTCACCTCACCTGTCCTCTGTCCTCTCCACTCTCCAGGGCCGCCTCTGCCCCGGCTGGAATCTGCTGCGCGGCAGGAACCAGGTCTTCGGTCAGGCCAACCCTGCCGCCCACAAAGGGCCTCCTGTTTCCAGGTCCCTGGGGGCTGAGGGGCCGAGACTGGGCATGGCGATCTGGGCTCTGACCGCCTGGCCCGGGGTACCTTTGCTCCTCCCTTCCTCCTCCCCGCTCCCTCCCCCTGCTTCATCCCTGGCCCAGGCCCCTCCATCTCTAGGTTTCCAAGGCTAATGGGAGACCTGGCCAGGTGACCCCAGGCCAGGCTGGGTGGGGACCGACCAGCAGGGAGAAGGGCCGCCATTCATTTCCCTATGTGCACAGTGGTGGCTGTGATCAACCAGATTGCTAGATTATGGGGAGGAATCAGCGGGCGGGTCCTGGGTCGAACTCTTGGCCCTGTGCCTGGCACATAGCGAGCACTCAGCTGGGAGGCTGAGGGGGTGGGTGTGGGTCTGTGGGCAGGCGGGGAGGCCAGGGGAGAGCTGCTGGGGTCGGGTGGGGATCAGGGGCGTCCTGCAACTCAGGGTCAGGAGCTGACGGGGAGGTTTCAGAGGAGCCTCCCCCTCCCCCCACCCGCCCCAGAACTGTGGGAAAGTTCTCGGCTTCCTCAGAGGCTGGGTCTGGAATTTGTGGGGCCTGGAATTGCTCATTCCGGGGGCTGCCAGGAAGTGGGGGCGGGGGGAGGAGGCCAAGCTGGGTGGACGCCAGCTCGTCCAGGGTCCCCCTCACATCCTGCATTCCTGGAGCAGCTGGGGGCAGCAGGGGCGCTGAGCTGGGCTTCAGGGTGGGCCGGGGGTGCTGAGGTCAAGGCATCTTCCTGTCTGCCTGTCGTCCCGCCTCCTCTACGGGACTGAGGAGTGCCGCTTCCTTTCTCAGCCTGACCCCGAGGACCCCACGGGCGGGCAGGAAGGCTCCAGGTCTCGCTGGAGTCGCTGGGCCCAGATTCCAACCCGGGGCGACCACCCTCTAGCGACTGTGTGACTTTGCCTCCCTGGGCCTTGAGAGCTGCTGGCCCCTCTGAGAGCTACGTGTGGGAAAACGTGTGGGGTCTCAGCCTCAGCCTACCGGGGGCTGCCATAAACAAGGGCCACAGCCTGGGTGGCTTCAACAGTAAGAAGTTAGCTTTTGCACAGTTCTGGACTCTGGAAACCCCACATCCAGGTGTCAGCAGGGTTGTTTTCTTCTGAGTCTCCTTGACTAGGAAGCAGCCGGAGTCTCCCTGGGGTCATCGCATAGTCCCTGCTCTGTGTGTGCCCTGTTTCTTTGTCCAGATTTCTTCTTATAAGGACACCAGTCATTGGACCAGGGCCCGGCCTCATCCCCTCCCTTTAACTTAATTACCTAAGTCCCTGGCTTCTCAGGGGGCGCCAGTGGTAAAGAACCCTCCTGCCAGTGCAGGAGGTGCAGGAGATGTGTGTTCAGTCCCTGGTCGGGAAGATCCCCTGGAGGAGGGAATGAGAAGCCCGTGGACAGAGGAGCCTGGTGGGTTTATAGACCACGGGGTCACGCAGAGTCAGACGCGACTGAAGTGACTGAGCACGCACACGCACGCACCTAAGTTTCTGAATCCAGACCCGGCTCCTTTCGGAGCAGCTGGGGGTCAGGACTTCAGCGCAGCACTTTGTTGGGACACGAGTCGGTCCCCAACAGCCAGACTCAGGGGGAGGGCTCAGGAGGGGCCACCCTCACTTTGACTCAGCCCCTCGGTGTGCAGAGTAGGGATGTCCTGAGGGTTTCAGGCTGCACGTCTGACCGGCCAGAGCCTGGGGTGTCAGCTGCCTCCTTGCTGCTGCCCAGCCCATCCTGCCACCTGGAAAGCGGCCCCTGCCCAGCACACCTGGCTTGCTGTCTGCAGAATGCAAATACCCGTGCATGAGAGAGGCTGCGTGTATAACACACAGCCAGATTTTCTAGGCAAAACCTGGTTTCTGGGAGACAGTGTCCCCCTCCTTAAGCCTGCTTCCTTCCCCAGCCCAGCTGGGTAGCACCCACCCCACGGCTCAGTGGGACCCTCTTGCTCTGCCCCCGTCGCTCCCTCCTGGATGCAAGTTCTGAAATGCTCACAGCCCCATCCCAGTCCTGGGAGCTGCCTCTGCCAGGCTGGCTCCCAGGCCTATTTGTCTGAACCCCCCTCTAGTCCTGAATGGCAGTGATTCCTGGGTCACCCGGATGATGGGAGGAGAGGCCCTCTCCACGCCAGAGAGGGGCTTTTGCTCTGTGGGGGTGACTCAGCCCATAGTCATCACAGTGGGAGCTGGGACTTTAGAGACCCTGGCTGCTGTTTGGCTCTGGGGACGCAGCGGTCAGAGGCACAAGGCCAGGCAGGGAGCCGCCTCCTGCCAGGCTCCGAGGTGTTTAACCACATCTTCCCTAAGTCGGATGTTGCAACTTCCTGCAGCCTGGCTCTCCAGCACCCAGGCGGAGGTCCACGTTTTGTTCAACAACCCCCTGGTCAGCACGGGGGAGGCGGGCAGACTCCTCTGGGCCCCCACTGCCACCTCCTCTAACAGAAGCAGTAGAAAGGTGTTCTAGTCTCCCAGGTGCCCCGCGGTGGGCGCGGCGGACCCAGGGTCCCAGGAGCCAGTTGGGGCTGCAGTTCCTGATGCAGGGAGTGCCCACCAGGCCTGCAGCCGGGCCCTGGCCTTCCCAGTCCACACTGTGGTCCCTGAAGCCCCTCAGTGGGTGTGTGAGGCCAGGCTAGTCACTGTTCCCACTGTTCAGAAGGGAACACTGAGGCCCTTTAGGGTTCGATGATCTTCCACAAGGCTTGGCAAATGACAGCCAGGGAGCCAAATTGGGCCCATCACCTGTCTGAGTAAATCCAGTTTTATTGGCCCGTTTGTTCACACCCTGTCTGCACTAACTTTCCTGCTACGGCAGCGGGTGGAATGGCTGGGATGGAGGTCACCGGCCTGCAAAGCTGAGCGCATTTACCATCTGGCCCTCTGTGGGGGGAGTGTGCAGGCCCCTGATGGAGGGAGGGTCTCTGGGCGTCTCTGGTACCCTCTCTGCTGTGTTTCGAGGCCTCTCCTGGTGGGGGGGAGGGAGGGTTCCCCCAGTGGTCCTGGCTCTGCCACTCGCTGGCCTTGGCCCCTTGGCAGTGGCCTGACCTTGGAACCTGTTTCTTCATCTGTGAAAGCAGAAGCAGCGACAGCGCCCACGTCTTGGGCTGGTGGGAGGGTTTAAGGAGATGAGGGTTGTCTCGCTGCTGCTGGCGGATTGTTACTGCTGTTAACTGTCACTGCAGCCTCTCCTGTCGCCGTTACTGCAAGAGCGGTGGGGGCTTCAGGCGGGGGCCATCCTGCCAACCTCCTCCATCCGTCCCTCTCCCCGGGCAGGGATCCCTGAAGACTCCAAGGTGGAGGGCCCCGCGTTCACAGACGCCATCCGCATGTACCGCCAGTCCAAGGAGCTCTATGGCACTTGGGAGATGCTGTGTGGGAACGAGGTTCAGGTGAGGCTGGGGAGGCTGCGGAAGTCCACCCAGGGCCCGGAGGGTGGACTGAGCACGCCGGCAGGGCCCCGGGGCACTGGCTGCAGGTTTGGACCCAGACGACGTTTAGGTTCGGATGGGGGTAGGGGCTGAGGTGGGCCACGCAGGTGGTTATTTTTGTTCAGTTGTTACCTGGGCACCGACCCTGGACTAGGGGCTGGGTGCCGCTAAGAAAAACAGGGGCACAGTCTGGGCCCCTAGGGAGCCCTCTGTCTAGCGGGAGAAACACATTCGATGTCCATGTGCCAGCAAGGGGGGCTGGGGGAGTATTCTAGATGGGGAGGCTACGTGTGCAGAGGTCCTGAGCTGGGGCCCCTGTTGGATCCTGCAGGACAGCCACGCAGATCATCCGGGGCTTCTGGGAAGGATGCTCGGGAGACAGGGCAGTGGGGACATGGAGCAAAGGGCTGCTTTGAAAGGGGCTTGAGTGGCTGGGTTTGCCGGGACATGGAGAGGGGCTGGGCACGCTCCAAACCCTGCCCCTGCCTCCCGGCCTCAGATCCTGAGTAACCTGGTGATGGAGGAGCTGGGCCCGGAGCTGAAGGCAGAGCTGGTGCCCCGGCTGAAGGGGAAACCGCAGGAGCGGCAGCGGCAGTGGATCCAGGTGGGCGGCCTGGGCTCGGGAGTGGGGGGGGCACCCACGGCTGCCCGGCTCCCCCAGCCCGACGCTGACACTGGCGCCGATGCCCTGCCCACAGATCTCAGATGCTGTGTACCGCATGGTATACGAACAGGCCAAGGCACGCTTTGAGGCGGTGCTATCCAAGCTGCAGCTGACCCGGCCGGCCATGGAGGCAGTCATCCGCACCGACATGGACCAGATCATCACCTCCAAGGAGCACCTGGCCAGCAAGATCCGAGGTAGGCAGGCCGCCTGCTCTGGTTGTCATCACTGGGCGGGCATGCTGGTACCTCCCGCCCTTTGGGGGTCAGGGCCTCCCTCCTGCCTCTTTCAGGGATCCATGTACATGTCACAGCGGTGACTTGATTCATTGATTATTTTTTGGAAGCCAGAGTGAAATCTGAGCCCTTGTTCTTCCAACCCCTGTGAGTCGTTTGGTGGCTGTTATTTCCTTTCTTGGGCCTCATGGTGCAGCCAGTGGGATCTCAGTTCCCTGATCAGGGATCGAATGTGCGCTTCTACTGCAGGAAGCCTTAACCACTGGATCACTGGGAAAGTCCCAGGTGGCTTTTGTCTCTATAGACCCAGATCTTGGTGACCCAAGTGATGTTAGGCGGCTCCAGCCTTCTGTTCCTCTTCGGGCAATCAGATTTACCACGGGCCATTTTAGCAACATTATCTGGGCTTCGGGTGACCCACGTTGAGCCTGCCTGGCCTTTCCCAGGTCAGCTGGTGCTGCTTTCTGTCCTGAGCCTGGTAGGATCCTTTGGTCACTGTCCCCCCACCCCACATCCCTGGCCACGGGTGTGGCGGCCATCAGTTCCCCGAGAGTTACTCTCTACCAGTTGTCCTTGGTGTGAGCTGGGGAGGACACTGAGTTGACATTTACCGTGTGGAACAAACAGCGTTAGCCGGACAGGGGAGGAGGAGGGACGTCAGAACACCCTTGGGTGAAAATGCCTTGGTGGAACCTCTTAGAGATGGTCTCTGCCTGGGGGAGGCTGCCTTTTCCACAGTTTAGGCTGAGCCAGAGCAGAATTTGGGCTCAGGGTTTGCACAACCCAGAGGCTCCTTGAATCCACTGGGGTGTTTTTCATTTTTTTAAAAAAACAAAGGAGCAATATCCCGCTCCGGCCTCCAAAGATGAGTTTTCTCTTCCTCCAGCTAAATGGAAAGACTGCTGACCTTGAGACCTTTACATGGTCGTTTTCTTCGTTTCTTGACGTCATAGTTTCAGGAATTTGAGGATCTGCTCTGAGAATGCCTTGGTATCTGTGCTCCACTGTTAACCATTCCTCAAGAACCCTTCCCTTTGCTCATGTTGTCACCAGTGGTCTTCTCTAAAGAATGACACAGCCGCCTGCCTCTAGCCTAGGGACCTGGGACGGTGGGGCTTGCACTGGGGGTGCCATCCGCTAACCAGCGCCCTCGGCGCAGCCTCCATTCTCCCCAAGGCGGAGGTTTGTGTCCGGAACCACGTCCAGCCCTACATCCCATCCATCCTGGAGGCCCTCATGGTGCCCACCAGCCAGGGCTTCACAGAAGTGCGGGACGTCTTCTTCAAGGAAGTCACCGACATGAACCTGAACGTCATCAACGAGGGTGGCATCGACAAGCTGGGCGAGGTGAGATGGGCCCTGGGTTTGGTTTTGGGTCTGGTCTGGCCCCCATCAGGCTCCCACTGTGATGAGGGCAGGCCCTTTCCCTCCTGGGCATAACCTGTGAACAGAGGATCTGGAGGAGGCGTGGAGCTGGGCACGTCCATAGATGCCATTTTTGTGCCCCTCACAGATGGAGTTGGCCCCTGTCACTTCTGAGTTAGCTGATTCTTGGGTTGAACGGCCTTCCACAGACCCCATGTTAGGGTAGTCAACTGCCTGGAACCCCACTTAATTGTCAGGTCTGGCAGATAGAATTGGCCCTGTGATCTTAGCCTCTTCTCCACCCTGCACCGAGGAGTTCCATTGACAATAATAATCATAGACTTTGAGAACCATAGAGGACCCTGGAGATCACAAAAACCCATCTCCAGATTTGGAGGCCAAGGAAACCAAGGCCCAGAGATGGTGAGTGGTTTGCCCAGGGTTGCCCAGCACTCAGGCCAGCCTGGCTGCACACGCGGTGCTGCCGTACCCCTCCCCTGCCTGCAGATCCTCGTCCTTCCAGTCCCAGTCCTCCAGCGCTTTCCCTGGTGATCACCACCCCCGGATGGCCTTCCCCGGTGCCAGTGCCAGCCCTGGGGGCTGGACTCAGGGGGCCCAGGGCCTGTGGGGGCTGCCCGGCCCCTCCGGCAGCCCCAGCTCAGGTCCCTCGTGTGTCGCTGCCCCCCTGCAGTACATGGAGAAGCTGTCCCAGCTGGCATACCACCCCCTCAAGATGCACAGCTGCTATGAGAAGATGGAGCCGCTGCGGCTCGACGGGCTGCAGCAGCGCTTTGACGTGTCCAGCGTGTCTGTGTTCAAGCAGCGAGCCCAGATCCACATGCGCGAGGTGGGCACAGGGCTTGCCTGCGCCCTGGCTCTCCCCGCAATCCTGCATGTTCTCTCCTGCTCCGGTCTCTTGGCCATGCTCTTGGATCTGTTTGGATGCCTGTCCCTCTGTCCACCTGGCTAAGTCAGACTCACCTCTTGGGCCTCAGAGACCACTTCCTCCAGGAAGCCCTCCTGGCTCCTTAAACTCCTTCCCACAGGGCCCAGACCCTCTGTTCCCCTGGGGCAAGGGGAGTTGGCGCTGGTGCCTGGCAGTTAGCCAGTGCTCTAGACAGTCAGCATAGGAGTGAGCTAGTGAAGGGGTGTCTGAGTACCTGGACACCCCTTCCTCCCAGGGGGGCACCCCTCCTCCCGGGGGGCACCCCTCCTCCCCAGGGGGGCACACCTTCACATGCCCTGTGGTACACTCCGCCTCCAGCAAATGGACAACGCTGTGTACACCTTCGAGACCCTGCTGCACCAGGAGCTGGGGAAGGGGCCCACCAAGGAGGAGCTGTGCAAGTCCATCCAGCGCATCCTGGAGCGGGTGCTGAAGGTGAGCCGGCTGGCCAGGCCCTGCCCCTCTACCCTGGGAGGGAGATGGGGGCCTGGGTGAGATGGGGGAGCTGATGGAGCCCCCTGACCCGGAGCTCCCCACGCCCCGGCCCCTCGTTCCTGGCAGAAATACGACTACGACAGCAGCACTGTGCGGAAGCGCTTCTTCCGGGAGGCGCTGCTGCAGATTACCATCCCATTCCTGCTCAAGAAGCTGGCGCCCACCTGCAAGTCGGTGAGCAGCCCTCCACTCCCGCCTGCCCCCTGCCCCCCGCCCAGAGCCTGACCCGCAGCCCTGACCAGCCCTGTCTCTGCCCCTACACCCGCCCGGCCGGCAGGAGCTGTCCCGGTTCCAGGAGCTGATCTTCGAGGACTTTGCCAGGTTCATCCTGGTGGAGAACACGTACGAGGAGGTGGTCCTGCAGACGGTCATGAAGGACATCCTCCAGGGTCAGTGCCGCCGGCCTCTGGGGGCGGGTGGGTGCAGCGCCAGATGGGGCTGGCCTGCCATGTGGTCCCTGTTAGGGCTCCACTGCTGGCGGGCGGCGGAGGAGGCGCCCAGAGGCTTCCTGGTGGGGTCAGCTAAGCTGCAAAGGGGAGACTTAGGCCGAGGGCTGTGGTGGGCCCACTGTTCGTGGTATGGGCCGGGGGGCAGCGTCGCGTCCCTGTGCCTGTTTCTTTGAGAGTCCTTGGCACTCTGGGGAGTGTCAGGCGGGTGATGGGGGTCAGGGTCCCACCCCCTGCTTCCGTGCTGAAGCCTCAAAGAAGCTTCATCCGGTCGCACCACCCACTCAGGCTGAGGGCCTGTGACGCGCGTCGCGCCGTGGGGGGTCACACAGCGCCCCCACTCAGTGCCCCGTCGCCCCCTGCTGTCCCGCAGCCGTGAAGGAGGCCGCCGTGCAGAGGAAACACAACCTGTACCGCGACAGCGTGGTCATGCACAGCAGCGACCCCAACCTGCACCTGCTGGCCGAGGGCGCGCCCATCGACTGGGGCGAGGAGTACGGGGGCCCCGGCGTCCAGGAAGCAGCCCCCCTCTCGGAGAAGCGCCGGCGTGCCAAGCAGGTGGTGTCCGTGGTGCAGGACGAGGACGCGGGGCTGCCCTTCGAGGCTGCCCCTGAGCCGCCGTCGCCCTCGTCCCTGGACGGCGTCACCGAGCTCCGCGGCCTGCTGGCCGGGGATCTGCGGGCCGAGAGCCCCCCGCTGGCCGGCCCCCTGCTCAACGGGGCCCCCGTGCAGGAGAGCCCCCAGCCCGGGCTGGCCCCCGAGGCCACCTCACCGCCCGCCTCACCCCTCCGGCAGCTCCCGTCTGAAAAGCTTGTGGGCCTCGAGCCTCCCAAGCCCAGCGACCAGGAGACTGGCGAGCAGGTGTCCGGCCCAGGCGGCCGCCCCCCAATCCACACCACCACCGAGGACAGTGCGGGGGTGCAGACCGAGTTCTAGGCAGGTCGCCCCCGGAGCCTCTGTTGGACACAGCACATGGGCCACTCCCTCCGGGGCCCTGGCTCGGGCTCTGGGCAGGGAGCACGGGATCTGTGCCTTCCGGGCGGGGCGGGGGGGGGCAGGGCTGGTGTGGCACCGAGGGGGCTGGGCGGGGATAGGCCCACTTGAGTCACTTTATGGGTTTGGTCACACTTGGTTGCTCTGTTTTCTCTTCTGTGGGATGATCGCGGCTTTCCTGCTCCTGGGGGGAGGGGGGCCAGGCACAGATGGGGGCTGGGAGCACTCAGCTGCCCTGGCTCCCTGAGTCCGCCCTCCCTGCTTGCCTGCCTCTGCGGCCCATTCCCCTGGTGGGTCTTGCCATCCGTGGAAGGAGGGCAGTGAGAGCCGCATCCACCGCCTCGCTTCTCCCATCACCGAGGAGGCCTGTTAGAACCAGGAGGCCCGAGTGCCGAGGCCCGTCTCTGGGCCCTTGAGGCCAGTTTTGGAGTGGACTCTGGCCTGGCTCTCCCACCCCAGGTGAAGGGACATGCAAGAAGGTCTTGAGGCGGGGGGATCCTGGGGGAGGGCTGCCTCTCGAGGTGAGGTGGGAACGGGAAAGGCCTGGAACGTGCTGGTCTGGGGAGAGGACGTGTCTGAGGGAAGGAAGGGGTGACCTCTGCAGAGATACTGCTGGCGGGGTGGGTGGGGTGCACTTGGAGGGTTGCTGGAAGCTGAGACTCTGCTCACCTCCACTTACTGGGGTCTAGTCTCTAGGAGTCCCTCTGTCTGGCTGGGCTGGGGGTGGGGACATTGCTCAGTGGCAGGCCTGGGCGGGTGTGGACGCTGTCTTCTCCGTGGGCCACTTCCAAGGTACACGCTGTCCCCCGAGGGAGCTGGCAGGGCTCGGGAGGGGCCAGGGGAGGGGCCATGGTGCCCCAGAACACCACGAGCATTTGGGGTGGGCTGGGGCTCTAATGCACCACACCCTGACAACCCCAGGGCTGTTCATATGGCCCAGGTGTTCCCCACTCCTCAGCTCCTTCTTCCTGAGGGTGAGCGTTAAGCCGAGGTCATCCCCAGGGGCTGGGGCCACCTGGTTTTCCCAGGCCCTCTCTTCTGCTGCTTTGGAGGGCAGGTAGGGCAGAAGCCTACTCCTTCAGGGTCCTCTCACCGCCCCCCCAGCCCTGCATCTCCCATCCCCTGGATCTGCTTCCTGGGCCAGAGCCTGGGACCCACAGGACGTGCGGCGCTGGCTGGCGCTCAGGGACCCCCTTTGAGTCCCCCCCAGCCCCAATCTCAACGCCGAACTAACCTCTTCCACCAATACATTCCGTCTGAAGACGCTTTCCTCTGGTGCCTTCTCTTGGGACTTCCCAATCATCCTTCCCAGATATTGTATTGAAAATATTATGCAAACTGTTTAAGCTTCTACTAATCAATAAAATGCTTTATTTAAAGCCAGTGGCCCCTGTGTGATGCTGGCTGGGTGGGAGATCTGGGCTGGAGATGGACCTGTGCACCTTGACTTTCGGGGCTGGTCGCTTACAGGAGCACATGACCAGAGTGCTCCTATGAACCCATTTTCCAGAGGAGAAAACTGAGGCCCAGTGAGGAGGGGCACAGTAGGTGGGTGACTAGCCTGATGGCAGCTCAGACAGCTTCCTCTGCCAAGGGTCTGTGCAGGGTGGGCCTCTGGCAACTCCGGGCGACGGGAAGGGCAGCTGCTTTACGGCCGTGGTGGGCGGGCTCACACTGGATCCAAACAGTGACGCCCATGTTTAGACTCCTGCTCACAAGGCGAGCACTCCTGCGTGCTTGCCGTGGGCTGTGCGCCCTACCTGCAGGATGAGGTAACCTCTGGGGGACGGGCACCATCATCACACCAGTGTGTAAGCTGAGGCCCAGTGGGGCGGGGAGCCTGGGCAGAGCTTCTGGGTCATGGGGACAGGCTGCCCCTGCTGGGTGGGCACCTTGGGGGATGGGGGATGGTGGCCGAAGGTCCGTCAACAAGGGCGGAGGTGAGAAAACCAGGGCTCAAGCCGGGTCTTGCTGTTGACTTTGGCAAGTCACCAAACCCAGCCTCAGGCTGCTCACCTATAAAAAGGGGACTCGTGAGGGTTCAAGGAGACCCGCCAAATGCCCCGCTCTGCAATGTGGCCCTGCCCATCTCAGGCTGCCATCTCCCCTCTTAGCGGAGCTCAGGAGGGTGTGGGGTGGGGGAGAACCTGGAAAGCAGGACTCTGTCCACAAGGGGCTGTCACCTGTCTCAGCCACAGGACTGACCGGGTCAGTGAGGCAGGGAGAGAGGGCTTGGCCCTGCCTCCCACCAGCTCTCACGCGGGGCCCAGGATGAGGCCACAGTGCCCCCTGGTGGCTGCCGGCCTGGGTTAGGGCCCCCTACGGTCCCTCACTGAACAGGTGGGGACATAGGGCCTGGAAGGCTGGCCAGGGTCCGAGTAACCTGGAGGCAGAGCCCAGGCACCCCAGCAGGCCTGCCTCTAGCCCAGAGAGAAAGCTGCCCTTGGCTCAAAATGATCTGCCCCAAAACGCAAGACCAAGTTCAGCTCGGCTGCAAGCACAAGGAGCACCGCTCCCTTTGGACTTGTGCAGTGAGTGACCTGCACAACTGCACGGGTTCGGAGTCAAGATGCTTCTGTCCCAGTTGCAGGGCCCCGGGCCCCCTGGTCTGGGATAATGGTTACACAGCACACAAGGCGGCCCACACGGCCCCACCTGCTCCGAGGACTTTCCAAGCCTGTCTCCTCCTGGGTCCGGTCTCTCCACCTGCAAAAGGGAGGTGTGGGTAACTTCACACACCTCACCCCCACTTCCCCCCTCCCTGGGCTCCACCAGGGCCAGTGATGACTCGGGAGGAGCAGGTTGGAGATGGGTTTATTGATGTTCCTGCTTCAGGTCTTTGAAGCTCAGGGTCTGCTCCTAAGCTGCGTGGGGAGAGAAGGTACAAGTCTGTGGAATAGAAGGGCCCAGAGCTCAGGGGTGGGTGGTGGGTGCGGGGCAGCAGGGAGGGAGGCCAGGGGGGGCTGACGTCGCTCGGGGCACCAGGCCCACGCTGAACACCTTCTGGCCAGTCAATCCCAGGAAAGGTTGCAGTGGCCGCCCATGCCCTGGGTCAGGGCTCCCACCACCCCTGCTGAGTGGGATGGCGCTGCCCGGGTTCCCCTGAGGAGGACACCGAGGCTCCAGGAGGGGTTGTGACTTCCGCTGCTCCCACCCTAGTCCCTGTGGTCCTGCAGCGAGGGGTCCCCCCACCCCTCTACAGGATTTAAACTGCTCAGTCCTTGGGCAGAAATGCTCCTGTCTCCACCTGGCCTAGGACAGGGGGTGGGCCGGACCAGCCCGTGGGGAATAGGAGGGAGCAGAGCCCCAGGTCCGAGGGTGGCAGAGGCCAGCGCTCAGCTGCTGTGGTAGATGCGGAGGCGCTGGGTGATGTCCTGGCGACACAGCGGGCAGGTGCGCAGGGGCTGGCAGCACAGCTGGCAGCAGCAGACGTGGCCGCAGTTGAGGAAGATCATCTGGGCCTGGGGGGATGGAGAGCAGGAGCGTCGGGGCCCCAGCCTGGCCGGTGCCCCGTCCTTCCCCCGAAGATTTGACCGCACGGTCGTCAGACTCCATTCCCCGTCCATCACAGGATGCCACCTCCCTCCCTGGACACGCTCCATGCCCCGGCCCTCTGTACCAGCCATTCAGGGTTGGGGGGAGTGTGGTCCATGGCCTGTCTCACCAGTCCTGCTGTTATAGGATGTGCAGGCTGCTCCCAATTTAGGGATTTTTATGCACTTTGCCTCAAAATGACCCCAACATTATGGATCACAAGCCGTGGACGTGTCCATGCTTTGCCTCAGCATTTCCTCTTTTTAGGAGAGACAGGAAGCCATCTCTGGGGCCCAGAGCAGGGGTTTGGTTAAATTAATAACCACCAAGTCTTCCTCCAACCCCATATCATGGCATTCCCTGGGGCCAGCAAAGACCATGGGGTAATCAAACTGTTAACATGTGACCTTTTATAAGTAGGATCACCTGGTGGAGGGAACAGGTTTGTTTTATATGTTATGTTGTTTAATTTTTTATAACAGCTGTTAATTTTGTTTTTAAAACTAAGAGTTTTGAAAAAAACCTCTCCAGAGAAAATTTTGTTGATATTTAATGACGGGAAATTTCCCTGGATGAATTTAAAAAACTCTTCTGTAAAAGAAAGAAAAGGCCCAGCAAATGCTGTCAGCATTGCTCATGTTTTAGGTCCTGGGATCATAGGTCATTTTAGTTTCCTGTATTTTCCAAAATTTCTAATGAACACAACATATTTCTAAACTCTCTGCAGAATGAATCACCTGTGGCGGAGAGGCTCAGGAGGGCGACAGGTGCTGGCAGGTGGGTGGGGGTGAGGATGGTGGCCCCGAGGGTTGGGCCCGTCACCCCTAGACTTACCTCCCGTTCCAGGCACACCACACACTCTGAGGTCTGTACCTCCAGCAGCTCTGCAGGGGGAGCTGAGGGTCTCACTGCCTCAGGCAGCTCCTCAGGAGCTGTGGGCAGGACCCCACCCTCGGGTGGCTTCAGCAGCTCTGTGGGGACAGACAGAGGCTGAGCCAGGGTCCTGACCATCTGACCCCGTCCCTCCCCGGCCCAGCCTGCCTTAAGTGGACAGAGAGCTGGAGGTGGGGGGTGCTCCCACACACCCTCTTGTTTCTCTTTGCCGAGCGTTATTCCCCATCTATAAAGTGGGAGGGCTGGGACCCTGGGCAACTGAGACCTCTTACCCCTAACACACCCTGAACCCCTCTGGGCTACCCTGCAAACAGGGCTCATCACTGTCAGAGATGAGAAATCAGGGAGGGAAAGCCGCTTGCCTAAGGCCAGGGGGCCACCTGGTGGTGGAGCCGTAGGGCCAGGAACCCTGCGTGAGGGGCCCTGGGGGGAACCTGACCTTGAGCACAGATTCTCCACCAGGGGCCCAGGTGCAGGGGACCCAGAGGAGCAGGGAAAGGACTAACTAGCTCTCAAGGCTGCTCCCCCTGCCCTGGGAGAGCCCCCAGCATACCCACTGCTCTGCCCTAAGCCAGCATCCTCTCCCCGGGTCCCAACCACCCGAAGCAGGACATGAGAACCCATCTCCCATCGCACCAGCGGCACCCGAGGCTCTTCCTCCCTGAGCGCCCTCCCCTCACAGCACGCTGTTCACTTAGTCTGTGGTTTAAATTACTAGTAGTATTTCTTATAATTGGGAAAAAAACCTTATGGTTTCTTTTTTTAAAAAGCCTGTCACAACCACCCTAGACCTTCTAAGGGTCTGGTGGTGCCCCCCAAACCGCCGCCTAGTGGGCGGGCGTGTCTCTACTTCATGGAACATATGTTGAGTCCTGAGATTTGGAGAATTGTCAGGAAGATGCCTGAGGCTCTGCTGCCCCTGAATAAGAAGGAGTTGTCCTGCCCCGGCCCCTCCCCGGAGGGCGGCCACGGTCAGGGAGAAGCCCTCAGGGTTAGGGTTAAGCTCTCCCTGCCTCGGTTTCCTCATCCCTCAAAGGAGGACAGCAGCGGCGCGCATCTCGTGGGGCTGCACGAAGGAGACCTGACACGGAGACTGTGTCCGACGCCTGACACCTGCCCCGGGCAGAGTGCTGGGCACCGGTGGGCACCGGGTCCTGACACCTGTCCTGCGCAGCGCGGAGACCCCGACTCCTCCCATACCCCCAACCCCTGCCCCGATCCCTCCTCAGCCACAGCCCCTCCCCGTCTCCCAGTCCACATCACACACATCTCTGTTCACACCACACACCTGCCCCGGGCACAGTGCTGGGCACCGGTGGGCACTGGGTCCTGACACCTGTCCTGCGCAGCGCGGAGACCCCGACTCCTCCCATACCCCCAACCCCTGCCCCGATCCCTCCTCAGCCACAGCCCCTCCCCGTCTCCCAGTCCATATCACACACATCTCTGTTCACACCACACACCTGCTCCGGGCACAGTGCTGGGCACCGGTGGGCACCGGGTCCTGACACCTGTCCTGCGCAGTGCGGAGACCCCGACTCCTCCCATACCCCCAACCCCTGCCCCGATCCCTCCTCAGCCACAGCCCCTCCCCGTCTCCCAGTCCACATCACACACATCTCTGTTCACACCACACACCTGCCCCGGGCACAGTGCTGGGCACCGGTGGGCACTGGGTCCTGACACCTGTCCTGTGCAGTGCGGAGACCCCGACTCCTCCCATACCCCCAACCCCTGCCCCGATCCCTCCTCAGCCACAGCCCCTCCCCGTCTCCCAGTCCACATCATACACATCTCTGTTCACACCACACACCTGCCCCAGGCACAGTGCTGGGCACCGGTGGGCACTGGGTCCTGACACCCGCCCCGGGCACAGTGCTGGGCACCGGTGGGCACTGGGTCCTGACACCTGCCCCGGGCACAGTGCTGGGCACCAGTGGGCACTGGGTCCTGACACCTGTCCTGCGCAGCGCGGAGACCCCGACTCCTCCCATACCCCCAACCCCTGCCCTGATCCCTCCTCAGCCACACGGCCTCCCCGTCTCCCAGTCCACATCACACACATCTCTGTTCACACCACACACCTGCCCCGGGCACAGTGCTGGGCACCAGTGGGCACTGGGTCCTGACACCTGCCCTGGGCATAGTACTGGGCACCAGTGGGCACTGGGTCCAGTGGGTTTCTCCCGCTACTCCAGGGACCCTGAGTATGTGGTTCCTGATGTCAGTAGGGTGGGTTTAGGGAAGCCAGGAGGGTCCCTCCACCACCGTAGGAAAAGTTCATGTTTTCCATTTGGGGGCCTATTTTTCCCATTTATAAATGGCTCCTTTAGGAGGGAAGCTTAAGGACTGGTCGGGGTTGGAAGTGGCCCTTGGGACTCATCCTGAAAGGTAAACAGGTGAGACTCCAGCCACACCCCCGTGTAACGGCTCTGCTAGGAGCCTGGTGTCGGTACCTGGCTGGGTCCTGGCCGCATCCAGCAGCTCCTGGGCTCTGCGCAGGATCTCGTGCTGCAGGCCGGCCTCCGAGACGCCCACCTGCGAGGACCAAGGAGGTGAGTCAGGGCCTGGGCACGGCTGGTCAGGGGGCCCGCGGCGCAGCACAGAGCTGCAAGGACCGTCTCCTCCCTGACTTCTGGCACCTTTGACCGGAAATGTGGAAGCTGACTGGCACGGCAATCAGTGCAGCGGAAGGAGAGGGAAGCCAGCACTGGTGACAGCCCCAGCTCAGCAAGTGCAGGGGCTAGGCCGACAGCTGTGGGCTGTGCCAGTTCACACAGTCAGGCAGTTCACACCGAGGCCGAACTGCTGAAAAGTGGCTGCACAGGACGCTCACAGTCCCTCAGCCTCCAGAGCAAGCGCTCCTGAACTTGGGCAATGTGGCCCATGTAGTCCTTCTGAGCCCCGGTGTCTGTGTCTGCCTCTGTTGAGGGACCAGGCAGTTCAGCAGAGTGGCCAACAGCACGGCCCCTGCACCAGACCAGCCGCCTGGGCTGGACATGGCTCCACTATGTGACCTCAGGCAAACTGCTACCTTGCTGTGTCTCCTACGTTCTCATCTATAAAATGATGATGACTGTACCTGCCTGCCCAGGTTATCGTGTGTGTGTGCTCAGTCATGTCTGACTCTTTGTGAGTCCATGGACCGCAGCCGGCTAGGCTCCTCTGTCCAAGGGATCCTCTAGGCAAGAATGCGGAAGTGGGTTGCCATTTCCTTCTCCAGGGTATCTTCCTGACCCAGGGATTGAACCCACGTTCTTGTGTCTCCTGCACTGGCAGGCAGATTCTTTACCACTGTGCTACCCGGGAAGCCCAGGTTATTATGAGGATTTGATGAATTTATATGTAAAACACGCTTAGGTGCTTATCTAAAACATGCTTAACAGTGTCAAGCACTGTTAAGTATTCGCCAGAGTCAGTATTTGTCTCTTCTGAAAAGTAAATGAATTCATGCAGAATGTACCAGGCGCAGGCAGTGCTGCCGATACAACTGTCAACCCAGGGTGTGAGGAAAGGACGGTCCAGATGATCTCCAAGGACCTGCCCAGCCTATGATGTGAAGATCCCATCTGAAAGGGGCTGCTGGAGGGAACAATCTGGGGTCCGCAGCACCTGCAGCTCTGGCTTTTGTAGCCAGGTGACTGGGGGCAGACAGGGCAGGTGTCCTGGCCTGCTGGGAGCAAGGCAGCCCCAGGACATCTGCAGACGGCAAGCCTTGCCAAGAACTGCATGAAGAGCAAGTCCCCGCTTGGCCATCGGGTCAGGGCCCGCCCACCTCCCTAACCTCCCCCGAGGGGCCGATGCTGTCCACCTTGGCCAGGTCCGCAGGGCCCATCCGGCTCAGCGTGGCCAGTGAGAGGCGGTGGTGGGCAAAGACAGGCAGGTAGTGCTCGGCCGACAGCTCCACCAGGAGGGCCGCCAGCGGGCGCTCTAGGCCTTCTTCCTGCAAGACACACCATGGGAGAAGCCCAGCGCACCACGGACTGGGAAAAACCATGAGGCCATGACTTACAACAGCACACAGAGAGTTCAGATACATATAACAGGTAAAATGCATTCTTGGGACCTTTCCTACCAAGACGGCTGTGTAAGGCATAGAGACAGACGCATGAAGAAGTTAGTTCACTGCCACACGGTAAACCTGACAAAGCCAGCAACGTAAGTGCCCATCAAAGGGGTGGACTGTTGAAGCAAATGAAATCACCCATATCCTAAATCATCAGATCCAGACACACAAGGAGATCTACGTGAACGGGTCTGGAGAACGCTACTGTTGAGGCTCCATTTTTATTAAAAAAAAAAAGAGCATGTGAGGAGGGGGAAGGGACCACCCCTGTTCTGTCCGAGTCCGTGCAGCGGTGAGCACACAGCGGGCTCCACCAGGCAGGGACTGTCTTCCCGCCACCAAAACCAATGCTTTCCCTCTCATTTCTGTGCCCACCCAGGCCGAGTACAGGCCCCGGCGCATCGGTCACCAGAGATGGGAAGGGAATTCCACCAGACAGGCCAGAGAGCTGGCGCTGCCGGGGCCCAGGGCTCCTGCGGGGTGGGTGCGCCTGCAACTCTCACCTGCAGCTTCAAGGACAAGGGTTTCTGGTTCAAGAGCCGCTGATACTGAATCAGCCAGTAATTCTCCTGCTTGGTTTCGCTTTGGGCTTCTAACTCCGTCTGCCAAGAAGGAAGCAGACACTGGTAGTTACAAGTCAGTGAATAGAAACGCTGATGGCACGGACGCCTGTGAACGGCGTACGGATGGACTTGGCGTTTTACCAAGAACATCCCTCTCCACTAACTCTCACCGTTTCATCTGCAGGAACCTGAGCGGCTGACACCTGGCACCCCTGCCCTCTGCTGCCCCGGGCATCATGACTTGGAGGGGAGACACACCTCCCTGTGGGAAAAGCAAAGCACTAGGCAGCTGTCTCCATCCCCCAGGAGGCTCGGTGCATCCTCTGGGTGCCAGCAGGGAGAGAACTTGGATTCTAGGGGTACCTTCAGCTTCCGGAGGGCACCTCACCCACCTTCACCCACAAAGCCGGAGTATTGAGAACAGGAGAGAAGTGTGTCCACACAGGACATGGGCACAGAGACAGACGCACGAGGAAGTCAGCTATTCACGCTGATTTCTCCACCCCGTCACTCAACAAACAACCCGAGTGTCGTTCTGGGCCAGGCACTATTCTAGGTGCTGGGGACGGAGGAGTAACATGAACACCAGCAGCAGCAGCAGGGCGCTTGGTGCCAGTCTGCTGCGCGCCGGGAGATGCCACTTTACTCAGTTCTCACAACTCTGGGAAGCAGTCTCGACGTCATGGGTAAGGAGACCGAGGGACTGGCAGAGTGATTAGCAGACGGCCCGAGAGCCAAGGGCCGCCCTGAGTCAGAGCCAGATTCACACCTAGGATTTGGAGCCTGGGCTCTGAGGCACCAACCCGCCCAGCCAGGACCGCGGCTGCACGCTGGGCATTGGGACTGCAACCTGGGCGTCCCCCAGCCCCCTGGGTGGTCCCTCTTGGACGGAGCTAAGTGACTCCCCTTTTCTGGCCTGGCCCTCTCTGGACTGTGGACACACTTCTCTTTGGGAGTCTGTGACCCTGATGGTCATGTCCTGCTGGGGTGGACAGCAAGTCCCCGAGGTCCCTTGTGGGCAGGAGCCTGGCCATGACAAGGCTGGCCCTGCACAGCACATGTTAACGTGATCTGTACCCAATGGCACAAACATAACACCTGGGCTCGTGCGGGGATCGGGAAGAGACTGGCCTCGCTGTTGTCTGTTCCCGGCACAGGGCCTGGCCCACGGTGGAGCTCGGGGGATGTCTAGGATAACGAAGTGTTTCTAAGAACAGTTTCTAAGAACAGTGAGCTCGGAGGGAAAGTAACCCGGCTCACGGCGAGGATGCCACACGTACCAGGATCTCCCGGAGCTCCTCTTCTCGCTGAGTCTTCTCCTTGAGCAGCTGCTGGAGCAGCGAGCTCAGGGCCCAGCGCTGCTCCGAGATCATCTCCTGTGACACAAGACCATGGCCAGTGCTGGGAGCTCAGGGCACCCCGGCCCCCAAGGTCCCCATGGCGCAGCGGCAGGACACCCCCACCAACTGGTTCTCAGCTGGGGGCTGCGGTGGGCCTGACTCACATCAAGGCTCTGTCCCTGATCTCTGGCCAAGGGCCGGGGGACAGAGCAGACGCGCCCTTCTCCCCAGCCTGCACCTCCCTTCCCCGGGGGAGGAAGGCCGGGCATGGGATCTAGTAGCCAATGACAGTGCAGTGATGAGAAACATCAAACAAAGGAAGTGACGAGCAGCAGGGGCCCTGACTTCGGGCTCACTGACTCCAAAGCGCCTGGGCAGAAGCAAAGGGCAAGAGGGGTGAGGGACCCATGCCAGCCAGCATGGAAGAATGGGCACATCCCAGAGAGCCCCATCTGTGTCCACGTTCCACTCCTCTCTTCCTCTTGGAACATCCCATGGGGACCCCAAAAATGGGAGCCCCACAGCTCCAACAGGCAGGAGATAGGCACCCTCCAAGCATGGTGGTTGAGGGTTGAGCGCCCCTAACCTCGGCATGCCTAAGGCCTGTCCCACTGATCTCTGACGGCCCCATGACACAGGCTGGGTCTAGAAGACTTCTATTTTATGCAGGGGCAACCTGGAAACCTGGGTAGGGGAAGCAACCTACCTAAGGTCATACGGTGGCAGACCTGTGACCAGGACTCCAGACCCTAGCTCTCTTCTGCATTGAGAGGCCCACAGGATAAACAAAGGCTTGTCCGCTGAGGACAGACACGGGGACGGAGACGGACAGAAGGCTCTGCTCCAAAGCCTGGTACGGGGCACCTCCCTCTCACACTGTGGACCCAGCCCCTCTGAACGACTGGGGAGACTGAGGCACAGAACAGGGAAAGGCCCGACCCTCTGGCCCTTTTCCCTCCCGGCCCAGGGCACACAGCAAGGGCCAGAGATCAGAGGCGCTGCCTGCAGGGAGTGACATGGTCCCTGCTGGGCCCTCTCCTCCAGACATCCTGGGGATACCAAGAATGCTGTCCCCCCGGGGGTATTAGCCGTGAGAACCAGTGCCCCAGAAGCATGGCTTGAGAGAGGCAGGGAGCGCAGTAGCGACCCGGCTCCAAAACAAAGACAACACGGAGATGGAGATGCAGCCTGGTGAGCCTTGGCAATGAAACCCTCCTTCCTCTGACCTTCCTGCCTAGCAACAGGTTGACCCACCCCTAGCCTGGGTCTGCGCTGGGCCCCCATGAGCCTTCTGGGGGTCATGGCATCCTCCAGCATCACCGCCTTGTCTGCAGGAGGGCAGCTGAGAGGGTGGGGCGCCAGCGGGAGGCCTCATTGGTGGGGGTCGAGTGGGGGCAGGGCAGGCCAGGGAGCCCTAAACATACCTGCAGTGTCTCTGTGTCCAGGGACTTCCTCTTTAACTCCAGCTGTGTCAGCTGCAATAACTCAGTCTCTATTAACTTAATCTAAACAGAAGACGAGACAGGGGGTTTTAATTCACACTAACCACGGTTCAGTCCTGCGCTGCTGCTCCTGGGTGGCCAAGTGGACCTAAGAATCCTTTCTGGGGGGGGCAGGAGAGGCTCTGGAATGAAGGGGACTGAGAACCCGGTAAACCTGCTCAGCGGGGCTGTAAACAGAATTCATCATCTCACAGGCCTGAGTGCTTATCCCGCCAGAACCGCTGATCAAAAGCTGGGCCAGGGCCGGCCCCGAGCGGGTGCCCATCAAGGTGCGTGGGACGAAGGGACTTCCTTCAAGGTGCGGGCCAGAGTGAAGGCCAGACACGGAATTCTCAGAACCTCTTGCCAGTCCAATTCTCCTGCTTCCTCCAGACAGCTGTACACAGAGGAGAGCGAGGGTAACGGAAGGAACTGAGTTACAGTAACACAGCCGCTGACAGTTATTGAGACGGCATACGCCAGGACTGTGCTGTGCACTTTTCATGCGTCTTTTCCACCGCTTCTCCTCTGCTGTTGGAGGTATTATTGCCTCAATTTCACAGACAAGAAAACCGAAGCTCAGAGAAATTAAGTAACTTGCCCAAGGACACACGCAGGTAAATGAGTGTGCCTTTTCTGTGAGGGTGTCCCTGCTTGTGGTCTCCAGGGGAACAGCTGGCCTGGTGGGTCAGAACCACCCACAGAGACAATGTCTAGGGGATCACCACATACCTCCAGGGTGTGACTGGGGGCTTTTAGTCCTGGGGGTCAGACCCCCACAGCCAGTGACTTCTCTACTCTGTGCCTATGACCCTGTGACCTTTGCCCCTATGACCCCACCAACCCCTGGTCAGAGGAATGAGATTCATGTCCAGCAATGTGGGATCGAAATTAAAGGGGAAATAAAAAAGTTGGTTTTGGCCAAAAGAGAAAAGAAGAAAAAGAAGAAGGGGGAAAAAAAAACCATGCAAAATGTGAAATTGAAAGTGTGCTGAATACGACGTGATGTGCGTCCTGTAGCCTGAAAGCTCGCTTGTCTCCAGCCACCCTGCCACCCGCTCAGGGAGAGCAGAGAGCCAGACACAGCCCCACTGGGCAAAGGTTCGCCCAAGGTCACCCGGGGGTCAGCAGCAGAGGCCACGCGAGAGGACGCCCCAGGCTCCACCCGCCCAGGTGGGGTGTCACCTGTCCCAGCTCCTCCATCGGGGCCACAGGACGCTGCGGTTCAAGGCGGCTGAGGGGTCCTGCCTGGGGTTGGTCAGCACGGGGCTGCCCAGCGGTCAGGGCCTCCCTCTCTCAGCCCTGGGCATCGTGACAAGCAGCGGACACAGGTCCCACCGGCCAGCACCCACAGTGCTGTCCCAGGCACCTCCAGACACCCCGAGTAGGTGACGCCCTGAGTAGGTCCCATGAGGCTCTGTGAGGGGAGGGAGGTGCTGGGAGACTTCCTGCTGGCCTGGCCTGGAGGAGCCAGGACTCAGAGCTTAACCGCGGCCTCTGAAAGCCCCCAGGGCGGGCGTGGGGCGCAGGGCCATGCTCACCTGCTTCCGAATCTGCCGATGCATTAGGTCTTTCTTCACCTGGAGAGCCTCGAAGGCTGCCTTCTGCATGGCGCTCTGTGACAGACAGCATGGCCACTCAGGGGCCCAAACACAGCCTGCCTCTAACCTGTACCTTTTCCGTTTCTTAGACAACAGCTTTTCAGCTCACTTGCTTAATTTTTTAAAAAGTAATACTTATTAAGCACTTACTACCTGCCAGCCACGTGCTCAGGGCTCTCCCCATGGTACACGTGGAACGACCGATGACGGGGGTCGGGGGAGGTGCCTTCACTGCCCCATTTCACAGATGAGGAAAGTGAGGTTTGGGAAAGCGAACTGGCTGGCACTAGCAAGTCTGTCCAGCTCAGAGCCCCATCTTAACCCCAAGGCCTGGCATCCGCTCTGAGAAATACATCCTTTTCCTCAGACAATCTTGCAAGGACTAAGTCCACAGCATCGTGGGGGGAAGAAGAGAGAGATCGGAGTACGGGAGGAAGGAAAGGGAGTGGCGGGCCTGTGATGGGAGGATGACGTCACAGGGGGAGAAAGGAGAGAAGAGACGGTAGGGTGGGGGGACCTGTTTCCACGGGGAAACCTGGGACCTGAGCAATTTGGACAGAGGAAGGAGGAAGCCAAGGGGGGTCCTTCCTGGGCTGGTCCACACAGGGGCACCTGCTGTGTACCCACTAAGCCCGAGGGAGAGCAGATAAAGGGCGGTGGGACTGGAAGGGAGAAGTCAGGGGCTCGTTCGGACTCTGCAGGGGGGGTGGGGGTGGGCACTGCCACCAGGTCCTCACGAGGGAGCCTCACACAGCAAGGGGAGGGGGTGCCCGGGAAGGACACCTCTCCTGACTTCAGTGAGCGGAAACCACCCCCAGGGAGCCCTCTCATCCTGAAGGTCTGTGCATTTCTAAACTGAGCATCTTGGTTCTCATGCTCTCCAGAACAGCGCCTCCATGTGGAGTCGAGCCGCCCCGCTCTCAGCTCCCTGTGCCCTCCCTGTGCCCCCGCCCCATGCCCTGGGCAAGGGCTCACCTCCTGCAGGATCTGGCTGATGGCTTTGTTCTGATCCATCTGTTGCCACGACAGAATCTGCTGGAACCGCTCATCCATGTCAGCCATGCTGCCGGAAAGACAGCAAATTCACTCACTCTCTGAATTTTTTCCTGAGCACGTACTGTGTGCCAGGCATCCCGGAGGAGATGGAGATAAACCATTTATTCACTCAACAAGGCTTACGGAGCACCTGCTGGGGGCCATGTCCCGGGCTGGGTGGACATGGGAGTTTTGTCTGAATCCCACAGCCCTGGCAGGGCGGTGGCGGAGTCTGTGTCTCTGGAGCTGGGGAGGTGATCTCTGGGAATCCTCTCTACGACACCACCGTGAAGTGGTGGCCTGGCTCTGCCCACCCACCCTCCACTGACGGGGAGCTCACGACGTCTCAGGTTAACCCCACAAGCTGAGAGAAAGCTGTCCTTCCCAGCACTAACATCTCAGCCTCCACCCCAGGGTTTCTCAGCCTGGCTGTGGACCTGCTCTCATCCCCCTAGAACAAGTCTAGAGGCACAGAAATCCAAACCCGGGCACTTTCATATGTCCACTATTTAGGTATATTCTTGGTCTTGAGTCTGTGTCATGATAACAGCTGCTATCTATTGCACCCTCATGTGCTGACACTGTGATCACTAAGGTCCATCAAGTCCTCCAGTAACTCTAGGAATAGGTACTGTCATTTATCCCCACTTTAGCGGTAAGAAAATCAAGGCTGAGGGAGGGAAAATAACTTGCCCAAGACAACACACTTAAGAAATAGAAGCGGGATATGAATCCACATCTGTCTGCCCCGAGTGCCCGCGCTCCTAAAAACAAAGTCACACCACGTAGAAGGCAGGAGAACCCCTGCCTCTGCAGGAACGCGGGGGAGGCTGGCACGCTCCAGGTGCCTGGTTGGAGGAGAGACACAGGAGCGGTCGGAGCTGCTGGCCTGTCCTTGTCTGGGGCTCCTGAGCCTCGAAGGCACTTTGCTCACCTGCTGGGCACTGCAGCTTCTCTAGACACAAACACGGGGCTGGGGTGAACTTGGAGGGCCAGGCCCAGAGTGGCTGTCAGCGTGAGGCAACCCCCTCACCACACCCTGAGTACACCCCGCTCCTGACCTATGGCCTGGGAGACTGAGCGTCAGAGTTCATCCGTGTTGTAGCTTATGTAGGAATTTCCTTCCTTTTTTAAGACTGAAATATTACATAAGAACACACTGCCTGGGTCGAGCCCTAAGCTCTGCCGCTGGCCGGCTGTGCTTCCTTAGGGTCCAGCAAGAAAAGCCACGAAGACCAGCAGTCACCTACTCCTGAGGACCTGGCCCAGGGTGGGGTGGCCCACGCATGGCAGGGGACTCCTGTGCCAACGCTCACTCACAGCTCTGAGCCAGCTCCCCCAACTTCCTTACTCGGGAAGCCCCTTCCTTATCTTACCTGGAACAGGCCTGCTGGACCAAGTTCTGCCTCTGAGACTCGTAGGCCATCTGGATGAGCCGGCTCTTACAGCTTTCGGTCAGCATCTGCTGCATGGCGGCTGAAGAAACACGTTGGGGGTGGGCAGGGCTGAGCAGCCGCTCCTGGTGGCCTATGGGGTCACCTAGTCACCCACCTGATGGTCACCCTTGGAAAAAATCTTTTTTTTTAAATTATAGAAGTAACTTCAACTTAAAAGGCTGGTGAGTTGTAAGAGACTGAACACATACACACACAACCTTCTACAGTCTTGTCACCCAGAAATATTATTTTGATATATCTTCTACTGATCAATTTTTAATGTATATTGATGGATTTTTAAAAAATTAAAGAATTAAAAGCAGGGACCTGAATATTTGTATACCCCTGTTCATAGCAACATTGATCACAACAGGCAAAAAAAGGTGGAAACAACCCAAGTGCCTATTGATGGATGAATGAACAAACAAAACATGGTCGAGGGGCTTCCCCGGTGGTCCCGCGGTTAGGAATTCACCTGCCAACGCAGGGGACACGGGTTCTATCTCGGGTCCAGGAGGACCGCACACATCATAAGCAACTAAGCCCGCGTGCCACAGTTCCTGAGCCTGCAGCACCTAGAACCCGCGCTTGGCAACAAGAGAGGTCACTCCAGTGAGAAACCCGCGCGCTGCTACTAGGGAGCAGCCCTTACTCGCCACAACTAGAAAGATGCCCTCACAGCAACGAACACCCAGCACGGCCGTGAAGTGTTTTAAAATGTGGTCTATCCACACGCTGTAATATTTCAGTCTTAAAAAAGGAAGGAAATTCCTACATAAGCTACAACACGGATGAACTCTGAGGACATCCTGTGGAAGAAACTAATCACGAAAGGACAAACGCTGTACAATTCCACTCACACGTGGTCCCGAGAGCAGTCAAATTCAGAGAGACAGAAAGTAGACTGAAAGAAGAATGGCGATTCTCCAGGGTCTGGGGAAGGCGGATGGGGAGTACCTATTTAGAGGGTGCACAGTTTCACTTCGGGATGATGAAAGGGTTCTCATGGTGGTGACGGTGAATAATGCACCATCAGAACTATCAATGCCACAGAACTATTCATTTACAAGTGGTTACAATGGTTAAGTTTTATGCTTTCTATATTTCACCATAATACAAGAAAATTAAAATGCTTATCACATTAAATACACCTCCTTTCTCGCCTTTCATGAATTAATCTCTATATCAGCACGGCCATGTTAATAGTTACGGAGCGTTATGGTGCACGGATGACCAAAAAGTGAAAGCTGCTCAGTTGTGTCCGACTCTTTGTGACCCCGTGGACTATACAGTCCATGGAATCCTCCAGGCCAGAACACTAGAGTGGGTAGCCTTTCCCTTCTCCAGGGGATCTTCCCAACCTAGGGATCGAAGCCAGGTCTCCCGCATTGCAGGCGGATTCTTTACCAGCTGAGCCACAAGGGAAGCCCATGGATAACTGAAGTTTTAAGATAATCCTCTGTTCTAGTGCATCCGAAGTCTTCTTGTGATTATTAAAAGGTGCTTCTACAAATATCCCTGCTCAAACGTCTTTGCACACCTCGCTATTTGCTCACTTCCTAGAATAACTCTTAGAAGTGCACAGGTTTAAGGTCATGAATAACATATACACAAGTTACCCTTTCTGCCCGCCAGGAAGATCCAGCCGATTCATATTCCCTCTGGCAGCACACAGGACAGCCTGACACCATATGCCCTCCACCACTCTAGGTTATTACCTTTTCATTACTTTTGACATTTTTCAGTTATAAAAATAATACATTTTTTTTCAAAAGCTAAGCAATAGGGAGGTTTGAAAAGGTGAAAACAAAAGCCCCCTAACACTGAGCCTATTTCCAATCAGCTATTTGATAAACATCCACCTGGCAATACACACACAATGCTTCTCTTTATAAATGGTGGATGGCCGTGAGCTTAAAATTGGGAAGTTAATGATATGACACCTCAAGGGGCAGGAGCGGGATGAGATGGTGTATGGGACATGCCGGTCCACCGCCGGGCACACGATGAACTGGGCTGAGGGTGCACAGACATCCCATCTTATCAGTCGGGCTCTGAAGAACGGCGTGGAATCCACTGCCCTCATCTGTGTGGACAGTGCGGCACCCTGGGACCCCTCAGGGAGCAACAGGAAGGCGAGCTCCCAGGAGCACGAGAGGGGCCACTGCAGCTCTCAAGGAGAGCAGCCCTGACAGCCATCGTTTCTGAAATGCTCGCTCTGTGCCAACATGATCTTAATCAGACCCTCGTAATGACCTGACGAGGCAGATTATTATCTTCTTCCCCATTTTACAGATAGGAAAACTGAGGCTCAGAAAAGTCAGGGATCAGTAGTGTCCCTTAGGTCATATGCCTATGTGCCTGAGCTGGGATGTTTTAATCCAAGTCTAGCCTGATTCCAGAGCCCATGCTCCATGACAGGATTTGACACACTGTCTTGAGGGGCAACCCCCCAGCGCCCACTAAATGTGACCAACAGGGGGGTGGGCTGGCTGTCCCCTCTGCTCCCAGGACCCCGCCCTACCCCAGGACTCACAGGCAATCTCGCGGCGCCGCAGGCTCTCCGCCTCCTCCTGTGTTATGGACATCAACTGCTCCATTCTTATTCTAGAAAGCAAGCGATGTGCGTGCTGAGCAAATGTAACATTGCCAACAGGAAATCTCACCAGATGACCACCACCTCCTTCAAGAAGTCCTCCCTGTGTACCAAGCTGGATGTGCCCTCTGAATGCCCGTGGCATTACGCACTTCCCCTGGGGCCCTGTTAACATTTATGGTTAAGAGCTTGTGGCATAAAAAGATGAACACTCCCTTAAAAAAAACAGGCCAAGGATGCAAACAGCCAATTCACTGACGCTTAAATAAAAGTGACCTTAAAAAAAAAAAAAAAAGGAACACATGGAAAGATTCTTAATACCGCTAGAGACAAGAAAAGTAAAACTTTCTTTTCACACATTGGGTTGGTTGAGTTTAAGAAAACTAGATAACTGCTGGCAATGGCAATGAAGGTGGAGGAATGGGAACTTCATATACCGTTGAGGGATGTGAACAGTCAAACGTGTTTGGGAAGGCAGTCTGGGAATACCTAGTTAAGTGTTCTTCCAATATTTCCTTCTAGAACGTTCACCCAAGTGCCCAAGGGTATGTCTAGAAGATGTTGACTGTCATATTGTTTGTAGTTACAAAACACCGGAAGCCACTTAAATGTTCAGAGGGCTAATTACGGTAAATTACGACATAATTATAAAGCTATAGTTATTAGAAGTAATGAGGTTTTTGGCATGGAAATACATCAGTGAAGTGAAAATAAAGTAATTGCACGTGTATGTGTGTACATTGCATGTGTGTACACTATTCCCCACCTCCCCCCGACCCTGGTACCAAACTGGCACAGTGACAACCTCCTTTACGTTTCCTGCAGGGTCTGACTTCATCAGAATCAACATGAATCACCTGAGCACTCAGCCCAGGCCCACAGGCGGCTCAAGGGACTACCACCCCTGCTGCATCCCTGGAGCCCTGGAGCCCAGGCCCAGCCCAGAGGGCACTGGCTTAGTGTGCTGAATAGTCGATGCCGCCAGCCACAGCTCAGCTCGGCCTTGACCATCCCCAGCTGCCACAGCCCCCAGCTGAAGTGGGCAGGGTGGTGGGGCTGCAACTCCACACGAGTCCCCTGCAGGAGGCCTGCCCAGGCAGCCAGGAGCCAGGAAGGCTGTGCCCATGGGAGGGGAGGCTCCCCAAGTGCAGCAGCCAGGTCCACACTGACACTCTGGGGTTCCTGAGAACCAGGAGGGACTCACATAACCCCAGGGAGTGGGGGGTGAGGCCACCCCACCAATCACCTTTTCTAATGACTAAGGTGGGCACCTTAACATAGCCGATTTGAAAAGCGCAGGAAAAACAAAGGGAATGAAACAAAGATCACCACCTCCAATTCCCACCACTCAAAGAGGTTCAGTGGAAACACTGGGAGTGGGTCCTTCTACTTTCTGAGCATAGATACAAGTAGGTTGTCTTTAAGAAATGATACACTGTAGAAACCACTTTTCCACCTAGCAATATAGTGCTTTCCTTAATAATATACTACAAGACATTAAATGCTTACAGGTTACTCCTCTGTACATAACTCATGTAAACAAACCTTTCCAGAAAATTCTTTTCTAACTATTTATACTAGAAATACAATTGGACGTTAATATACATACATTCTTATTCATATCTGAACTTTTCTCAGGACAGTATGTTTTAACAAACTTGAAGGTGGTGATTCTTTTTAATTCAAAACTCTGTAAGGGGGTGAATCTCCTCATGATAAAGTGAAAGTGTTAGTTGCCAGCTGGGCCGACTCTTTGTGACCCCATGGACTGTAGCCCCTCAGGTTCCTCTGTTCATGGGATTCTCCAGGCAAGAATACTGAAGGAAATTGCCATTCCCTTCTCCAGGGGATCTTCCTGACCTAGGGATCGAACTTGTGGGTCTCCTGCATTTCAGGCAGATTCTTTACCATCTGTGCCACCAGGGAAGCCTGAATCTCTTCACAACTCTAGGAAATCTTTCTGACACAATCCTCAAGAATCATGAGACCTTCCCTCCCCAGGTCCACTCACCCGCAGGAAGGGAGGCAGTCATCGAGAATGCGACCGAGCAAAACACTGACCTTTCGTTTTCCAGAGACTTCAGAATCTCGGAACTTTTCTTTTGCCTGTGAAGGAAACCATGAAAAGCCGGCAGTCATTGTTGGGTCCATTTCCAACAGAACTGCTGAGGGGGGCTTACGAACCGGCCACTTAGGGGCTCTGTGTTCTCAGGCCAATTCCTCAACCACTCCAAATCCCAGCTCCTCATCTGTGAAATGGGAAGAATAATTTTTTAAAGCTTCATGGAGTATTGATAAAGTGTGAATGAGAAAACAGAGGGCAGTTTCCTGGGTGCCGCCGGGGGTGGGCACACTGTGCAAGGCAGGCCAGCCGGCTCCCTCTGGCACTCAGCTGCAGGCGAGGGAGGAGGAGGACAAGGAGGACAGTGGACAGAAGGCTGGAAGCAGCAGGGGGTGTGGCAGAGCCTGTTTCTAGAATCTTTCCCCAAGAGACCCCCAGTTAAACTTTTTCAGGCTTCTTGAGACCTCTATCTGGCCTGCTTTCTCCCATCAGAATTTGCTCCCTGTGGCTCTGGCCTTGGACGGGATCTGTTAAGGCAAATCTCACCGTAAGGCTAATGGCTGACCTGAGTGACAGGTGACTGGAGAGCCAAAATATTAGAGCAGGATGTGATCTTAACTTGTTAAACCCACTCACTTTACAGATGGGAAACTTGGGAGGCAAAGATTCAATCAGTAGCAGTCCCAAAACAAGAGGCAAACCTGGTCATCCCTGGATCAGATTCTTTTAAATGTGTTAGTTGCTCAGCCCTGTCTGACTCTTTGCAACCCACGGACTGTAGCCCATCAGGCTCCACTGTCTATGGGATTCTCCAGGTAAGAATACTGGAGTGGGTTACCATTTTCTCCTGCAGGGTATCTTTCCAACCCCAGGGATCAAACCGCGTCTCCTGCACTGCAGGTGGATTCTTTACCCACTGAGTCATCGGGGAAACCAGATTCTCTTAAAGTCAGTGCCAAATGCAGCACTGAGACCTTGGGTAGGATCAGAGACGGTGAGGGAGAGACTGAGCCCCATGCAGGCATCACGCTGAGGGAGGTCTCTGGGTCTGGGGACCAAGGAGATGGGAGCCTGACCTCCGGTTCTCCTGCAGGAGCTTTTGGATCCGGTTGGAGATGTTCTGCTCTGTCTGCTTCAGCTGCTCCTGCAGCCGCCGACGCTCTGCATCCAGGAAGCGCTGGCGCTCACTCAGGCCCTGCTCCAGCCGGGACTGCTCCTGTGGCAGGACAAGCAGAGGTCTGGGGTCTGCTGGGACCCCTTCAGGCACCGCAGAGCAGCCAGGGGCCCAGGCCTGAGATGGGGAGACCAGGTTTCCTCTGTCTTGCCAGCTCTGTGTTGACTTTGGACCAAGTCCTCCTCTTGCTAGGTCTCAGGGTGTCCACACATGGGAAGAGCCTGGACTAGGTGATCTGTATGGACGACTCCTCCCCAACCCTGCGTCCTGGGGGGTGGGCCTGAGAGAGGTCCCCCCACTGCCTTCCCACGTCAGAGGGACCACAGCCTGAGTCAGGAGGCCCCCTGCAGAGGGAGCAGACAGGCCTGACCCCACTTAGCTGCTCACGAACCTCCTTGACCGTCTGAAGGATCTCATCCTTCTGGCTGTTGCTCTGCTGGAGGAGCTGGGCGTGCTCTCGCTGCCCGAGCTCCAGGCGTCGTTCAAACTCGAGTTTCTCTAGCATCTTCTGTTCCTGCAAGAACGGAGACCCTGGTGATGCTGGCACAGGCTCTGGAAGGGGGGGGGCGGTTAGGATGTGAGAGCTGCAGGGGATGGGCTCAATCTCTCCAAGACTCAGTCTTCTCATCTGTAAAGTGGGGTCATCCTCCCACCCACCAAGGCTGGGTGAGACTGTGGGGAGGTGATACACGTAAGGGGCAACCGCTACTTCACCCTCTGATTTAGAGGTTGGAAGAGCTTGTCTCCTCAAATATAACAGTTGAGATGTTTAATGAGAAGAAAAGTGACAGAGGACAAAAGGCATTTTCTTACCTTCCTCTTCTCATAGTCTGAGAACCTATTCTGAGAGGCAAAAAAAAAGATAGTGGTTAAGAGAAGGTGGGCAGTAGGGGTTTTCACTGGCCCAGAATCCCCAGGCAGCCTGACAGCCCTCAGAGTCGCAGGTCCATTCAGAGGGACTGCCTTGGAGGACTGGGTAGGGGGTGGGGGATGAAGGGGCTGGCTGTTTGATAAAGGGGTCTGGATGGTTCTGATGGACACCAGGATTGAGAACCACAGGGCTTGGCTTAAGAGCTTCAAATCTTAAGTTCTGCTGATGCGGCTCTGAGAAGGCATGGGTGTTCCAAAAAAGAGACCAAGAAATGGGTGTCTGACCCCTGGTATGTCTGCACAGCACACCTGCAAGCTCCCAGCTCCAGCCCCCAAAACAGCTACAAATGCACCAAGGTGTCGGCGCAAGTTCCTGCAGAATTGTTCAAAAGAGTGAAAACACTGGAAATAACTCAAATGCCCATCAGAATGCGATTGCTAAGTCACGGTTCATTCACACAGTGGATTATTACACAGTTGTCGCAGGATGGGGCAAACGTGGGTGCAGCTACAGAAGGATGTCTGCCACCTTTCACTGTCTGTACCACGTGATTCCTCTCTTGTAAAAGCATCACCACCAAAACTCAACTCCCAGCTCTGGGGTGGCTGAGACAAAAGCCACGAAGGAGAGTCATTCATCAGTTCATGGTGACTGCCTCCAGGGGCTGGGACTGCAGTGTAGGAGGGGAGATGCTCACTCCACATATTTCTGTATTGTTCAGATTTATAACAAGGAGCATGAATTACTTTTGCAGTCAAACATCAGCACATGTATGTGCACACACACTTTTTTTTTTTTTTAAACAAGCCTTTCTATTTAGTTTTCTGGTTCTGAGACCAGGATCAAGTGCTGGAGCTGTAAAAGCAGCATCCTATAAAGAAATAAGATTTTCCCTATGCCGAGGTATGAGTAAAATTTAAGCTTATCTTTAGTTATATAGATAATACCTGACTATATTCTCCTTGTAAATAACTAAGCAAGGCATATAAAAGTATCCACTGACCACTCCCAGGCCTAATCCTTGTTCCCTCCCACCCTTCCTAGCCCTGCTCCCATATAAATATCATTATCAGACCTAAGTCCATGCATCTACCTACCTACAGTTTGTGCCTTTAGAAAAAACATATACGTTTTTATGTGTTTCCATTTATAAATCATTTTTTAATGAAGGTATAATTTATGTACTGTAAAATTTATCTTTTTAAAGAAGTGTACAGGTCTATGAGTTTTGACAACTGTATACAGTCATGAGACCATCACCACAATCAGACATGAAGCCTCGCTGGCTACAGTTGGTGCCCCCTCCCAGCCTCCTCAATTCGTGGGCTCCTGTGGAGGAGCATATGGGTGAAGAGTGGGGCACAGAGGTGGTTTCTGTCTGGCCTCACCTTCAGAGGCCCCTGTGCCTCTGAGGCCACAGAGGTTACTGTGGGCAGCTCTTGCTGGGCTTCCTCCTGCAGCCCTGACCTATGCTAGGTCTCCCCCAGGGACCCAGAAGTCCACTCTCCTCAAGCTCAATCAAGCAGGGAGACAGACAGGAAGCAAATCCTTTCTTGAGGAATTCTTCATGTAATTAGAGTTGTGGTTGTAATGGAGCAGGGCCCTGTGGGGCCTTCCCAGGACAGATCCCCTCCCCCTTCAAAATGTCCTCCAACCTGCCTCTTGTCTGTAGAGATTTTAGCCAAATAAGTGACTTAAGAGAAATGAGAAAACACAGAAGCGAAACAGTCAAGCAAGACAAAATAATTGTTTAGCCATTAAACAAAGGCAAGAACCTTTAGTTCCTCCTCAAAGGCTACAGATAATGTTCTGAGTCGTATTACTCAGCTGTTTTGCAGATACTGAAACCCAAACCAGGTGGAAGAAATGAGCTATATGATGACCAGACTGCAGCCATGACATTTACTGCTCCATCTCACACAATTCCCAGAACTGGCCTCAAAGAAATGGGAACAAACCGACTCTGGAGTTACAGATGAACTGTACCCAAAACGATCAGGATGGTGCTGATCAGGCGGCTGGATGACCAACTTCAAGATGATGCTCTGCACACAGCCCCCTTCTCTGCCTCCACACCCCTGAAACCCCCCCTTTTAAAACCCTTTGCCCCCTGACCCACAGTGGGAAGTTGGTTCCTGGGGACATGCATCCAGCTTCTCCCCAGGATAACTAGCTTCCCCAGTAAAGCTATCTTTCCTTTCACCCAACACTTGTCTTTCAGTGTTGGATTCTTGAGCCATGAGCAGCTGAACCCAAGTTCAGCAACACAAGTTCTCCCAGGAAATGCACAGGGCGCTCTGAGAACTTGCATAGATCTGACCTAGGCTGCTGCGTTGTGGAAAGCTTCTCAGAAAATGTGATGTTTCAGCTGGGAACTGAAGGATGAGACTGGGGCAAATGGGTGTGGAGAATCCAGCAGAGGGAACCCCCTATTCAAACACCCCAGACATTCAGGGACAGAGAGGAGTGGGATGAAGCTGGTGCTGGTGAGCTAGTGGGGTGAGGCCGCCTAGGAGGCCTTGTGAAAACTTCTACGTGTATCTGCTTGGCTGAGTCACTCAGCTTCTGGGATCTCAGCTCCCCAACCAGGGGTGGAACATGGGTTTCGGTACTGAAAGCCCGAAATCCTACCACGAGGCCACCAGAGAAAGAATCCACCTGCCAAAGCAGGAGACAAGGGTTTGATCCCTGGGTCGAGAAGATCCCTTGGAGAAGGAAGGAAATGGCAACCTACTCCGGTATTCTTGCCTGAAAAATCCCATGGGCAGAGGAGCCTGGTGGGCTACAGTCCATGGAGTTGCAAAGAGTTGGACATGACTTAGTGACTAAACAACAACAAGACGACCAGGGAACTCCCCGCATGTCCGTTTGAAGGGAGGTAAATTCTAGTTTGATGGAGGAATCTGGGGGCCGAAGCTCTGAACGCCCCTGTATGCACAGAACCCTTGCACACATAACCCGACCCACGCCCTCCCCGCCGCCCACCCCGCACGCCAGCAGGCACTGTGCCTTACCTGCCACTCCTCCTCCTCCCTGCAGAGTCTGTCCGTGGGCCCGTCAGGGCTGTCCAGGGAGTTCTCAGCCCCATCCTGCTCCAGGACCGGCAGCAGGTACTGAGAAGCGGGGTAGTACTCCAGCCCCGACTCTGCGAGAGACAGACACAGGCTGACCAGGACGGAAGGAGACTGCCTTGCAGCCCAGAACAGTCCACTGCTCCCCTCCGATGCTGGCCCTCCTGCACTGCTCACAGGCCTAATGCCTGGGCCTTAAATGTGGCAAGCACTCAATAAGCGTCAACTGAGTGAATAAATCTTCCCGCCCCCTGCCTCTTTACCACCCACGTGAGAATGAGGAGATGAAAAATGCCTGAGCTTCGTTTATCCACAATTTCCCGGGTAGCAGTCTCCTGTATATTTGAAAGGATTCATACACTTCCTGCATTTGGCCTTATTCTTGCTGATTTATCAGTGCTCTTTACGTGTGATAGTTAATAACCTTGGGTCTATAACATGTTGCAGCTATCTTCTTCCAGGTGGTAACTTATCTTTTTAATTTATTTTGTTGTGTGTGCATGTGCTCAGTCATGTCCAATTCTTTGCAACCCCATGGACTGTAGCCTGCCAGACTCCTCTGTCCATGGCATTTTCCTAGGCAAGAATACTGGAGGGGGTTGCCATTTACTACTCTGGGGGATTCTTCTCACGCCAAGGATCAAACCAGGGTCTCCTGCATCTCCTGCACTGGCAGGCAGATTCTCCACCACCTAGGGAGCCTGTCTTTTTAACTCTGACGATAGTGCCCTTTTGAGGTAAAGGTTATATTTTAATGTAGTCAATGTCACCCTTTTTCCCCTACCAAAGGATATAAATAGGCAATTCACAAGAAATACTAAAAGTAGACAGTAAACATGTGGAAAAGTATTCTAATATTTAAGGAAATTACATTAAGATAATAATGCTGCTGTTCAGTCTAAGTCGTGTCCAACTCTTTGTGACCCCATGGACTGCAGCACACCAGGCTTCCCTGTCCTTCACCATTTCCCGGAGCTTGCTCAAAGTCATGTCCACTAAGTCAGGGACGCCATCCAACCGTCTTACCCTCTGTCACCCTCTTCCTCTTGTTTACCCATCAGGTTCAGGTCAGTTCAGTTCAGTTCAATCACTCAGTTGTGTCCGACTCTTTGTGACCCCATGGACTGGAGCATGTCAGGCTTCCCTGTCCATCACCAACTACTGGAGCTTGTTCAAACTCATATCCATAGAGTCAATGATGCCATCCAACCATCTCATCCTCTGTCGTCCCCTTCTCCTCCCGCCTTCAATCTTTCCCAGCATCAGGGTCTTTTCAGATGAGTTAGTTCTTTGCATCAGGTGGCCAAAGTATTGGAGCTTCAGTTTCAGCATCAGTCCCTCCAATAAACATTCAGGACTGATTTTCTTTAGGACTGGTTTGATCGCCTTGCAGTCTTCTCCAACACCACAGTTCAAAAGCATCAGTTCTTTGGTGCTCAAGCTTTCTTCACAGTCCAACTCTCACATCCATACATGACCACTGGAAAAACCATAGCTTTGACTAGATGGACATTTGTCGGTAAAGTAATGTCTCTGCTTTTTAATAATCCATCAGGTTAGAAAACTTTTAAAGATCTCACCAACTGTTAGTGAGGCTGTGGGGAAGAAGAGTCCTCTCAGATACTCCTCATGGAATGTGAACCGATGTAAGCTCTTCAGAGGCAATACAGAGTGCTTGTCCCTGTTCACCTACCAACCCTGCTTCCCTACAGGGGATACACCCAACATGCCAGAGAAGTGTGGGGCAAAACGTTCGTTCCAGGGCCAAATGGGAAATAACTTTCAGTTGTTCCACTAGGAATACTCTACAGCAGTTTACAACAGACAGAGCCACACGTCATGGGACAGGAAAGGCCCGGGACCTATTCTTAAGTGAAAAAGGTAGGGCATAGAATCACCTGGTACAACATCTTCTCTGGGTTTTTTAAAAATGTTTTTAAGATAGCAAAACCAAAAATTTTACATACACATTTATACCTGCTGTGCTGTGCTTAGCTGCTCAGTCATGTCTGACTCTTTGTGACCCCATGGACTGTAGCCTGCCAGGCTCCTTTGCCCATGGGGTTCTCCAGGCAAGAATACTGGAGTGGGTTGCATGCCCTCCTCCAGGGGATCTTCCCAACCTAGGGATCCAACCCAGGTCTCCCACATTGCAGGCGGATTCTTTACCATCTAAGCCATCATACTTCCTCATGTGACAATCATCTTTCCCTGCTTCTCCTGCCAGATATGCAGAGCTCTGGGCAGGCAGGGACCCTCAGCTGCCTCGCTGGCACAGGGCAGTCCCAAGAGCCATGGTCTGTGCTCACTCAGCAAAGAAGGCGGGCTGCCTGGCTTTACCTTTGCAGAGGAACTGCTGAATGGCTTCAGTGCCCGTGCCACACACCTCCTGTGGGGGATAGACCATGGACGACGCGGCGAGGCTCAGGGTCTGCAGACACAAGGAGACCCCCTCTTTATCTGTCGTTCACTTCACTGTTCAACACAATCAAGACGCAAGATCTTTAAAGAGGTAATCAAGTTCAAAACAAAGTCACCAGTCTGGGCCCTAGTCCAGCACGAACTGATATCCTTAAAAGATGAGGCAATCAGGACTCAGAACGCATTCCAAGGGAGGAGGATTGGAGGACACAGGGAGAGGAAGGCCGTCCAGAAGCCAAGGAGAGAGAGGCCTTAGAAGAACCAACCCCACCAAGACCTTGATCTTGGACTTCTGGCCTCCAGAAGCCTTAAGGCCCCAGACTGGTCTCTTCGTTAGGACAGCCCGGGGAGACAACACAGTGTCCCAGGTGATCGCCTTGCCCTCCGCCCCCAGCTCTGACAAGTCACGGTTTCTGCAGCTCTGAGCTGAGGCCGCTCCCTCCCTGCCAGCGCCCTCCAGACACAGCGACTTCCAACCACATCGGCTCCCCTGCTCCTCCCTTAACACGTCCTGGGCTCTCCCACCTCCTGCCTTTTCCCGAACTGGTCCTCCACCTGGAATGCTCCCATGACCCCTGTCAACTTCTGCAAAGCTTTCTCCTCTTTCAAGGTCTGGCTCGAACACCATGTCTTTCACAGTGTTAATGCACCCATCAGGATTCAGCATGAGCTTTTCACTCTACTAGGAATACGCTTTGCTGCCTCCATTATGACAGCAACTCACCTAATTACAGCCATTCACACTCAGTTCTCTGTGTGAGCCCCTGAGGACCTTGAAAGCTCCGTGACCCCTGTATCCTGTGACCAGGGCAGGCCTCCAGGAATGTGGGAGGGGAGTGGCGGGCAGGCCAGACAGGCCCCCAGGCGAGAACATGGCCCACCTACCTCCAGGGTTCGGACGTGCGCCAGCATCCGGGGCAGCCTCTGAATCTCGTTCTCACTGATGTCCAGAGTGCGCAGGCTCCGAAGCTCCCCCAGCGTGTCCGGCAGCTCCTTCAGCCTGTTGTCTGGAGGGGTCCCAGTGGCACAGCTCAGCACCCCAAAGCCCCTTCACCAGCTTCTGGCCTGACACCCGCCAGGACTGGGCAGAAGTGGGTGCCTCCCTCTGAGCCTGGGGTATACCCTGGTTCCATGAGGAAGAGCGGTGGAGTTTCAATGACCCAAGTTCAAGTCCCTGCTCCACCACTTATGAACTGAGTGACTTTGGAAAATTGACTTGACCTCCCTGGACCAGTTTCCGCATCAGTAAAATGGGGGTGCCCACACTATTTGGCCTTATAGGAATACTAAGGGATTCAAAGAGAGGATGCATATGAAAAGGTGCTCAGCACAGGGCCTATCACAGTAAGTGATTAGTAAATTGGGTGCTATTATGTTTATCATTATACAAACGGGTAAACTACAGCATCCTGTGCAGAAAGAACTGAAGGAAAAGAAGAAAGGAGAGAGCTGGGGGTACAGGGAGGCACGTGTTAGAATTTCGGCTCAGTCACGACTGCACTGGCTGGTCTTGAGCAAGTCACGGCTCTCTGAGCCTCGTTTTCCTCATCTGTACATTGGGGATAAGACGTCCTCCTCTCTCTCACACACTTGTGGCACCCCCGAGTGTGGAAGCGCTCCTCACTGGGTGTGAAGGGATACTCAGAATGGCTCTCGCCCAGTCAGTCCACACTCTCACCATCCATCGTCCATGGTTCTAAACACGAACGACAGAGTCCTGGGGGCCTTGCTGTCAATGCTGTCTGCTCTCCTCCCTGTAAGGTCCCGGCTGGAAGGAGCTGCAGGAACCCTCCAGATGCCCTGTCTCTGGTTACCATGGAGACACATCGACTGCAAAGGAGGTCCAACAGTTTGAGTGACACCTGGGGGCTGGCTGCCCTCGTGCTCAATGGGTCCCAGGACAAGCACCCTGGGATACTAGCTGGGTCAGATCGGAGCAGACCGAGGGTCACGTGGACAGGACGTCCTGGCCCCCTACCTTTCACATTGAGGGTCTGGAGCTGGATCAGGTTCCCAATGGAACGTGGGAGATAGGTCAGTTGATTTCTTTCCACGTTCAAGACCTAAGAAAGAGGGAGAATGGCATGAGAAGGCACACACACAGACAATAATGCCTACCCCACTTCCGGCTGGGCATTATCCGGGCACCACACCCACATCTCTATCTCCTGACAGCCCTTTGAGGAAGACAACAATTGTCATGATCCCATCTGAGAGATGAGAAAACTGAAGCTCAGAGTGGTGAAGTCCTGTTTCCACAAGGCAATGCCAAACTTTGAACCTGGTTCTTGCTGAAGCTGTACTATTTATACTGAACACAAACACGTGATGATAAGGGGATCCAGGTTAGGGGCACGTGATAAAGCCTTGTTATCCCAAAGTGAACAGGAGGAAGCTGAGCTGCATTCAGGCAGTAGGACCTGCCTGAGGCTGTGGGGCCAGCCGCTGGTGGAGCCGGGATTGAAACCTGGGCTGATTGGTGGCACTGTGAGGTAAGTGAGGCCGACAGGATGACACATAAAGTAACCATTAAAAATAAACAGATACGATGGGGAGGCACGCACGTTAAAAATAATGTGGCAGATGAGTATTCGATGAACCCAAGGATGGCTGTAAGTTATTCTTCTCAGGTATCCAAAAGTTACAGAACAGTGAAAGCACCAATTATACAAAAATACGCGTGCAAAAAAGGATGGTGCGTCTTCCTCTGTGAACTGGGGATGCTGCTGCCGTGTTCACAGAGGGGCTGTGAGCAACTGGTTGGCGATGAAAGTGAAATGCTTGGCTTGGTGCTGGCACGCAGTGGGTGCTCGATAAATGCAGGGGCTGCCCCTGACAAGCAGCAGAAGTGAGACAGAGCCGCAGAGCTGAATTCATCACTTGGAAATGGTAGACTCGTTGGGAGCTCTTTTTCTGTAACGTTGTGGAAGCTAACGATGCAATCCCAATGCACATGCCAAAAATTCAGTGGAGAGATGCCCACAGCCCAGATCGTAAGGCTGACGCCACCCCTGGGCATCTCAATAGTAAAGGCGGAGGGGCCAGCGGCACCTAAGCCCTGGCTGGAGCATGACCACAACATTCTGGAAATGTGCAGCTGCAGCTTCTTACTTAGGAGGTCAGAGGTGGGTTGTGTCTCCTGCAGCCGTACCTGCAGGGCTGTCAGCTGCCCTATGTCGTCGGGAAGGGCTGTCAGCTGGTTATCATGAAGATCCAAAACCTGCGGAAGGGAAACAAGTGGGACACCTGAAGTCCCCGACGGAGAAAGCCCCCGTGATTTTAGGCTCCAGGGAGACAGGGTGTGGAGGGAGTGCCCCCGGGCCTCTGGTGTTCAAACCAAGGGTACCAGCCCCTTCCTCCCCAACTAAAGGACCACTCCATCTTTTTTTTTCAAGTATTATACCGTTTCATTCTTATTTATCCAGCATGCGTACATATTCATGTTGAAAACTCCTGAGACGTCTAGATATATATTCGCATAGTAAAAGACTACCAAATATGCAATAAAATATTGACAGCAGTTCTCTAGAGTGTGAAATTATGTTTTTCCTTATGCTTAACTATATTTGCTAATATTTTTAACAATGAAAATGAGCAAAATGGAGGACGTATATATATGTATACATATAAAATACATATATATGAAATACAAATATACATGAATGTGAAAGCTTTTCAGTGTTATCTTTCTTCCGCTTATAAAAATAAAGCGTGTTGGACCAGAACAGTAAAGCGAAGTAAGAACTACCCCTAGTCCCTCCACACCAGCATTAGCCACAAAAATCACTTTGATGCCTCCGCTGCCAGTCTCTACACCGCCACGTGCATACCCTCGGTCACAGCTCAAGTTTATGGGAAACAGCCTGGGGCCCTGCCTCCCATCCACTATGACCACATCCCAGCCTCTGTCCTGGGGGAGCTGACTGTCAGGAGGCAGTCACTCTGCTCACTGCACTTCCACGTACTGACCACACGATGCCTGGTGTCCCTCCTCTTGCTTCCTGTTTGGGCCCATTGGTCTCCCTGTTCTCTGCCAGTTCGCTTGCTATGCGTTTATGGTTTGCCTTTCCACCTAGCGGGTAAGCTCCCTGAGGGCGGGGCTTGCAGCTGGTTCTCTCTGCAACCTCACTGCACACAAGCCCAGAGGAGGCGCCCGATAAACCATGCTGATCACACCCAGAGTCCCATTGACATGAGGCACGTCTGGCATAAACTCTGACAGCCAAGAAGAGACGTGACGGGAGGGGCGTGCTCGCTGCCTCCTGGGAGCAGGGTCCCGGTACCTTGATGGTGGCGAGACTCAGGAGGCTGCAGGATTTAGGGAGCAGGGAGGTGAGCAGATTTGTGTGGACGATCAACACCTGCGTGGGAAAGAGTTTCCGCGTGTTAGGCTGAAGGGAGCTGCAGGGAGGCGGGCTGGAGGCGGGGCAGCCGACACAGCACTGGACACCGGCAGTCAGCCCGGCCCAGAGCTCTCTCCTGTAGACATCACAAGCAACGCCTCCAAACACGGGAAAACCAGGTGATCTTAAACTCTGGAATCTCAAGACAGAAAGGGACCTCAGAGGCCTAATTCTTCCTTCCATCCCAAGAAGAGATCCCTGCGCAGCTGTCCCCACCTCAACATCCCTCAGCTTCAGCAGCATCTTGTAGAAAACGTCAATGTTGTTTTCTAGTCTCTCAGGCGTGTCTGACTCTTTGTGACCCCATGGATTGTAGCCCGCTAGGCTCTTCTGTCCACAGGATTCTCTGGGAAAAAATACTGGAGTGGGTTGCCATTTTCTTCTCCAGGGGACCTTCTTGACCCATGGATCGAACCCTGCACTGGCAGATGGATTCTCTACCACTGACCTACTAGGGAAGCCCCTTGTGGAAAACAGAGAATGATAAATCCCTGCCTCTGAGGGCTGCTAACAAGCTAACTTTCACTCAGCCCAGGGCTAGGACATGGTCGGACACTCAATCACATATGCTACTATTTTTGTTAGGCATTGACTCCTGCATGGATACTTCCAAAGTCAAGCTCACTCCTCTGTTGGCATAGAACACATTTTACCTACCTGCTCTCAGACACTTCATTTAGAATACTATTATCTACCTGCATTCAAGGCTGCAATGCCTTTCTGAAAAATCATTCATTTCACTCTTAACCTTCCCTAATTGACCAGAATGAAATGAGTGTGATTTTTACTATTAATAACAATGTGGTTGTTCAGTGTCCACTCTGTGGCAGGCACTCTACTCAGGCCTTTTACATCTTTATCTCTACCTCCCTGTCACTCATTTAATTCTCATAACAGCTCTGTGAAAGGAGGACGGATGTCTTCCTTTCATAGATGGAGAAACTGAGATGTAAGAGTGTAAGGAAGTTGCCCAGTTCAGGAGGGGCCCAGCCAGAGCTGCCTGATGCCAGGGCCTGCTCCCCTGTGAGGACACCTGCTGCAGGTGGAAAGCATGCCTTTCAGAGAGAAGAGGGATGTCTATGCCAGGATCCCCACCTGACCGCAAACAAGCAAACATGCCATGAATGATTTTCTGAAAATGTAGATCCGTCTCACCTTCTTCTGCAGAACTTTGCATGTTGCAAAAGCCCCAAATGGAATCTAAGATAAGATAAAGAAGAATCAGTGCCTCCCCTCCTGCCAGTTTTTAACCTGTTTTCTGAGTGGCAGGAAAAAGGGGCAGGAAATGAGTAAGTCTAAGCCCTGGGATGGCTGGGAGGAAGCCGCACCGGGTGGTCAGCCCTTCCAATCAGCTGTCGGGTGACTTCCCCAACAACCCACCCCATCCCCATCGTGAATTCCGAGGGACAAAAGACAGATCTCTGATGTCCTACAGAGAATCCCAGGCTCTCCCAAGGCCTCAGGAATCTGTGGGCGCATTTTCTGGACTCTGTGACTCTTGAAGACCATGCTGAGGCCAAAAGATCATCAGTTTTCTTTCACAACAACAAAAGCTAAGGAAACATCTCTTGACTAGAGCTTCTGGCCTCTTAAAAGTCTCAGTCCACATCTATAATTTCCCAGGGACAGCAGAGCCAAGAAGGAGAGCAGATAAAACTTCACAAGCAGAACACCAACCACCCCACTTTACCTCAGAGAGTTCACATTTAGAGATGTCAAGAATGTCATCTGCTCCAGCTTCTTTTGCCTAGGGATAAAAAGAATTAAAAAAAAAGCCGGGGGGGGGGGCAGTTTCCAGGACTTTACTGGTAGTCCAGTGGTTAAGACTCCGCACTCCCAATTCAGGGGGCCGGGGTTCAATCCCTGGTCAGGGAACCAAATCCCTCATGCCACAGCTAAAAGAGCCAGCGTGCTGCAACTGAGACCCAGTGCAGGCAAATAAATAGTTTTAAAAAGAAGAAGAAAGAAAAAGAAAAGGGTTCGAGCAAAACATCCTTTCAGGGTGGACAAATCAGGCAAAGAAACATAGGATTAATGGCTTCAAAGAATCGCAGACACCCTCCTGGTTCAACTAGTCCATTCTGAAGGTGCACCAACGATCCTGGCTTTAATTGGGCTTGAGGTCCTGCAGGGAAGAGTGTGAACAAGTCACACCAAGCATGGTCAGTCTGCAGAGGGGAAGTGCAGCGTGGAGCCCTGCTGCCTGGGGCGGAGGTGGAGATGGGCATAGACTCGGAGGAAACCCATTTCTCTCACCAGACACATCTGGTACTCCAGGCGTTTCCGAGCCTCCTCGCTGGGTTTCCGCTTCCGGAAGAAGAGTGGCATTCTTCCTTTTTTCTAGAGCGATCTTCACCACACTAGGGTGGAGGAGAGGGGTGAGGGCCGGGGGCATCTGTCATTGCCCCCCAACACCCTGGACAGAGCACAGTAACGAGAGCACAGAGCTCATCTGCTGGATTATATGCTCCTTGAGGGCAGGGCCATGTCCATCTTGACCATCCATCTGTGCCCCAAGCCTGGCACAGCAGGTGCTTAATACCATTTCTTCTTTGTTTACTAAACAAGCAGCAGCAGGATGTGGAAAAGCACAACAGCAAGCCAGGTGACCTGGCTTTGAGCCCACATTTGCCCCTGACCCACTGTGAGCCCCTGACATACCCATTCCCCGTTCAGGGCCCCATCTCTCCTCCACATTAGACAAGGGGGTTGATCTGGAGACATTTCCTCAGGTCCTCTTAAAGGAGGCTCTTTGAGGACTCTAACAGCCTTGGCTGATGAATCACTTCTAACCCCTGACACACTATCAGAGTGGCATCAGCAAACCACCAAACTGCTACATGGCTTTAGCCACCCCGTCCTTGATCCTGGGGAACTCAAATACATCGTAACCAAAGGGGTTTCTGAATTATTAATAAATGAAAATTCAAAAGCAATTCTCAGGTAATTTGCCACTCTCCCAGTTATTATGATCCCATCTGATTCTCACCACAGCCCTCTTTATAGTAACAAAATTGATGCTCATCAAGTTCAGCTATCTGGTTATATAGCTGGACTGTAGTCCAAACCAGTCTGGAACCTCTGCTCTTTCAAGTCCTGATCCCGTGGAGTTTGCCCAACTCCTTGGTGCTTCAATAACTTAGCACACACTGAGTACACACTGTTCTGAACTCACTGCCTGCCTGGTATCAGAAAATGTCAGCACTTGATATGGAACATCAGTGGGTCAGGATGCACTCATACACAGAAGCTTATGGTTAATAGCATGGACTCTGGGACGATTTTGTTTGTTTGTTTAACTGTTTTTGAATCCAAGCTCGGCCACCCACCAGCCATGTCCCCTTGGTTCACCTCTCTGAGCCTCAATTTCCTCATCTGTAAAGTTTGAGTAATGTTCCCAACACTTGGTTCTATTTGGAGCCAGTGATTTCCATATCTGTAAAGCCCATAACACAGTACCTGGCACAATGTTAATCACATACCACCACACATCTAACAAACATTTATTCAGGGCCTAGGAGAGTAGAAAGAGCTGGGCAGAAAGGGGCCAGGGTGGAGATGCAGTTGAAGAAGACATATACCTCCTCCTCAGGGGAGGGGCAGATATCACAGGTCTCTGCCAGAGGCGTGGGCTGTCTGGGGAGCTGGCCTAGCCTGCAGAGCTGGCTCAGGCCCCTCTTGTCGCCCCACCTGTCTGCAGGGATGGGGAATAATTTAAAAACAGCCCTCCCCCATCTCTCCTTAATAACCAGCTCTTATCCTTCTGCTCCCCAATGACTAACCTTCCTTCACTTCCTCCCCAGTGGCCACCTCTCTTCCCTCCCTCCTAGATCAGCTCTTCCCTATCTGCTCCCTGATGTCCATTCCTCATCCATCCCGTCCCCCAACGTCCAGCCTAGATAGGAAGAGCCACACTCATCCTCCTCAGCCTGGAGTGGGCAGTGCCCAACCTTGCTGTGCAGATAAACAGGTCCCTGATGGTGTTCCCTCGGGTGGACCTGAAGGCAGGCCGATCACTTGCAGGGCTTGGTCATGGACGTGGGGTGGCAGGCCACTGGGCAGTGCACGTCCCCTGCGGAGCAGAGTCTGGTCTCCTCCAAACGTAGGAACTGGGGATCGAAATTCAGAATCTCAGAAAGTCATGCAGACCAAGATGACGAAGTCTGAGACCGAAGACCGGAGAATCTTTTAGAGTTGGACCGGATTTAGACTCTTAACTAAACTGTTCTAATAGCTAAAATGCATACATCACGAAGGAGTTAGACGGTGGTCCGAGATCGCTGTGGCCGAGAGGTCTCGGAATGCGATGCGGATCCTTAGGAGAGGGGCGGGGCTCTGGGATTGGGTGACTGGGACTATGGGGTGACCCTCAGGATAAGGGAGAATGGGAAACAGCGGGGCCTGGGATCTCGGGAGCAGTCCTCTGTTGTCTGCCTTCTCAGGGAGAATTGCCCCGAACCCCCCTTCAGACCCCCTAGTCACAGCTCACCGCGGTGCCGGGTTCTCCAGCCGCTAGCCTCAGGTGCCTGCCCACAAACAATATGGCGGCAAGGGCGTCGCTGGAAGGTTGGGCGGAGACGGCAGTTCTCGCGACAGTCGCGCTTTCCGGTCTATATCCGGCGTAGAAGTGCCACCTTCCGGCCTTTCGGCTTTCGGTTCGGAGGAGGCAAAGGTGCAACTTTCTTCGGTCGTCCCGAATCCGGGTTCATCCGACACCAGCTGCCTCCACCATGCCGCCTAAGTTCGACCCCAACGAGATCAAAGTCGGTGCGTGCTTTAGATGTGGCCGGGGCTTCGGGATGCGGCATCCCTCCCCGTATTCCGTCCGGCCCGCGCCCTCCGCCGCGATGGCCTTTCCCACGTTGGGCCTCAAGGCCGCTGCCTCCTAGGGGCCTACCCTCTGGTGCAGCGTTCAGCGCGCTGTGCGGTCGTGTCCGAGTCTCTTACTCTTTCTGGGCCTCGGCCTCCCCACGTGTAGATGGGGAGGGAGGACCGGACGACCTGTGGCGGCTTCGCAGCCCGCACGCCTTAGGGTAAGGTTTGTCTCCGGGCGCTTCTCCCAAGACTGGGTTGGCCGGCGGCGGGGCTGCCCCCAAACCGATGCGGAATGGGCCTCGGTAGCGGTGGCCGAACCCAAGGCCGCCGTCCCATGTGGCGCTTGGAGCGGTTCTCGCCTTGTCGGGAGGTGTGTCCTGCCTTGCTCCCCGCTGAAGCTCTTGGCATTTTTCCCAGAAGAGGCAAACGGTGGTGCGACCAGGCCCGCCAGGAGGACTGCGGAGGGAGGGCTGTGATTTGGGCGCCTCTTCTGCGGAGGCACTGAACCTTTCTTTCTTCCAGTGTACCTGAGGTGCACCGGTGGGGAAGTCGGTGCCACGTCTGCCCTGGCGCCCAAGATCGGTCCTCTGGGTCTGGTAAGTCATTCTCGGGGGAGGGAGGCGTTTAAATAAGACTCTAGCCTGCGCAGACACGATTGCCTCTGAGGTGCTGTTGACAGGGACAGATTGCCATCCCCTACTAGGCGTCCGAGCCACTGAACTGGCACCAGCTGCTGCAGGAAGGTTGTATATAAAGGTGGAATCCGGTACTTTGAACCTGTAGTTTTCTAGTGTATCTTAGTTGCTGTTCTGAGGGTACATGAGGGATGGGATGGAGGAGGTTTTTGAAGTCAAGAGCGATAACTGTTGTCTGCTTGGTCTATTTCTTAGGGAAATAGGCTGCTGGAGGATTGAATGGGGTGTGAAGTGTTTGTGAATTTACACCTGTTACAGTGAAGTGCAGTCACTCAGTCGTGTTCGACTCTCTGTGACCGTGGACTGTAGCCTACCACGCTTCTCCGTTCATGGGACTTTCCAGACAAGAATACTAGAGTGGGTTGCCCTTTTCTTTCTCCAGAGGATCTTCCCGGCCCAGGGATCGAACCTGGGTCTCCCGCATTGTGGGCAGCCGCTTTACAGTAGCTGGTATTAACTCTGCTTTCAATCTACTGTTTCATACACTTGTCTTTACCTGTAGTGTCCTGGAGAAGGAAATGGCAACCCACTGCAGTATTCTTGCTTGGAAAATTCCAGGTGGACTACAGTCTATGGGGTCGCAGAGAGTCGGACACGACTGAGTGACTAACACACCTAGGACTTAATTCGTCTCTTTTTTTCTTCTTTATTTCTTGGGCAGTGGTCTTCTGTCTGAAAAGTTATCCCATCATGGTTTTGCCTAAGCTGTTGCCACCTTATTCTTCGTTGTCCCTTAGCTCAGCTAGCGCTCACTGGACACCTCTCCTGTTGAGTTTAGTCATTCAGTCGTACCACATACATCTTTAGGAAAGGGTAGGTAAGGAACCTGGCCCCATTGTGGCCTTAAACCTCAAGGTTACAGCCTTGGATAAACTAAACCCATAACCTCATTTTTCGAATTTAATTATGAGAGCCATACCTTGATTAGGTAGGCACAGTTAAATGTGTTTCAGAAAGCTTTCTTGTGTGCCACCAAGTGAGAGGGACTGGGTTTCAGATCGGTTTGTTAGGGCACAGTGTGATTATATATATACCTTTTATTTCTAGTCTCCAAAAAAGGTCGGTGATGACATAGCCAAGGCAACTGGTGATTGGAAGGGTCTGAGGATCACAGTGAAACTGACCATTCAGAACAGACAAGCTCAGGTACTTGGTTTGAGGGAGGGCAGAGGTGGGGATACCTGGGAGGCAGGTACTAAAAGCAATTTTATTTGTGGGGAGGGCTGTTTTGAGAGCATGGTTTAAATATTAACTCTTCTCACTTTTGAGACACTGAGCAAATGAGGGTTTGCTGGGGTAGGGTAGGCTGTGTTTCTGGTTGTGAAAATTAGCTTGAATGTACATTTGGTAAACAGTGTCTGGCCCATGGTTCCTGAGAGCCAAAGTGCGTGGTATTATCGGTTCTCATTAGAGGGTGGCATAGGGCGCTTATTCATAAGGAGAATCTCTTCTGCAGATTGAGGTGGTACCTTCTGCTTCTGCCCTGATCATCAAAGCCCTTAAGGAACCACCAAGGGACAGAAAGAAGCAGAAAAACAGTGAGTGGTTTTTTCCCTGGTAATTTGTGGGTGGTGGTGTGTCCAATGTAATAGACAGCTGTAGTTGCTCCCTTTAAGGAAACAGGGATGGCACAAGTGTTTGATGTTAGGCTGTTACAGAGCCAGGCACTGACAAGTGCCCTGTGTCTCTCCCTAATCACTGGTGTGGAACAGATCCCCTCAGCACTTAACAGGAGGGAACTGGCAAACAGGGTGAAGAAACAGATAACCAGTAATTGAGGGGGGCAACTTCCTAACTGGATGACATATGGACAGCTTTAACCAACCTCAGTCACTTTTTTCTCTTCAAATAATCCCTTCCATGTAAGGTTAGCAAAACTTGATTTTGTATCTAGCCACCCGCCACTGCACCTGACCAGTTTTCTGTTGGCTGGTGCAATCCAGTGGTGAGCTAAAAATAACCCCAGCTTAGGAAACAGGGTTGTTCTTCATGTGGATGACTCTGTGCCGAAAGCATGGGAACAGGCTAGAAATGGATGAGGGAAGATGGACTGTGGTCTGCCCTGGCCTCAGGTGGTAACAAAGCTTTTGTTCTTTTTTCTTTTCTGCAGTTAAGCACAGTGGAAACATCACTTTTGATGAAATCATCAACATTGCCCGGCAGATGCGGCATCGGTCTCTAGCTAGAGAACTTTCTGGTAAGAGCAGAACAGTTTGGGGCCACCTTAGTTGTAACTTGAGATGTTATTTGTTTTTTTCAATTGCCTTTTCCCAATTAGAAGGGGCTTTTTTACTCTGTAAGACCTGGAATTGGAGTGTCTTCCGGTTTGAGTCAGGGTATCATGGGATCTGTGGCCAGTTTTGCAGTTGGAGTTTTTAAATAATACTGAGTGCTGAGTTTTGGATTAGGGGAGCAGTAATAATTATTCCTGTAATCCATAAAATAGTTATTCCTTGTTCCTCTCGTCACCTGTATTCCCTCTGGTATCTGAGAATTGCGAGGGACTGACTTCCCCTTTGATTCCACTTTTTCTTAATGACAGGAACCATTAAAGAGATCCTGGGGACTGCTCAGTCTGTGGGCTGCAATGTTGATGGCCGCCACCCTCATGACATCATAGATGATATCAACAGTGGTGCAGTGGAGTGCCCAGCTGTAAGTAACTTCTGCACTGATGTGGTTAAAATTAAGGTGAAAACTGGAGGGGGAGCTAATGTATCCTTTGAGATACTGTAGAAAGTTCTAGAAGTGCTCAATAGTGGTAGATAAAGTCTTTTGTCCTGTTACTGAATAGTTTCCTTTTTTTTCCCCCCCAGAGTTAAGAACTACAAAGGAAAAAGAAAAATAAAGGATCATTTGACAACCAGTGGACTTTCTGATGTAGCTTCTTCCTTGGGGGGGGCGGAGCCTAGTCTTCGTGGTCAAATTGTGGTCATTGGGGCCAAGGTGACAGATGAAGCAGCAGTCTGTGGACAACAGAATTCTGTCCTCAAGAAAATACTGGTCAGAAAGAAAACTTGGGAGTTGAACATAATAGAAAATATGTGTGAAAGGAGTTCTTCCCAAACCAGTTTAGAAGGTGGGTTGCAGGCCCAGGGCTTTGCTGTCCATCTCTGCACACAGCTGGGGTTCAGAATTACTGATGGGACAACCAAAGAACCTGATGTTTATGGTCCTTGACTGATCTCAAGTTGATGTAAAAGCGAGGTTCCGTTCCGTTCCGTTTCGTCGCTCAGTCGTGTCTGACTCTATGCGACCCCGTGGACTGTAGCCTACCAGGCTTCTCCGTCCATGGGATTCTCCAGGGAAGAATACTGGAGTGGGTTACCATTTCCTTCTCCAGGGGATCTTCCCGACCCAGGGATCGAACCCGGGTCTCCCGCATTGGAGGCAGAAGCTTTAACCTAAAGTCTACTAATGTAGTTAGCAGTGCCTGGTTTAAACCCTCAGGGTTTGCTTTAAACCAGCAACAAACAGACTTTTCCCCAGGCCTCTCCCTTGTCTTCCCCTTAGTCCTCTGATTTTCTATCTAGAGCTCCTCACTCACTTGATTTGATATGCAGCAAATGAACATCAGACACCTAGGTACTGAGACAAAAGCTTGAAATACCAACCTGGAAGGGGCTGCTTTCTGGGTACTTGCCTAAAAGGGGTTAGGAATGACAGCCCTGTGATCTTCATTTCTAGTTGCTTTCCTCTCCCATTTCTGTGTTTGGTGTGTGTGCTCAGACTCTGCAGCCCCATGGGCTGTAACCTGCCAGGCTCCTCTGTCCATAGGATTTCCCCATGCAAGAATACTGCAGTGGGATGCCATTTCCTTCCCCAGAGGTTGAACCTGGGCTTCCTGCATCAGGCAGATGCTTTACTGTCTGAGCCACCAGGGAAGCTTAGGTTTAGATGGTTTTTAACCACAGATGGAAGCAGGTGTGGAAAACTTTGTTTACTGGAAAGGACTATCTGAGATCTCTGAAGTCAGGAAAGGTTCCAGGACGTGGCAGTTACCAAGGAATTAAAGCTAGAGGCCTTGGGTGACAACCATCTCACAGTAGACCACTAGTGGGGAATCAAGCATACCTATCAGAAAACACCAGGGAACCAGTTTATAGCAGCTAGGATCTACAGTGCTGGTATAAAGGAGAAAGAAGGCCAATAGGCTTAAAGAGCTTGATCCAAGATAACTGGGCTGTCAGGAAGGCGGGTAAAGGAAAAATGACCCACTTGCCTTTAAACCAGGAAAGCATGGCTGCCATCAGATGGCCCCAGTCTTGTTAGCCCTCCCTCTAAAGTGAAGGTCATAGTTAATATAACTATTATGAACTATACATGTTCTATTACAACAGTATATTATAGTTAATAGCCTTAGGTCTATAACATGTTGTTTTCTGAATGTTGAGCTTCAAGCCAACCTTTTCACTCTTCTCTCACTTTCATCAAGAGGCTTTTGAGTTCCTCTGCATTTTCTGCCATAAGGGTGGTGTCATCTGCATATCTGAGGTTATTGATATTTCTCCCTGCAATCTTGATTCCAGCTTGTGCTTCTTCCAGCCCAGTGTTCCTCATGATGTACTCTGCATATAAGTTAAAAAAGCAGGGTGACAATATACAGCCTTCTCCTATTTGGAACCAGTCTGTTGTTCCATGGCCAGTCACTGTTCTTGGTTCTTTTGCAATAGCCTTCACTCAAGCAGAGATGACTACGACAGACCACTGCAAGATACCTGGCCTTTTAAGTACAAAGTCCTTCACTCGTTCTTTATAAACCAAGGTTTCCGAGTTAAAGGTAAATCTTGCAAACAGTGTAATTGGAGCTGGGCAGTTTGCTCACCAATGTGTTGATAAAGGAGCACCACATGCAAGGTGGAAAATAGTGGCTGTTTATTAAAAGGTGCTTTTGCACGTGGCTCTGGGCTAAGCCTTTACATCAGATGTCCCCAGATGCCTGCGAATTACTGTCAGGTCCCCATCTACTTGAGTTCTGTTCGCAGTTACTCTCCAGCATGGAGTGTCTGGTGTCTGATGAAAGCTGAACTGCACCTGAAGGCCTTCCCACACGCGCTGCACTGATAGGGTCTGACAGCAGCGTGAGTTCGCCGGTGCTGGCTGAGGGAGGCGCTTTGGCTGAAGGCCTTGCCACAGGCGCTGCACTCGTAGGGCTTCTCCCCCGTGTGGACCACACGATGCCGAATGAGCGCGGCGCTCTCGCTGAAGAGCCTCCCGCAGTCCGTGCACCGGTAAGGCCGCTCTCCAGTGTGAGTCCTGTGGTGGGCTACGAGGTTTGTGCTCTGGCTGAATGCTTTCCCGCACTCACTGCACTTGTAGGGTTTCTCTCCAGTGTGAGTCCTCTGGTGGTTTGTGAGGTTTGCACTCTGGCTGAAGGCCTTCCCACATGAGTCACATTTGTAGGGCTTCTCCCCTGTATGGATCCTCTGGTGCTGAATAAATGCCGCACAGTAGCTGAAGGCTTTCCCACATTCGCTGCACTTGTAGGGCTTCTCCCCTGTGTGAGTCCGCTGGTGGTTGGTAAGATTTGCACTGTGGCGGAATGCCTTCCCACAGTCGCTACACTCGTAAGGCTTCTCTCCAGTGTGGATTCTCTGGTGCTGAACAAGGGCTGAGCAGTCACTGAAGGCTTTCTCACACGCGGTACATTTGTAGGGCTTTTCTCCAGTATGAGTTCGCTGGTGTTTTGTGAGGTTTGCGTTCTGGCTGAAGGCTCTCCCACATTCACTGCACTTATAAGGTTTCTCTCCAGTGTGAATCCTCTGGTGCTGAACCAGAGAAGAGCTCTGGCTGAAGGCCTTCCCGCACTCACTGCACTCGTAGGGCTTCTCCCCAGTGTGGCTCTTCTGATGCTGAGACAGGGAAGAACAGTAGCTGAAGGCCCTGCCACAGTCGTCACACGTGTACGGCTTCGCTCTGCGAGGTCTCACTGCACCTGCATTCTTCCCAAAGCCCTCTGCCTGTGTGTCACGTTTACAGGACCTCACTTCTGCAGGAACGCCCTGCTGTGGAGCAAGGACTGGTCTCAGATTGAGGCTCTTCCCCACCTCACTGTTCCTGTGCGCTGACTCCCCAGAAGGCATCTCTACACTTGCATCTTGGAATGATTCTTCAGAAAAGTCGTGCTCAGGTGGTGATTCAGATATAATCTTCCAATCTGAAGAAAATTTAGAAAAGTAATTTTAAAAATTCTTTTGGTGGTAGAAGATACTGCAATATGAAGGCTGAAGGAGCTGGTCTAAGCCTGTATGCGGACTGGTTCCATGCTTCACCCCCTTCACCCAGGATGTGTATGTAAGTGTTGGTCGCTCAGTCTGACTCTTCGTGACCCCTCGGACCACCATCCTCTTATTGTTATGTCCTAACTGATCTCCCTGCTTCTGGTCTTCAACCCTGAAAGTCTAGTCTCCACAGGTTATCTTCTCAAACACAAATCAAATATTATCTTTTTGTGCTCAACACCTTCAATGGCTTCCTATCTTCCTACTTGGATAAAACCTGAACATCTTCCATGGCCTCTGAGTCTTATATGATCTTCTGCCCTGCCCAGCACCCTCTATTGTTTACTGAGTCCTAGGGTCTTCTGATCCTAACACAGGTTAAACTCATTTCCACTCAAAGCTTCAACACACAGTGTGGCCCAGGATGTTCCTTATCCAGACACTCAAACAGCTAGCTCATTCTCTTTTCTTCAGATCTCGGCTCCAATGTCACCTCCTCAAAGTGGTCTTTCCTATTCATCTAATCTAGAATAGCCTTCACTGGTATTCCCATTCTTACAGTACTCACCACTATTCAATATTCTACCAGTTATTTTGTTTACTCATTTTGTTTACATTCCTTGCGAGTATATAAGCAGGGACTCAATCTTCTCCTCTGTTGCACCTCCAGTAGCTATTAATAAAACAACCCCAGGCATGCACCAAGGAGTGAGACAAAGGCACATCCAAGCCCTGGGTCTGTCTGTCTGTCTGTTCTGTGGGAGGGTGGGATGGAATAACGGGACCCTGAACCCGCCCATGAGGCTCAGTGATGTCCAGGGTGCTCTGTGGGGCCTCAGAGCAGAGGTAAAACATCCCCAGGGCAGTGTTTTAGTTACTCTAACAGCTGGATTTAAAACTCCTCCAATTACTTCACTTAACACAGAATTAATACAGTCCTACACTGTCAACACCTTTTTCATATCATATGTATTAGTCTTGTCAAGTAAGACAGGTTTTGTTATCCACATTTTTGAGATATAGAAACAGATGACCAACATTTAGTGATCACTCTGAATCCATGTACTTGATATGCAGCAAGCCAGCACCTGGTGCATCTTTCACGGGTCCATATCCAAAGTTGCTCCCACACTAATACTCTACACTAATACCTTAGGGCACAAATTTCTCATGGTAACACCTTTTCCCAACTTCTGTTTCTCATAACTTGGTGATCTGAATCTTCTTCAGTAATCTTTTTAGGCTCTTGAACTCCTCTGAGACTGATGAAGCCTTTTCCCAGGAAAATGCAGTTATTGCCATAAAACCCTGCATTCCATCTCTGAAGTTCTATACAGGGTCTTGGGACTCAGGGGAAAAGGTCCCCTAACGAGGATGGTGAGCTGGGAAGGAGTGTGGCGAGGGAAGGAAGCAGCAGGGGCGTCAGGCTCCCTGTGAAGGTAAGTACTTCAGCAAGTGTGAGCGGTGCCTGCAGGTACAACAAGGACTGAGGTGACGGGCCGCTTACAGAGAGGCTAAAACGGGGAGAAGAGAGTGCAGATAAACCCTGTGGAGAATAAGCCAGAGGCTTTGTTTTGTTTTGACTTACAGCAACCATAATCAGGTATAAAAGCATTAGGCTGCATTTTTAGAAAAATTAAAAATTTTGTCACCTTAAAGCTGTTAAGTTCATTTGTACCTCTGATGCTTTAAGTTTCAAAATATCAAAAGTAGCTGCCCTGCCACAGCTGGGCCTGACCACAGGCCCTGCCAGAGGTCATTTACCTGCAAGGGCTGAAATACGAAGGTGAGGGTGGAGTGAGCAGCCTTAGATGAGCAGTAAGACATAAACATACACAGAAACTATGGTTTCCTGTGCTTCTGTTTTTCCTGAGTTTTAGTGTCAGCTCTTTGGAAAGTTCCAGCATGGCCATGAAGACGGGGTACAGAATCCAATAAAAAGTCAGTCAGATAGGGGAGCGGCAGCAGGTGTCACAGCTGAAGGAAGGGTAAAGGTGGGCACCCGAGATCCTCAGTAAGGTGAAGCAGGGCCAGGGAAGATGACTCTCATTTCCTGGAGGCCAGCAATATCACCTGTGCTTCCAAATCCCTCCCAGCTTGGGGAGACTGAGGAAATGGTATGGAACAGAGGCCTTTGGAGTCTGACTGGTGTTGCTTCAAACCCAGCCTCGCCACTTTCTAGCTGGGAGGCTCTGAACCAGTGAGTCAGCCTCTCTCAGCTTTATTTTCCTCATCTATAAAAGTGGGATAGCAATACCTACCTCCCCTGTTGTTAAAATATTCAAATGTTTTCAAAGGGGCTTTTGCTCCTGAGAATCTGCCTTGCTCACTCACCTGGATAGGCGTTCCTTAGGCCTTCTCTCTCAAGCATCCATGCACCTTTCCTTTGTTCCAACTGGGAGTTCATACCAGATTGGGAAACTGGAAGTCCTATTTAAAGGGGAAAAGAAGTGGACTTTAGAGATCTGCACTAAGTATAAATAGCTACCCAGAACTGGGGGAGGTGAAACAGGTCGTTCATTTCATTCACTCAATAATATACTGAGCACTGACTTGGTGCCGGGCACTAGGGGACACAGCAGTAAATAAGACAGAAAATGGTGCTGAAGTCTGGGTACAGCATTTCTGAAAAGACATAAAGAAACAGCCTCAAGGAAGGGTCAAGTCAGAAAGCTAAGCAAACCCATAAAACAAGTTGCTTCGGAAGATGGGAACTTACTGACTATGGAGGACCCCTCCTGGGAAGTAGGAAAATGTGGAGGTACAGCCTTGAGGGGGAACAAAATGAAACTGCCTCTTTCCCAACCCAGAATGCAGAGACCTTTCATTAGTGACGAGAAGGAATAAACACTGTCCCTCTGGTGCATCAAAGTCACTCAGGGTCACTCAAGACTGGGAAGTACCACAGATTTTCAGAACTGAATAAATTCTGAATTTTGAATGGTTTCCTTACCCAGTAAGACCAGGGTTCTGGACTTTTCTGGCATCTCTTCCTCGAACCTGTCCCTTGGAGCAGGGGCCAACTGCCTCCATCCCCCCTGGGTAAAATCTATAGTCACACTGCTGAAAGGTGTGGATCCCTGAAACAACAAGCACAGTCCTTCTTGCCCAGTGCCGTCAGAATGTAAGAGGCAGCAAGGCTGGCGGCTCTGGGTGTGGTGGTTAGTGAACCTACTAAAGGTCTCTGAAAGGACTTGGGGTAGTTCCAGAAAAGCACCACTGATCACTTCCTATATGCCTAACTCTATACTGGACACTGATGCATGAAAATAAATAATGGTCTCTCTGTCTTCACATGTTTATAATTCTTGTAGACTTTATATATAAACAGAAAGAAATATATGTGTATATATATGAGCAGTAATTGGGCAGAAACTAACAGGTGCTCGGGAATAAAAGTACCAACACAAAGAAAACAAACTTAGAATGCATGTTTATGCGGCAAGGAATCAGCTGCAAATCCGCAAAGAATGTGAATGATGAATGTCTGCAGAACATTTAATAAATATTCCCATGAACTCAGACATTGCAGGAGAGCCAGGCACGTTTGCAACCACCTGTAACAATGTGTGAAAGAGAGGGATATTCTAGTTACTGGGACGATGGAAGAGGAATCCTAGATGGAGGGCAGGGGTAGGGCACTCAGGGAAGACTGCAGAGAGAGAAGGCTGTCCAAGGCAGGGGAGGCACTGTGAACCCAGGCGTGGAGGCGAGGGCATCTCTCTATTATCAGTGTAGGTTAGGGCACCTTCATGTACCTTGTTGGCCATGTCAGACACCTGGATGTTATCTTCCCGTTTCCTACGGCTCCCCACAATTAAAATGCATGTTTGTTCTTCCTCCCCAATAGCATGAGAATTCACACATTTATCTCCACACCCCTACCACTGCCTTGTTTTAAGCCAGTAGCATTTCCCAAATCTTAACTAATCTCCTGATTTCTAATTTTACCTGTTCTTCCAATACATCTTCACACTGAGAAATGCTTTAAATGGAACAGAGGGTAGTTTTTAAAAACAATGAAATATTTAAAAACATTGGGGGTCTTTTTATAGTAATCAAGAGAGTAAAATCCACTATGAAGATATAAGGGTTATGAACCAAATAACAAATATGTAACTCATAGGGGAAAAACTGTAGGAAATACAAAGAGAAATTTAAAATATGATAGCTGTCAGAGGTGTTAAATAGCTCAGCTGCTGACAGAGTTAATACAAAATAAACCAAACATTAAAGGTGTGGAAGCAATGAGTAATCTAATAAAGCTGAGCACACAGAGCTGCACGGTACTGCGCCCTGCAAGGACACTCTACCTGCGCGCTGTGTGTGGAGAAGAGACACAAATGCCATCCTCCACGGGGCACAGACCAGCCACGTGTGCAGACAAGAAACCAAAGCCACAAGTTTGGCATGTCTAAAAAAATGAAGATCACAGCCAAAAACATTCAATATATCTGAACAAAAAAGGAAGAAAATAAATTATGGATTCAACTCAAGAAGTTAAAAATATTAATTTTAAAATAAATCTAAGGAAAGCAGAAGCAAAAAAAAAAGATTAGTCGCTAAGAGTCGGACACGACTGAGCGACTTCACTTTCACTGTTCACTTTCATGCACTGGAGAAGGAAATGGCAACCCACTCCAGTGTTCTTGCCTGGAGAATCCCAGGGACGGGGGAGCCTGGTGCGCTACCATCGGTGGGGTCACACAGAGTTGGACACGACTGAAGTGACTTAGCAGCAGCAGCAGAATTGATGAGGAAATTCAAGAGCAGAGTTTCTAAAAATGAAAACAGACCAATTTCTGGTCTAGTCAAGAAAAAGGGAGAAGATGGTTCTTACCTTCACAGGACTATGAAATGGAGTTTATTGGAAATAATTCTGTAGAATACTCTTAATGAAATGGGGGAAATATTAATTCAATTCTACTAAGTAGAAATAAAAAGGTTTCAAAGCAGGACAAATCGTCTCTGGGAAAACAGCAACAAAAAAAGAGTATCTAAAAGGACACAAATCAAAATGTTAGGTGTTATTTCTTTGCAGGAGTAAGGGTGACTGGCGGGGCGGGGGTGGTGGGGAGTATGTTGTCTACATTTTCCAGGTTTTCTACAAAGAACATGAGTGCCTTTTGTAATTAAAAACCAAAAGCATCCTTAGTTTGTTTTTTTTTAAAGACTGCTTCTTGGAGTAAATTTCCAACTTACTTGGGGCCCTGCTCTGAGGAGACCAGCTCCCATTCCTTCCTCTTCTGTGTCTTCCTCTTGGGGAAAGGCAGGGTCTGGAGAAGGTGGTTCTGAAGGAAGAGAAAGAAACCAATGAGGCAAAAAAGTTCACAGCTCATCAAACTAGAAAGCCTCACATTCTCACTCTGAAGAGCGTGTTCAGATGCTATTATAGGTCCCGGGGCTCAGTGGGGCTGAATTTGCAGAACTGCGCAATGGGGTGTAAATTTTCCCATTTCCTTTTCTACCTCAGAAGTTCCATCAATTCACTCAGACACAGAAAGGCATTAAAGTGTAAAGACTCTCAAGCATTCCAGATCCACCACTTCCCAGCAACTTTTCTATGTGATCCCTTGTAAAGTTCCTGTGAAGATTTAAACACAGACAAAGCAGCTGAAACAATGCCTGGCTTGTAAATGTACAGTTTTCAACTATTATCAATTAAGTTCTTTGGAGAAAGTGGCTCTGCAAATTAAAGACATTTGCTTAATCAAAAGAAGAGGTAGTGACCAAGTGGGATTCATCCCAGGAATGCAAGGTTGCTTCAACACATGAGAAGCAATCTATAATACACTATATTAATACAAAGCGGGGGAACCCATATGATCATCTCAGTGAACACCAAGAGGCTATTTAAGAGAATCTGATCCCTTTCGCTATAAAACAGCTCCAATAAACCAGGAACAGACGGGGACTTCCTTAACTTGGTAAGAGGCATTTCCAAAAGGCCCAGAGCTGAAGACTGACGCTTTTCCTCTAAGATCAGGAACAAGACAAGAAGTCAGCTCTTGTCAGTTCTGGTCAGTATTACACTGGAAGTTCTAGCCAGAGCGATTAGGCAAAATCAAGCAAACAACCAAGTCAAACGCATCCAGATTGGAAAGGAAAAATTTAAACCATCTCTATTTGTGAATGGCAAGATTTCGTACACAGAAAATCCTAAGAAATCAGCAGGAAAACTATCATAGCTAAACAAGTTCAGCAAGGTTGCAGGATACAATATGAACAAACAATAAAAAGACAACTCAATTAAAAATGGGCAAAGAACTGAATAAACAGTTCTCCAACTATACTTCTATAACTAGCGATGAACAATCCAGAAATGAAAATTAAAACAGCATTAAAGGAACAAAGCACCTAGGAGTAAACTGAATATAAGAAGTGCAAGACGTTACACTGAAAACCACCAAATTTTTAACTCTTCTGTCTCTTTTTAAAAAGTATTTATTGAAGGCTAACTGCTTTACAGAATTTTGTTGTTTTCTATCAAACCGTAACAGAATCAGCCGTAAGTATACACATATCCCTTCCCTTTTGAATCTCCCTCCTGTCACCCTCCTACCCCAGCCCTTTAGGTTGATACAGAGCCCCTGTTTGAGTTTCCTGAGCCACACAGCAAATTCCCTATTTTTAAAAACAGCTATCTATTTTAAAAATGGTAACATAAGTTTTATGTTACTCTCTCCATACATCGCACCCTCTCCTCCCCTCTCCCCAGGTCCACAAGTCTATTCTCTATGTCTGTTTCTCCACTGCTGCTCTGTAAATAAATTCTTCAGTATAATTTTTCTAGATTCCGTAAATATGCGTTAGAATATGATATTTATCTTTCTCTTTCTGACTTACTTCACTCTGTATAATAGGTTCTAGGTTCATCCATCTCATTAGAACTGACTCAAATGCATTCCTTTTTATGGCTGAGTAATATTCCATTGTGTATATGTAACACAACTTCTTTATCCATTCATGTGTTGATGGACCTCTAGGTTGCTTCCATGTTCTAACTATTGCAAACGGTGCTGCAATGAACAATGGGATACATGTGTTTTTTTCAATTCTTTTTTTTCCCTCAGGGTATACACCTAGGAGTGGGATTGCTGACCAGTCCATTCTAAAGGAGATCAATCCTGGGTGTTCATTGGAAGGACTGATGCTAAAGCTGAAACTCCAATACTTTGGCCACCTCATGCAACGAGCTGACTCACTGGAAAAGAGTCTGATGCTGGGAAGGATTGGGGGCAGGAGGAGAAGGGGACGACAGAGAATGAGATGGCTGGATGGCATCACCGACTTGCTGGACATGAGTCTGAGTAAACTCTGGGATTTGGTGATGGACAGGGAGGCCTGGCGTGCTGTGATTCATGGGGTTGCAAAGAGTCGGACACGACTGAGTGACTGAACTGAACTGATGGTGGTTTTTTATTCCTAATTTTTTAAGGAATCTCCATACTGTCTTCCATAGTGGCTGTATCAATTTACATTCCCACAAACAGTGCATTCCCTTTTTTCCACACCATTTCCAGCATTTATTATTTGTAGACTTTGATGATAGTCATTCTGATTGGTGTGGGGTGATATCTCATTGTAGCTTTGATTTGAATTTCTCTAATAATGAGTGATGTTGAGCATCTTTTCAGGTGTCTGTTAGCCATTTGTATTTCTTCTTTGGAGAAATGTCTGTTATTAGGTCTTTTTCCCACTTTTTGATTGGGTTGTTTCTTTTTCTGGTATTGAGTTATATTAGCTGCTTGTATATTTTGGAAATAAATCCTTTGTCAGTTGTGAAAACTACCAAATATTTTTAAAGGAAGCTACAGAAGATCTAAATAAATGAAAAGCCATTCCATGTTCATGGACTGAAAGACAATAATCCTGAGATTGCAATATTCACTAAATTAATTTGGAGTCAATGCAGTCCTATCAAAATCCCAGCTGTTTTTTTCAAAATAAAAATTTAGGAGCTGCTCCTAAAATTCATATGGAAATGCATGGGACATAGAACAATCAATCTGGAAAAAGAACAAAAGGTGGAAGACTCATATTCACAATATCAAAACTTTCCACAAAGCAACAGTAATTAAAGTACGGTGGTACTGGTAATGGATAGACAGATCAGTGGAGAAGAACTGAGAGTCCAGAAATAAATCCATACATTTATGGACAACTTATTTTCAACAAGTGTGCCAAGAAATTAAATTTCTTTTCAACAAAATAGAGGTGGGACACCTGGATATCTACAAGCAAAAGAATGAAGCTGGACTCCTACCTCACACCATCCATAAAAATGAACCCAAAATGGATCAGACTTAAATTTAAAAGCTAAAACTTTTAGAAGAAAATATAAATCTTTATAACCTCTGATTAGGCAATAGGCTTATCAGACGTGATATCAAAAGTACAAGGAAAAAAAATTAAGTGGGAGTTCATTAAAATTAAAAACTTCGTGCTTTAAAGGACACTATCAAAGTGAAAAGACCTGCAAATCATACAACTTCTAAGGGTCTAATATCCAAAATATATACAGAATTCTCTATATTAAAAACTCAACAAAGAAGGACAAATAACCCAACTTAAAAATGAGCAATGGATTTGAGTAGATATTTAAATAAGATACAAAAAGCTAGTAAGTATATGAAAAGATGCTCAACATCGTTAGTCACTGGAGAAATACATATCAAACCACTGTAAGATACCACTTCACACCCACTAAGATGGCTAAAATAAAAAAGACGTATTAAAGTACTGATGAGGATGTGTGAATGCCTATGTGCTCAGTCGCTAAGTCATGTCTAACTCTGAGACTGTAGCCCGCCAGGCTCCTCTGTCCCTGGGATTTCCCAGCAGTGGGTTGCTATTTCCTTCTCCAGGGGATCTTCTGAACTAGGGCTCAAACCCGCGTCTCCTGCATTGGCAGGTGGATTCTCTACCACTGAGCCACCAAGAAAGCCTGGTGAGGACATAGAGAAACTGAAATTCTCATACACTGCCACTGGGAATGTGAAATGGTGCTGTCACTGTGGAAGACAGTCTCGTACTTCCTCAGAAAATTAAACAGAGTTACCATAGTTACACAGTAATTCCTCCTTTAAGTATGGCAAGCCACTCCAGTACTATTGCCCGGACAATCCCATGGATGGAGGAGCCTGGTAGGCTGCAGTCCGTGGGGTTGCTAAGGGTCGGACACGACTGAGCGACTTCACTTTCACTTTTCACTTGCATGCATCGGAGAAGGAAATGGCAACCCACTCCAGTGTTCTTGCCTGGAGAATCCCAGGGACGGGGGAGCCTGGTGGGCTTCCATCTATGGGGTCACACAGAGTCGGACACGACTGAAGTGACTTAGCAGCAGCAGCAGCAAGTATAGTTAGTTAGTGTTAATCGCTCAGTCGTGCCCAACTCTTTGCGACCCCATGGACTGCAGCCCACCAGGCTCCTCTGTCCGTGAGATTTTCCAGGCAAGGATACTGGAGTATGTTGCCATTTCCCTCTCCAGGGATCTTCCCAACCCAGGGATCAAACACAGGTCTTCTGCACCGCAGGCAGATTCTTTACCGACTGAGCTACAAGGGAAGCCCTCCTTTAAGTATAAACCCTAGCGAAGTGAAAATATGTCCAAAAGAAATGGTTTGCATGCATGTCTGTAACATAATTCATAACAGTGCAAACTGGAAACCACTCATATGTCCATCAACTGAGGCCCAGATAAACAAAACATGGTATAATCCATGTAATGCAATATTATTTGGCCATAAAAAGGAAGTACATTTCTTCATGTTACAACATAGATGAACCAAGAAACATACAAAATGAAAGAACCGAGACACATATACTATATGATTCTATTTTCATGAAATATCCAGAATAGGGACAGAACGATGAATAGTTGCCCAGGGACTAGGGGGAAAGGAGACTGTGGAGTAGTGCCAGTTTCTTTTTGAGATGATGAAAATGTTCTGGAATTAAACAGCGGTGATGGTTGCCTAACTTTGTGAATATAATAAAAGCCACTGAACTGTATACTTTCAAAGGGAATATATAGCATGCAAATTATATCTCAATTTAAAAACAAAAGTGGTAGTGTAGTCCTCAGAAACAACTCTTAAAAAAAAGTAAACAAGTCTGAAGACTGGCCTTAGTACAGACTTCATGTTACTGAGCTGCACCTATCCATTGTGCTTATTTTCACCTTTGGTACTATCGGGAGGACGATAACCATCCTGCTTGTGTGCCCGGGTCTCCAGGGAAGACAACATGAAATGCTGGATGTGAAATTGCACTTGAAGAGTGACAGACCAATTCCTGGTCTAGGGGAGGACGGCAATGCCTCAGTGGTTACTATTACATACACATTTGTTCTGTAAAGCATTCAAGGTGCTTTCAAAAGCATCATTTTAACTGATGCCTGCAGTCCTTAGAGGTGAACGAGGTCATTAACGTCATTTTACTTTTCTTCCATGAAGAAACACAGGCCAAGAGACCTGGCTGGTACCCCCTCACCCCCCAGCTTAAACAGGAATCCTAGCCTTCTGATTCTAAATTCCCAGGATTCGCCAAGATTTCACACTCCAGCTGGGTTGAACCCACCCTCAGTATCACGGGAAGCCAACAGGCTCCCATCTGAGTATCCCTGGTTGCTTCAAGAGGGCTGGAAGATCAGAAGCAACAGAGGAGGCCCTGACCACATCCCACTTTCCTTTCCAGGGCCCACTTCTACTCTTTAATGCCATAGGTACGTCAACAAATCAGAGTCAGGACCAGGATACTCAGAGATGAGTCAGGACTGAGCTCTTCAAATTTTTTTGACCCCGCAATTATTCAAAAAAGGACCGTCCCCAACTACTTGTGGAAAGGATAACCCATGAGTTCGGAACCGGGTCACACAGAAGTACTGGCGCGCAGGCTGGAAGCCAAGAACCGCTCCAACACTCCTTCTCACCTCCTTCCTTCAGCATCTGGGTCCCACCTGGAGCCACTGCCTCCCAGCAGTTCTCTGAGCGTCGGCGTCGCTTCACTGCGGCCCCAACCCCGCTCTGGGCTCTTCTCTCAGGCCTCTCCCCTCAAAGGCCGGATCTGAGTCTGCGGGGCTGAGCCGGGTCCGTCCGGTCCGGCCGGGTCTTTCATTGTCTCCACAGTCACAGCCGGGCCTCGGCAGGGGAGGCCGAGACGGAACCGCCGACTCGGTCTCTAGCGGAACACCGCTTGAAAAACCCGCTGCCCTCTACGTGGAAAGGGTCCAAGTCACGGCTACCGCTTGCCGCTCAGAAACTGCGGTCGCAGGCCCGCCTCTGCCAGAAAGGGGGACGCACTTGGAAAGCGTCACTTCCGGCCATGCGCACACGCCTCCTTGCCTCACTGGACTCCATCTCCCAGAAATCGCTGCGCTCTGTTGCTGGACGAAGGCTTTTTCTCGCTCTCGGTAGGAGGCTGTGACCCACACACCTTCGTGGACCGTATTTCGTAGCCAGGCTTCCGGCTGTTCCTGCTCCCAGAATGTGCTTCCCGTCACGCTTGCTTGTACATGCCTTGCAGGGTCCACCACCGAATCGAATGACTCGGGCGTCTTGGATAGGAAGCAACTTGGCCGCTAAGGCTCCGGGAGCAGTGCCTTTAGCGCAGGCGCTGATACGCATCGTCGCTGAGCGCCGGGTTTCTCCTCAATGATTTGACGTGCCCAGCACTGCGGCTCAGCGAGGTCCTCTCGCTAGTCCTTCAGCTCGGGCCCCAACCCCAGCCACCTTCACTGGTCTTCGTGAGCCCTACGGAGAGTTTGGGGGCGGGGGATTAAAGGAAGTGAGGCCCCCTCAGTGTAAACAGGGCAGTCACAGGTCGGCTTGGAACGCTAAAAGTATCCATCAGCAGGAGGGAAGGTCTTTCAGTAATTTCAGGGGCAGAAGCATACTTTAATAGAGTTCGATCAGAATTATGGAGGGAGGAGTTTCCTGAATATTCGGCCCTTGGAGACTTCTGTGCTGCCAAAGGGGACATTTCAAAGTGGGCTTCCTCAGAGCATTGATGAAAATTTCCCACAAGCCTGCTGATCTTCACTAATCAAGCAATTTTCTAACGATCAGTTTAGTTTTAGAGCTACTTCTTGACGTTAAGGAGATAAGAATATATTTCTTGGGCAGCAGAAATGAGTTTGGGGGCCCTGAACCTCTTCATTATGTCTCTGTCCCTCTTAATCACCGGTGGTAGTGTCTTTCCCAATATAATTCTAAATTAGTGGGGTCTTCTATGAACTTACTGGGATTCACTCCATGAGGCAAGTCACACCCACAGATCCCTTTGAGATAAGCCCTTCTCTACCTTAGGCTTTCAGTGTCATATCTTTTTGGCTTTTCTACTGTTGATGGCATTCTTAAGACTACTGAGCTGGGTTGCCATTCCCTTCTCCAGTGGACCACGTTTCGTTAGAACTCTCCTCCATGACCAGTCCATCTTGGATGGCCCTACATGGCATGGCTCATAGTTTCTTTGAGTTAGACGAGGTTGTGATCCATGTGACCAGTCCATGGGGTTGCAAAGAGCAGGACACTACTGAGCAACTAAACTGAATCGAACCCTCAGTTCAGTTCAGTCACTCAGTCGTGTCCGACTCTTTGCGACCCCATGAATCACAGCACGCCAGGCCTCCCTGTCCATCACCAACTCCCGGAGTACACTCAAACTCATGTGCATCAGGTCGGTGATGCCATCCAGCCATCTCATTCTCTGTCATCCCCTTCTCTTCCCGCCCCCAATCCTTCCCAGCATCAGAGTCTTTTCCAGTGAGTCAACTCGTCGCATGAGGTGGCCAAAGTATTGGAGTTTTAGCTTTAGCATCAGTCCTTCCAATGAACACCCAGGATTGATCTCCTTTAGAATGGACTGGTACTCCAAGGTACTCTCAAGAGTCTTCTCCAGCACCACGGTTCAAAAGCGTCAATTCTTTGGCGATCAGCTTTCTTCACAGTCCAACTCTCACATCCACACATGACAACTGGAAAAACCATAGCCTTGACTAGATGGACTTTGGCTTGTGTGATTTTTAGGCTTACAACTTTGGAGATCAGAAAGCTGAGATGGATCTCCCTGGGCTAAAATCAACGTGTTTTCCAGGCTATGTTCCTTCTGGAAACTCTAGGCAGAGAGTCTCTTTCATTGCTTTTCCAGCTTCCAGAGGCTGCCTGCGTTTCTTGGCTACTGGGCTCTTCTAGCTGAGGTGTTCTGCCAATGCCACAGGCCAAATAGGTGCTAAACCCCTAATAGCCACTAGGAGGGAGCAGAGTGCTTCCTGACTTCATCTTGCAAACCCACCTGTGGCCACTGGGAGGTAGCAGAGTGCTTCACGTCTCAGTTTGTTCAGTCTCAGTCTGAGCTGGCTCAAGGTCAAGTCCATTGAGTCGGTGATACCATCCAGCCATCTCATCCTGTTGCCTCCCTTCTCCTGCCCTCAAATCTGTCCCAGCATCAGGGTCTTTTCCAATGAGTCCTCTCTTCACATCAGGTAGCCTCAGTATTGAGAAGGCAATGGCAAGCCACTCCAGTACTATTGCCTAGAAAACCCCATGGATGGAGGAGCCTGGTAGGCTGCAGTCCGTGGGGTCGCTAAGGGTCGGACACAACTGAGCAACTTCACTTTCACTTTTCACTTTCACACATTGGAGAAGGAAATGGCAACCCACTCCAGTGTTCTTGCCTGGAGAATCCCAGGGACAGGGGAGCCTGGTGGGCTTCTGTCTGTGGGGTCACACAGAGTCGGACACGACTGAAGTGACTTAGCAGCAGCAGCAGCAGCAGCCTCAGTATTAGATCTTCAGCTTCAGCATCAGTCCTAATGAATATTCAGGGTTAACTTCCTTTAGGATTAACTGGTTTGGTCTCCTTGCTACCCAAGGGACTCTCAAGAGTCTTCTCCAGCATCACAGTTCAAAGCATCAATTCTTCGGCACTCAGCTTTCTTTACGGTCCAACTCTCACATCCATGCATGACTACTGGAAAAATCATCAGTCAGTCAGTACAGTTGCTCAGTCATGTCTGAATCTTTGCGACCCCATGGACTGCAGCATGCCAAGCCTCCCTGTCCATCGCCAACTCCCAGAGTTTACTCAAACTCACATCCATAGAGTCGGTGATGCCCTCCAACCATCTCATCCTCTGTCGTCCCCTCTCCTCTCGCCTTCAGTCTTTCCCAGCATCAGGCTCTTTTTAGATGAGTCAGCTCTTTACATCAGGTGGCCAAAGGATTGGAGTTTCAGCTTCAACATCAGTCCTTCCAATGAACATTCAGGATTGATCTCCTTTAGGATGGACTGGTTGGATCTCCTTGCAGTCCAAGGGACTCTCAAGAGTCTTCTCCAACACCACAGTTCAAAAGCATCAATGCCTTGGCGCTCCGCTTTCTTTGTAGTCCAACTCTCACATCATAGCTTTGACTATATGGACCTTTATTGGCAAAGTGATGTCGATTCTCCTCCGTCCACTGCGTGGCGCTAGGGAATATCTTGCCTTAGGTTCTTAAAAGCCAAGATCCTCCTGAAAATTGTTCTTGGGGTGCAGGTGGGGGATGGGATGGATGTTGGTTGGCAGCGCACTTTTCTATCCCAGGCTAGGTAAAGCACAGCTTCTGCACCTTTCCTCTGGGGACATTTCATCCTGCCCCACTTGTGCCTGATGGTCCTGGACTGGGTTCCTGTGGCAGATTCAGGACTGTCAGCTGGGGCTGCCTTAGGCCCTGAAGCATCTTGTGCTGTCATGGGAAGGCCTCAAGGAATGTAAGGGGACCTCTGAAGAGTGCGTGTGTCCATAGTCCTTGTACTTTAAGTAGGTGGTAGTAGCAATCAGAGGTTGCTGACGGAATAGGGTAGAAAATAAAAACTTATAAAGATTTCAGATATTCTCCTGTGAAGCACCCCTTGAGACTCACATGCCGCCCTTTTTCTCATCTCCACCACAGCCTCCTACCCTCACCCGCACGGTCTCACCACCACCACAGGAGACTGATTTGAGCACTTATTCAGTGCCATGCTTGCATCTAAGTGCTTTACATGATCATCTCCTTTCATCGTCTAACAACCCCACAAGGGAGGTAGCATCATTGTGCCCATTTTACAGATGGATAAACTGAGGTTTGGGGAGATCAAGTGACTTGTCCAGCTCTCTCCACTGCTCTGCCCTGGACCACTCCGCGCTTCCATGGCCCTTCTCTCCAGTCTCATTTGGTCTCATTACAAAGCTTAATGTGTCAAGATGGGCACATGATGGGGGCCTGCACAACCTAAAAAGTGAATAAAGGGAATAAAACAGGTTCTGGAACGAAAAGTTCCCCCTTCTGTGTAGTGATATGAAGTGTGTATGTCGGGGGAGAGGTCTTTAAAGACAGAACCAAGTTCTAAACAGCGGTTCTATTTGGAAAGGTACAGGTGTGAATTTTTTTTTACTTATCTGAATAAAGGAGTTAATATAGAATAGTGCCTAGCAGATGGTTAACTGCTATAAAAATAATTAAAGAAATCAGTGTTTTCCAATTTTCCTATAATAAATGTGTATTATACAACAGACAAAGTAATTTGAAAAGACTTCTGGTTCCATTAAAGTTAATATGAAGAGAGGAACATTATATTGCAGGAGGAACTCAATCAGATTTCAGGGGGCTGAACCCAAGGAAGGAGCCAGAAATGACCTCCAAGTGCCAAAGGAAAGCCTGGCTGACCACGGGGAAGCTGATCCATAGATGTTGCTGGTAAGACTCAGTTTATGGGAGGCCTACTTTTATGGGAGGGACAAGAAAATGCCCTTCTTGACTGCAGCCAACACAAAGCGCTCATGAACTGATTTTCTGAGTCAAATATTTATTTGGCAAAGTACTTCCCTGATAATGCAGTCACGTGAGAGGAGAAACCACAGGCCATCACCCAGCCTCCAAAGCGTCTCCAGAAAACCAGGAACCAAGAGACCCCCTCCTCCACTGTCACTTTGGTGTCATGATGGAGTCGGCGTGTGGAAGACTGAACACAGGACAGGGAAGTGCCCATAACAAGGCAGCAGTAGAAACTGGACCCAGCAGCTGGGAACCTTTTCCCCGTGCTACACTGGGCAGGAAGGAGGGACCCCAGAGCACAAGGCTCTGAGGGGCTGCCGTCCTGGCTCCTGACTCCCTGGGGATAGGCAGGGGTTCCAGGCCCCCAGCTGAGGCTCAGTTTGGAGTCACAGGTAGGCTCCATGCCCTCCGAGGCTGAAAGCAGGTGCTGCGAGAGGGGCACCGCTCACAGGAAGAGGCTGTCGTCGCCCCTCAAAATAGTCTGTGATTTGCTCCAAAGTCTTCCCTTTGGTCTCAGGGACACAGGCCAGAGTGAAAAGGACACCGAAGATGCAGAAGGCAGAGGCCAGCCAGAAGGCACCATAGGGCCTGAGTATCTCCTGCAAAGAGAGGGCTGAGGCTGTGAAATGACCGGGAGCCCTCCTGGGTCAGGAACCCTCCTGGGCCCAGGAGCCGAGGCCCCACCCCGCCACGCCCAGGCTCAGGGATGTGGAGGAGGGCCTGGTGGGCCATCCAGAAGTCCGAGCTGAGCACTGTCGAAGCTGTGGATGGTGTGCGGTGGGGACACTGAGCTCACTGTGACGAAGTGACTGCCCCCAGGTCAGAGGCCCACCATCAAGTGACAGCTGGCCTCCCGTCCCCAGGGTCTGACTCCGGGGCCCAGAGACTTCCCTCTCCGCTCGGTCTGGCCGTGCCCTCTGTGGTCCCTCCGCCTTAGGAGTCTCTCTCCTTGGTGCCGGAGGAAATGGGTGAGCTCTCAGAGGGTGGTGATGGGCCCATGAGCGGAGGGGAGAGGGAGCAGCGGCCCTGGGTCACAGGCGGTGCACCTTCCCCGCCCAGCCCCAGTGTCATCCCAGGTGCCAGCAGCAAAGGCTGCCCCCTTCCAGCTCCTCTTCCTCGGGCACCTGGCCACCCCACCGCTCCCTCCTTGAAGCCTTTCTCTTGGTCTCTCAGTGATGGCCACATCACTCTTAGGTCCCTTGCCGCCATCCCCTTCCAAGCTCCTCTAAGCTCCTGGAAGTCACTGCCCCTCCAGGGCTTGGCTCTGGTCTTGCTGATGAGCTCCCTGGAGCAGCGCAGGCCCTGCGGGGTCCAGGCCAGCTCCAAGCATCCACACCAATCATGACTGGCCTCCCTTTGCCCAGCCCAGCCTCCTGGTGGTTCGTCTTCCCACCACTGGCCACTGTCGTACCCGCCCTTGTCATAGAGGGGACCCTGTCCATCTCCTTCACTGCGGCTCTGGCACCCTAAACAGGCCTGGATGTGGCAGGTACCAGGAGCCCTGGGGGGAGTGGAGCGGAGAACCACTGAAGAGAAGGCTTGACTGTCTGCACCAGGGCGGTGCCTGCATTGGACCGGAGGCCTTGAAGCCGGGACCCTGTCTGCATCAGCACATCCAGCAGCTGGCGGCAAAATGTGGAACTGCACTGACACTTCTATCAGCTCTAAGAGGAAGGCAGTGTCCCCTTCTCCGCTTTGAGCCAAGGAAGCTGGTTCAGAGAAAGGGAAGCAGCACACTCGAGGTCACACAGCAGGAAGCAGCCGAGGTAGAGACGGGGCCCAGGCCTGCTGCCTCCAAAGCTGGAGTTTCTCATGCAGCCTTGCTTCCCAAAGTGCCCAAAGTCCAGTGGGGGAGGAGGTCAGTCCTGCTGTCCTTCCACCTCGACAGCCTAGAGGGTCCCTAGTGGTCACAGCCTGGGTT